>NC_092707.1:423234290-423567412 GCF_047496885.1 Scyliorhinus torazame | reverse complement strand
GTGTGCGGCATCCAGAGTGTGCAGCGGGCAGAGTGTGCGGCAGGCAGAGTGTGCGGGATCCAGAGTGTGCGGCATCCAGAGTGTGCGGCATCCAGAGTGTGCGGCAGGCAGAGTGTGCGGCAGGCAGAGTGTGCGGCAGGCAGAGTGTGCGGCAGGCAGAGTGTGCGGCGGGCAGAGTGTGCGGCGTCCAGAGTGTGCGGCGGGCAGAGTGCGCGGCAGGCAGAGTGTGCGGCAGGCAGAGTGTGCGGCGGGCAGAGTGTGCGGCGGGCAGAGTGCGCGGCAGGCAGAGTGCGCGGCAGGCAGAGTGTGCGGGATCCAGAGTGTGCGGCAGGCAGAGTGTGCGGCATCCAGAGTGTGCGGCAGGCAGAGTGTGCGGCATCCAGAGTGTGCGGCGGGCAGAGTGCGCGGCATCCAGAGTGCGCGGCAGGCAGAGTGCGCGGCAGGCAGAGTGTGCGGGATCCAGAGTGTGCGGCAGGCAGAGTGTGCGGCATCCAGAGTGTGCGGCAGGCAGAGTGTGCGGCATCCAGAGTGTGCGGCAGGCAGAGTGTGCGGCAGGCAGAGTGTGCGGCAGGCAGAGTGTGCGGCGGGCAGAGTGTGCGGCAGGCAGAGTGTGCGGCGGGCAGAGTGCGCGGCATCCAGAGTGCGCGGCAGGCAGAGTGCGCGGCAGGCAGAGTGTGCGGCAGGCAGAGTGCGCGGCAGGCAGAATGTGCGGCAGGCAGAGTGCGCGGCAGGCAGAGTGCGCGGCAGGCAGAGTGTGCGGCAGGCAGAATGTGCGGCAGGCAGAGTGCGCGGCATCCAGAGTGCGCGGCAGGCAGAGTGCGCGGCAGGCAGAGTGTGCGGCAGGCAGAGTGCGCGGCAGGCAGAGTGTGCGGCAGGCAGAGTGTGCGGCAGGCAGAGTGCGCGGCAGGCAGAGTGCGCGGCAGGCAGAGTGTGCGGCAGGCAGAGTGCGCGGCATCCAGAGTGCGCGGCAGGCAGAGTGCGCGGCAGGCAGAGTGTGCGGGATCCAGAGTGTGCGGCGGGCAGAGTGCGCGGCATCCAGAGTGCGCGGCAGGCAGAGTGCGCGGCAGGCAGAGTGTGCGGCAGGCAGAGTGTGCGGCAGGCAGAGTGTGCGGCGGGCAGACTGTGCGGCGTCCAGAGTGTGCGGCGGGCAGAGTGCGCGGCAGGCAGAGTGTGCGGCAGGCAGAGTGCGCGGCATCCAGAGTGCGCGGCAGGCAGAGTGCGCGGCAGGCAGAGTGCGCGGCAGGCAGAGTGCGCGGCAGGCAGAGTGCGCGGCAGGCAGAGTGCGCGGCAGGCAGAGTGCGCGGCAGGCAGAGTGCGCGGCAGGCAGAGTGCGCGGCAGGCAGAGTGCGCGGCAGGCAGAGTGCGCGGCAGGCAGAGTGCGCGGCAGGCAGAGTGCGCGGCATCCAGAGTGTGCGGCAGGCAGAGTGTGCGGCAGGCAGAGTGCGCGGCATCCAGAGTGTGCGGCAGGCAGAGTGTGCGGCAGGCAGAGTGCGCGGCATCCAGAGTGTGCGGCAGGCAGAGTGCGCGGCAGGCAGAGTGTGCGGCAGGCAGAGTGCGCGGCAGGCAGAGTGCGCGGCATCCAGAGTGTGCGGCAGGCAGAGTGTGCGGCAGGCAGAGTGCGCGGCATCCAGAGTGTGCGGCAGGCAGAGTGTGCGGCAGGCAGAGTGCGCGGCATCCAGAGTGTGCGGCAGGCAGAGTGCGCGGCATCCAGAGTGTGCGGCAGGCAGAGTGCGCGGCAGGCAGAGTGTGCGGCAGGCAGAGTGTGCGGCAGGCAGAGTGCGCGGCAGGCAGAGTGCGCGGCATCCAGAGTGTGCGGCAGGCAGAGTGCGCGGCAGGCAGAGTGCGCGGCAGGCAGAGTGCGCGGCATCCAGAGTGTGCGGCAGGCAGAGTGTGCGGCAGGCAGAGTGTGCGGCAGGCAGAGTGCGCGGCATCCAGAGTGTGCGGCAGGCAGAGTGCGCGGCAGGCAGAGTGTGCGGCAGGCAGAGTGCGCGGCAGGCAGAGTGTGCGGCGGGCAGAGTGCGCGGCATCCAGAGTGCGCGGCAGGCAGAGTGCGCGGCAGGCAGAGTGTGCGGCAGGCAGAGTGCGCGGCGGGCAGAATGTGCGGCAGGCAGAGTGCGCGGCAGGCAGAGTGTGCGGCAGGCAGAGTGCGCGGCATCCAGAGTGTGCGGCATCCAGAGTGCGCGGCAGGCAGAGTGTGCGGCAGGCAGAGTGTGCGGCAGGCAGAGTGCGCGGCAGGCAGAGTGTGCGGCAGGCAGAGTGTGCGGCAGGCAGAGAGTGCGGCAGGCAGAGTGTGCGGCGGGCAGAGTGCGCGGCGGGCAGAGTGCGCGGCAGGCAGAGTGTGCGGCAGGCAGAGTGCGCGGCATCCAGAGTGTGCGGCATCCAGAGTGTGCGGCAGGCAGAGTGTGTGGCAGGCAGAGTGTGCGGCGGGCAGAGTGTGCGGCAGGCAGAGTGTGCGGCAGGCAGAGTGCGCGGCAGGCAGAGTGTGCGGCAGGCAGAGTGTGCGGCATCCAGAGTGTGCGGCAGGCAGAGTGCGCGGCAGGCAGAGTGTGCGGCAGGCAGAGTGCGCGGCATCCAGAGTGTGCGGCAGGCAGAGTGTGCGGCAGGCAGAGTGCGCGGCGGGCAGAGTGTGCGGCGGGCAGAGTGTGCGGCAGGCAGAGTGTGCGGCGGGCAGAGTGCGCGGCGGGCAGAGTGTGCGGCAGGCAGAGTGTGCGGCAGGCAGAGTGTGCGGCATCCAGAGTGTGCGGCAGGCAGAGTGCGCGGCAGGCAGAGTGTGCGGCAGGCAGAGTGCGCGGCGGGCAGAGTGCGCGGCATCCAGAGTGTGCGGCGGGCAGAGTGCGCGGCGGGCAGAGTGCGCGGCATCCAGAGTGCGCGGCGGGCAGAGTGCGCGGCGGGCAGAGTGCGCGGCAGGCAGAGTGCGCGGCGGGCAGAGTGCGCGGCATCCAGAGTGTGCGACGGGCAGAGTGTGCGGCAGGCAGAGTGTGCGGCATCCAGAGTGTGCGGCATCCAGAGTGTGCGGCAGGCAGAGTGTGCGGCAGGCAGAGTGTGCGGCAGGCAGAGTGTGCGGCAGGCAGAGTGTGCGGCAGGCAGAGTGTGCGGCAGGCAGAGTGTGCGGCGGGCAGAGTGTGCGGCGGGCAGAGTGTGCGGCAGGCAGAGTGTGCGGCAGGCAGAGTGTGCGGGATCCAGAGTGTGCGGCATCCAGAGTGTGCGGCATCCAGAGTGTGCGGCAGGCAGAGTGTGCGGCAGGCAGAGTGTGCGGCAGGCAGAGTGTGCGGCAGGCAGAGTGTGCGGCGGGCAGAGTGTGCGGCGTCCAGAGTGTGCGGCGGGCAGAGTGCGCGGCAGGCAGAGTGTGCGGCAGGCAGAGTGTGCGGCGGGCAGAGTGTGCGGCAGGCAGAGTGTGCGGCGGGCAGAGTGCGCGGCATCCAGAGTGCGCGGCAGGCAGAGTGCGCGGCAGGCAGAGTGTGCGGGATCCAGAGTGTGCGGCAGGCAGAGTGTGCGGCATCCAGAGTGTGCGGCAGGCAGAGTGTGCGGCAGGCAGAGTGTGCGGCGGGCAGAGTGCGCGGCAGGCAGAGTGTGCGGCGGGCAGAGTGTGCGGCGGGCAGAGTGTGCGGCGGGCAGAGTGCGCGGCAGGCAGAGTGTGCGGCAGGCAGAGTGTGCGGCATCCAGAGTGTGCGGCAGGCAGAGTGCGCGGCAGGCAGAGTGTGCGGCAGGCAGAGTGCGCGGCATCCAGAGTGTGCGGCAGGCAGAGTGTGCGGCGGGCAGAGTGTGCGGCAGGCAGAGTGTGCGGCAGGCAGAGTGCGCGGCAGGCAGAGTGTGCGGCAGGCAGAGTGTGCGGCAGGCAGAGTGTGCGGCGGGCAGAGTGTGCGGCGGGCAGAGTGCGCGGCGGGCAGAGTGCGCGGCAGGCAGAGTGTGCGGCAGGCAGAGTGCGCGGCATCCAGAGTGTGCGGCATCCAGAGTGTGCGGCAGGCAGAGTGTGCGGCAGGCAGAGTGTGCGGCGGGCAGAGTGTGCGGCAGGCAGAGTGTGCGGCAGGCAGAGTGCGCGGCAGGCAGAGTGTGCGGCATCCAGAGTGTGCGGCAGGCAGAGTGCGCGGCAGGCAGAGTGTGCGGCAGGCAGAGTGTGCGGCGGGCAGAGTGTGCGGCAGGCAGAGTGTGCGGCAGGCAGAGTGTGCGGCAGGCAGAGTGTGCGGCAGGCAGAGTGTGCGGCGGGCAGAGTGTGCGGCAGGCAGCGTGTGCGGCAGGCAGAGTGCGCGGCAGGCAGAGTGTGCGGCATCCAGAGTGTGCGGCAGGCAGAGTGCGCGGCAGGCAGAGTGTGCGGCAGGCAGAGTGCGCGGCATCCAGAGTGTGCGGCAGGCAGAGTGTGCGGCGGGCAGAGTGTGCGGCAGGCAGAGTGTGCGGCATCCAGAGTGTGCGGCAGGCAGAGTGCGCGGCAGGCAGAGTGTGCGGCAGGCAGAGTGCGCGGCGGGCAGAGTGCGCGGCATCCAGAGTGTGCGGCGGGCAGAGTGCGCGGCGGGCAGAGTGCGCGGCATCCAGAGTGCGCGGCGGGCAGAGTGCGCGGCGGGCAGAGTGCGCGGCGGGCAGAGTGCGCGGCATCCAGAGTGTGCGACGGGCAGAGTGTGCGGCAGGCAGAGTGTGCGGCATCCAGAGTGTGCGGCGGGCAGAGTGTGCGGCAGGCAGAGTGTGCGGGATCCAGAGTGTGCGGCATCCAGAGTGTGCGGCATCCAGAGTGTGCGGCAGGCAGAGTGTGCGGCAGGCAGAGTGTGCGGCAGGCAGAGTGTGCGGCAGGCAGAGTGTGCGGCGGGCAGAGTGTGCGGCGTCCAGAGTGTGCGGCGGGCAGAGTGCGCGGCAGGCAGAGTGTGCGGCAGGCAGAGTGTGCGGCGGGCAGAGTGTGCGGCAGGCAGAGTGTGCGGCGGGCAGAGTGCGCGGCATCCAGAGTGCGCGGCAGGCAGAGTGCGCGGCAGGCAGAGTGTGCGGGATCCAGAGTGTGCGGCAGGCAGAGTGTGCGGCATCCAGAGTGTGCGGCAGGCAGAGTGTGCGGCATCCAGAGTGTGCGGCAGGCAGAGTGTGCGGCAGGCAGAGTGTGCGGCAGGCAGAGTGTGCGGCGGGCAGAGTGTGCGGCAGGCAGAGTGTGCGGCGGGCAGAGTGCGCGGCATCCAGAGTGCGCGGCAGGCAGAGTGCGCGGCAGGCAGAGTGTGCGGCAGGCAGAGTGCGCGGCAGGCAGAATGTGCGGCAGGCAGAGTGCGCGGCAGGCAGAGTGCGCGGCAGGCAGAGTGTGCGGCAGGCAGAATGTGCGGCAGGCAGAGTGCGCGGCATCCAGAGTGCGCGGCAGGCAGAGTGCGCGGCAGGCAGAGTGTGCGGCAGGCAGAGTGCGCGGCAGGCAGAGTGTGCGGCAGGCAGAGTGTGCGGCAGGCAGAGTGCGCGGCAGGCAGAGTGCGCGGCAGGCAGAGTGTGCGGCAGGCAGAGTGCGCGGCATCCAGAGTGCGCGGCAGGCAGAGTGCGCGGCAGGCAGAGTGTGCGGGATCCAGAGTGTGCGGCGGGCAGAGTGCGCGGCATCCAGAGTGCGCGGCAGGCAGAGTGCGCGGCAGGCAGAGTGTGCGGCAGGCAGAGTGTGCGGCAGGCAGAGTGTGCGGCGGGCAGACTGTGCGGCGTCCAGAGTGTGCGGCGGGCAGAGTGCGCGGCAGGCAGAGTGTGCGGCAGGCAGAGTGCGCGGCATCCAGAGTGCGCGGCAGGCAGAGTGCGCGGCAGGCAGAGTGCGCGGCAGGCAGAGTGCGCGGCAGGCAGAGTGCGCGGCAGGCAGAGTGCGCGGCAGGCAGAGTGCGCGGCAGGCAGAGTGCGCGGCAGGCAGAGTGCGCGGCAGGCAGAGTGTGCGGCAGGCAGAGTGCGCGGCAGGCAGAGTGCGCGGCATCCAGAGTGTGCGGCAGGCAGAGTGTGCGGCAGGCAGAGTGCGCGGCATCCAGAGTGTGCGGCAGGCAGAGTGTGCGGCAGGCAGAGTGCGCGGCATCCAGAGTGTGCGGCAGGCAGAGTGCGCGGCATCCAGAGTGTGCGGCAGGCAGAGTGCGCGGCAGGCAGAGTGTGCGGCAGGCAGAGTGTGCGGCAGGCAGAGTGCGCGGCAGGCAGAGTGCGCGGCATCCAGAGTGTGCGGCAGGCAGAGTGCGCGGCAGGCAGAGTGCGCGGCAGGCAGAGTGCGCGGCATCCAGAGTGTGCGGCAGGCAGAGTGTGCGGCAGGCAGAGTGTGCGGCAGGCAGAGTGCGCGGCATCCAGAGTGTGCGGCAGGCAGAGTGCGCGGCAGGCAGAGTGTGCGGCAGGCAGAGTGCGCGGCAGGCAGAGTGTGCGGCAGGCAGAGTGCGCGGCAGGCAGAGTGCGCGGCAGGCAGAGTGCGCGGCAGGCAGAGTGCGCGGCAGGCAGAGTGCGCGGCAGGCAGAGTGCGCGGCATCCAGAGTGTGCGGCAGGCAGAGTGCGCGGCAGGCAGAGTGTGCGGCAGGCAGAGTGTGCGGCAGGCAGAGTGCGTGGCAGGCAGAGTGTGCGGCATCCAGAGTGTGCGGCAGGCAGAGTGCGCGGCAGGCAGAGTGTGCGGCAGGCAGAGTGTGCGGCAGGCAGAGTGTGCGGCAGGCAGAGTGCGCGGCAGGCACAGTGCGCGGCAGGCAGAATGAGCAGCGGGCAGAGAATCATGGCTGATTTCAACTCCATTTACCCGCTCTCTCTCCATAGCCCTTAATTCCTCGAGAAATCAAGAATTTATCAACTTCTGTCTTGAAGACACTCAACGTCCCGGCCTCCACCGCCCTCTGTGGCAATGAATTCCACAGACCCACCACTCTCTGGCTGAAGAAATTTCTCCTCAGCTCTGTTCGAAAGTGACTCCCTTTTATTCTGAGGCTGTGCCCCCGGGTCCTAGTCTCCCCTGCTAATGGAAACAACTTCCCTACGTCCACCCTATCTAAGCCATTCATTATCTTGTAAGTTTCTATTAGATCTCCCCTCAACCTCCTAAACTCCAATGAATATAATCCCAGGATCCTCAGACGTTCATCGTATGTTAGGCCTACCATTCCTGGGATCATCCGTGTGAATCTCCGCTGGACCCGCTCCAGTGCCAGTATGTCCTTCCTGAGGTGTGGGGCCCAAAATTGCTCACAGTATTCTAAATGGGGCCTAACTAGTGCTTTATAAAGCTTCAGAAGTACATCCCTGCTTTTATATTCCAAGCCTCTTGAGATGAATGACAACATTGCATTTGCTTTCTTAATTACGGACTCAACCTGCAAGTTTACCTTTAGAGAATCCTGGACTGGGACTCCCAAGTCCCTTTGCACTTCAGCATTATGAATTTTGTCACCGTTTAAACACCGGGACACATTAGAGCTGAGGGCAAAAGGATCCATTGGATCGTTACTGGTGGATAACTTCACCGAATTGGTAGAGGCATTCCCCTGTAAATCTGTAACTGTGCCGTGGACAGCGAAGACACGTGTTTCCAAGGTGAGGTTTACAAGATGGGGTTACCTCAAAATGTGGACTCCAATCAAAGGCAGCAGCTCCCAGTGGGATTTCAAGCACACTTTACCGCTGTTAGGAATTGTGGGAAAGTGGCACATGTGTGAGGAATGTGGGAATCTCAGATATATTATCTGTATTTGGTGCAGTAAGGGTTAAAATCCAGGGTTAGTATGTTTGACTGCTGCAGTCGCGTTTTTAAAAATCCTGGTTTGCAAGACAGCCAGGCTTTTTACGAGCCAGAGGTGCAATCAAAGTGTCGTAAAAGTTTGGACGAATGGGATTTTTAGTAAGATTAAGAGGGTTCACTGCAGAGTAGTTAATTGGAGACATTAGGCTGGATTCTCTAATTTTGCAGATAGGGGCCGATGCCAGCATGGAAACTGGCGTTTTACGACGCCAAAAATGGTTCCAAATCCTCACCGATGCTGGAACCAGTGAGGGGCTAGCAACCGCGACGGGTAAGACTCCCATGCCAAAACCGGCCGGAGAATGACCGTGGCCACGCATTCGCACGGCAGCAACCTGCAGCAGTCGCGCTGTACAACGTGGCGCTTGCCGTGCATAGACTCAACCTGCCAAATACTGTCCCCTGGCCACCCCCCACCAGTCCCCCCAGCCCTCGCAGAAGCGCCCCCGGCCAGCAGCATGGCCGTGGTGGTGCTGGACACCGACTGCAGCCGCCACGCCAGGTTCACGGCCTCTAAGACCACACGTCCCCCGCGCGGTATGGAATTTGGCCCATCAGGGGCTGAGCATCGGGGGAGGGCCTTCCGCTGACACGCCAACGCCTGTCCTATGGCGTGCGGCACGATGATGCCATTTCGGAGGGGGCGAGGACAGAAAACCGGCGTCAAACCGGCGCTGCCCCTGATTTAGGTGTCGGAGGGGATTCTCCGCCCGATCGCCGATTACGATATTGGATTGGGTAATGGAGAATCCCGCCCATTGTGTTCAGTTTAGTAAGATGATGTAGTTAAAGGAGGGAGTCAGGGGTTGAAGTAGTCAGGTGCTGGTGTTTTCAGAGTTAGTCTGTGGCTGGAAGGGGAGTTGAGAAGGTTTCTGAAGAAATACAGCCAGAGATTCTGCATTGTTCTGACAGGGGGTCAGGTCTCTTCCTTTAAAACAGTCGCAGAGATCTCACTTTCTCAAAGTGGAATCTCCAAGACATCTCTGTATTCCGGAGTCTGCTCTGTATTTAAAAGTGAATTGTGACCTGAGATGGGTGTTGTTTGAGTGGGAATAAAGATAGCAGTTAAGGGTTATTGTGTCACTGTCCTGATCAGCATTATTTAAGGGATAATTGTAAACTACTTTCTGCTGCGATGTTAAAGATATTTTAATACTCTGTTAGCAATCAGGTTTGTTTTAATTTTAACGCCTGGAACGAGAAATCTTTTCCTCAGTCTTAGAAAATGAAAATAAAACATTGGGGTTTTTGTCGTGTATCATAGTCACTGTTGGGGTCTGGTCAGGGGGGGTGTCTTTCAATCCACAATCATTTGTTAATAGTGGGGCACATGAATTGCATGGTGAAAACAGCAGAGAGGAAGCAGTTAATGGGCCTGGGGGTGGAAATAGGTGAAATTCCCTCACTGGTTACCCGACCCAAAGGCCAATGATGTAGCCTGGGCTGCAGTTACAGGACGAAGTAAGGGCAGGATTTGGGATTGATGTTTGACTCTTGCTTTGTCTGAACATTCCATAAGACCATAAGACATAGGAGCAGAATTAGGCCACTCGGCCCATCGAGTCTGCTCCGCCATTCGTCATGGCTGATATTTTTCTCATCCCCATTCTCCTGCCTTCTCCCCACAATGTCAGCAGGACATGGGAACAAAGAAATTGCTGGATTTCTCCTTGTGACACAATGATAATGGACCCACTGGCTAATCACTGTCACCAATTTCCATCAGTAAGCCTACGACACAAACAGACATGAGGTAAGGGAACCCTCAGTGGGGGAGCCTTTCAGGAAGCATTGGCCCAAAGTCCCGTTCCTCCGGTTACAATCCCCACGTGTTATGTCGAAGTTAGCTGTATATACTGTAAGGACCAGTTATGTTGCTTCCCAGATTTCCCATTTCTTTTACCGTATCGTCATAGTTTTGATCCATGGATATTTCACGCACATACACCGTAAAGTCGAGCGGAGGAAGTGAGGAACTCAAAAGCTACAGATTTAGATTTTGAACGGCAGAACTCAGACTTTCTGGCACCCGAGAGATCAGAGAGATTTGGTTTGATTGGTTGGCTGGTGGCCAATGAATTGGTCAAAGGCCGTATTCCGCCCAGCTACAGGTGGTGATTGGGTCGTACCCACGTGGGATGGTTTCCAGGGGACCCAGGAAGCAGCAGCTGGGTCCTGGACACTGAGAGAAGATGCTGTGAGCTGCTGTCTCTCTCGCTCCACAGAAAAACTGCCCACGTACTGTTTTCCAAACAAAGAATAATACAGCACAGGGCCAGGCCCTTCAGCCCTCCAAGCCTGCGCCGACAATGGTACCGGCCTAAATTAAAACCGTCTGTACTTACGGAGTCCGTATCCTTTCATTCCCACCCTATTCATATATTTGTCTAGATGCCCTTAAATGCCTCTATCGTACCTGCTCCCCACACCTGCCCAAAGGAACCTGCAGAACAGAGACCCGGATGAAAAGCATTACAGGCTGAAAGAAAACCCTCTGATTGAAGGTCTAGACTGAAGAGACTTTTATCCTTTTTACTTTTGTATTTTTTTCTTTACGCCTCTCTTTCCCCTCTGTGATTGTCTGTCTTGTGTGTGTGTATATAGAGGTTTGGGGCGAGATAAAGGGGGGGGGGGTTCGAGATTAGATAATAGTTAACCAGTTTGCTGCATATTTAATTATAGTTATTGCTGTTAATAAAATGAATTGTGTTTACACAAAGTACCAGCCTCCCCGAACAGGCGCCGGAATGTGGCGACTAGGGGCTTTCCACAGTAACTTCATTTGAATCCGACTTGTGACAATAAGCGATTATCATCATTTATTTACACACCTGGTGACTAATTATTGGGTCGCCAAAGACCGAAGACTTTGGATATTTTCAAAGAATGAATTGTTAATTTCAACTGTGTTGCGCCTCCAGCAAAGTCGGGCTGGAATTGACTGCGCGCTGGGTGTCGTAACCATATTGTGCACCGAAACATCATTGCCAACCAATGCATTCGTTTGTCTGGAGGTGTCCAGACAACAGGCCCCACAGGTGTCCTGCGCCCCAGTGACCGACCCAGCGACCCCCATCCCAGTGACCTGAGCTCTTACTGTCAGATCCATCCCAGACCCTGCATTCCGAGGAGACAGACCTGAGCGAGAGGCACTTACATGTCGAGTGAAGTAGTAAAAACTCATCATCATGACAAAGATCATGGCGACCATGGAAAACCGAGATGGAACGACGAGCGATCTGCGGAGACAAATTGGACAAAAGCTCAGTCACCAACATTACTTGCGGCTGCGAGACAGAGTCAAACACGGGCAACGGTCGGACGAGGTCAAGCCTCAATTGGGGACAAGAGTCAGTCCAGCTCAAGAATTTCTCACAATCAAAGTCGATCAAGATCTGGATCAGAGTCGATCAAGTCTGTCCTGGGAGAGTTTGATGGGGACAGTGTAGAGGGAGCTTTACTCTGTATCTAACCCCGTGCTGTACCTGTCCTGGGAGTGTTTGATGGGGACAGTGTAGAGGGAACTTTACTCTGTATCTAACCCCGTGCTGTACCTGTCCTGGGAGTGTTTGATGCGGACAGTGCAGAGGGAGCTTTACTCTGTATCTAACCCCATGCTGTACCTGTCCTGGGAGTGTTTGATGGGGACAGTGTAGAGGGAACTTTACTCTGTATCTAACCCCGTGCTGTACCTGTCCTGGGAGTGTTTGATGCGGACAGTGCAGAGGGAGCTGTACTCTGTATATAACACCGTGCTGTACCTGTCCTGGGAGTGTTTGATGGAGACAGTGTAGAGGGAGCTTTACTCTGTGTCTAACCCCGTGCTGTACCTGTCCTGGGAGTGTTTGATGGGGACAGTGTAGAGGGAGCTTTACTCTGTATCTAACACCGTGCAGTACCTGTCCTGGGAGTGTTTGATGGGGGCAGTGTAGATGGAGATTTACTCTGAATCTAACCCCGTGCTGTACCTGTCCTGGGAGTGTTTGATGGGGACAGTGTAGTGGGAGATTTACTCTGAATCTAACCCCGTGCTGTACCTGTCCTGGGAGTGTTTGATGGGGACAGTGTAGAGGGAGCTTTACTCTGTATCTAACCCCGTGCTGTACCTGTCCTGGGAGTGTTTGATGGGGCAGTGTAGAGGTAGCTTTACTCTGTATCTAACCCCGTGCTGTACCTGTCTTGGAGTGTTTGATGGGGACAGTGTAGAGGGAGCTTTACTCTGTATCTAACCCCGTGCTGTACCTGTCCTGAGAGTGTTTGATGGGGACAGTGTAGAGGGAGCTTTACTCTGTATCTAACCCCGTGCTGTAGCTGTCCTGGGAGTGTTTGATGGGGTCAGTTTAGAGGAAGCTTTACTCTGTATATAACCCCGTGCTGTATCTGTCCTGGGAGTGTTTGATGGGGACAGTGTAGAGGGAGCTTTACTCTGTATCTAACCATGTGCTGTACCTGTCCTGGGAGTGTTTGATGGGGACAGTGTAGAGGGAGCTTTACTCTGTATCTAACCCCGTGCTGTACCTGTCCTGGGAGTGTTTGATGCGGACAGTGCAGAGGGAGCTTTACTCTGTATCTAACCCCGTGCTGTACCTGTCCTGGGAGTGTTTGATGGGGACAGTGTAGAGGGAACTTTATTCTGTATCTAACCCCGTGCTGTACCTGTCCTGGGAGTGTTTGATGCGGACAGTGCAGAGGGAGCTGTACTCTGTATCTAACACCGTGCTGTACCTGTCCTGGGAGTGTTTGATGGAGACAGTGTAGAGGGAGCTTTACTCTGTGTCTAACCCCGTGCTGTACCTGTCCTGGGAGTGTTTGATGGAGACAGTGTAGAGGGAGCTTTACTCTGTGTCTAACCCCGTGCTGTACCTGTCCTGGGAGTGTTTGATGGGGACAGTGTAGAGGGAGCTTTACTCTGTATCTAACCCCGTGCTGTACCTGTCCCGGGAGTGTTTGATGGGGACAGTGTAGAGGGAGCTTTACTCTGTATCTAACACCGTGCAGTACCTGTCCTGGGAGTGTTTGATGGGGGCAGTGTAGATGGAGATTTACTCTGAATCTAACCCCGTGCTGTACCTGTCCTGGGAGTGTTTGATGGGGACAGTGTAGTGGGAGATTTACTCTGAATCTAACCCCGTGCTGTACCTGTCCTGGGAGTGTTTGATGGGGACAGTGTAGAGGGAGCTTTACTCTGTATCTAACCCCGTGCTGTACCTGTCCTGGGAGTGTTTGATGGGGCAGTGTAGAGGGAGCTTTACTCTGTATCTAACCCCGTGCTGTACCTGTCTTGGAGTGTTTGATGGGGACAGTGTAGAGGGAGCTTTACTCTGTATCTAACCCCGTGCTGTACCTGTCCTGAGAGTGTTTGATGGGGACAGTGTAGAGGGAGCTTTACTCTGTATCTAACCCCGTGCTGTAGCTGTCCTGGGAGTGTTTGATGGGGTCAGTGTAGAGGAAGCTTTACTCTGTATATAACCCCGTGCTGTAGCTGTCCTGGGAGTGTTTGATGGGGTCAGTGTAGAGGAAGCTTTACTCTGTATATAACCCCGTGCTGTATCTGTCCTGGGAGTGTTTGATGGGGACAGTGTAGAGGGAGCTTTACTCTGTATCTAACCATGTGCTGTACCTGTCCTGGGAGTGTTTGATGGGGACAGTGTAGAGGGAGTTTTACTCTGTATCTAACCCCGTGCTGTACCTGTCCTGGGAGTGTTTGATGCGGACAGTGCAGAGGGAGCTTTACTCTGTATCTAACCCCGTGCTGTACCTGTCCTGGGAGTGTTTGATGGGGACAGTGTAGAGGGAACTTTACTCTGTATCTAACCCCGTGCTCTACCTGTTTGGGAGTGTTTGATGCGGACAGTGCAGAGGGAGCTGTACTCTGTATCTAACACCGTGCTGTACCTGTCCTGGGAGTGTTTGATGGAGACAGTGTAGAGGGAGCTTTACTCTGTGTCTAACCCCGTGCTGTACCTGTCCTGGGAGTGTTTGATGGAGACAGTGTAGAGGGAGCTTTACTCTGTGTCTAACCCCGTGCTGTACCTGTCCTGGGAGTGTTTGATGGGGACAGTGTAGAGGGAGCTTTACTCTGTATCTAACACCGTGCAGTACCTGTCCTGGGAGTGTTTGATGGGGGCAGTGTAGATGGAGATTTACTCTGAATCTAACCCCGTGCTGTACCTGTCCTGGGAGTGTTTGATGGGGACAGTGTAGTGGGAGATTTACTCTGAATCTAACCCCGTGCTGTACCTGTCCTGGGAGTGTTTGATGGGGACAGTGTAGAGGGAGCTTTACTCTGTATCTAACCCCGTGCTGTACCTGTCCTGGGAGTGTTTGATGGGGCAGTGTAGAGGGAGCTTTACTCTGTATCTAACCCCGTGCTGTACCTGTCTTGGAGTGTTTGATGGGGACAGTGTAGAGGGAGCTTTACTCTGTATCTAACCCCGTGCTGTACCTGTCCTGAGAGTGTTTGATGGGGACAGTGTAGAGGGAGCTTTACTCTGTATCTAACCCCGTGCTGTAGCTGTCCTGGGAGTGTTTGATGGGGTCAGTGTAGAGGAAGCTTTACTCTGTATATAACCCCGTGCTGTATCTGTCCTGGGAGTGTTTGATGGGGACAGTGTAGAGGGAGCTTTACTCTGTATCTAACCATGTGCTGTACCTGTCCTGGGAGTGTTTGATGGGGACAGTGTAGAGGGAACTTTACTCTGTATCTAACCCCGTGCTGTACATGTCCTGGGAGTGTTTGATGGGGACAGTGTAGAGGGAGCTTTACTCTGTATCTAACCCCGTGCTGTACCTGTCCTGGGAGTGTTTGATGGGGACAGTGTAGAGGGAGCTTTACTCTGTATCTAACCCCGTGCTGTACCTGTCCTGGGAGTGTTTGATGGGGACAGTGTAGAGGGAGCTTTACTCTGTATCTAACCCCGTTCTGTACCTGTCCTGGGAGTGTTTGATGGGGACAGTGTAGAGGGAGCTTTACTCTGTATCTAACGCCGTGCTGTACCTGTCCTGGGAGTGTTTGATGGGGACAGTGTAGAGGGAGCTTTACTCTGTATCTAACCCCGTGCTGTACCTGTCCTGGGAGTGTTTGATGGGGACAGTGTAGAGGGAGATTTACTCTGTATCTAACCCTGTGCTGTACCTGTCCTGGGAGTGTTTGATGGGGACAGTGCAGAGGGAGCTTTACTCTGTATCTAACCCCGTGCTGTACCTGTCCTGGGAGTGTTTGATGGGGACACTGTAGAGGGAGCTTTACTCTGTATCTAACCCCGTGCTGTACCGGTCCTGGGAGTGTTTGATGGGGACAGTGTAGTGGGAGATTTACTCTGAATCTAACCCCGTGCTGTACCTGTCCTGGGAGTGTTTGATGGGGACAGTGTAGTGGGAGATTTACTCTGAATCTAACCCCGTGCTGTACCTGTCCTGGGAGTGTTTGATGGGGACAGTGTAGAGGGAGCTTTACGCTGTATCTAACCCCGTGCTGTACCTGTCCTGGGAGTGTTTGATGGGGCAGTGTAGAGGGAGCTTTACTCTGTATCTAACCCCGTGCTGTACCTGTCTTGCAGTGTTTGATGGGGACAGTGTAGAGGGAGCTTTACTCTGTATCTAACCCCGTGCTGTACCTGTCCTGGGAGTGTTTGATGGGGACAGTGTAGAGGGAGCTTTACTCTGTATCTACCCCCGTGCTGTAGCTGTCCTGGGAGTGTTTGATGGGGTCAGTGTAGAGGAAGCTTTACTCTGTATATAACCCCGTGCTGTATCTGTCCTGGGAGTGTTTGATGGGGACAGTGTAGAGGGAGCTTTACTCTGTATCTAACCCTGTGCTGTACCTGTCCTGGGAGTGTTTGATGGGGACAGTGTAGAGAGAACTTTACTCTGTATCTAACCCCGTGCTGTACATGTCCTGGGAGTGTTTGATGGGGACAGTGTAGAGGGAGCTTTACTCTGTATCTAACCCCGTTCTGTACCTGTCCTGGGAGTGTTTGATGGGGACAGTGTAGAGGGAGCTTTACTCTGTATCTAACCCCGTGCTGTACCTGTCCTGGGAGTGTTTGATGGGGACAGTGTAGAGGGAGCTTTACTCTGTATCTAACCCCGTTCTGTACCTGTCCAGGGAGTGTTTGATGGGGACAGTGTAGAGGGAGCTTTACTCTGTATCTAACGCCCTGCTGTACCTGTCCTGGGAGTGTTTGATGGGGACAGTGTAGAGGGAGCTTTACTCTGTATCTAACCCCGTGCTGTACCTGTCCTGGGAGTGTTTGATGGGGACAGTGTAGAGGGAGCTTTACTCTGTATCTAACCCTGTGCTGTACCTGTCCTGGGAGTGTTTGATGGGGACAGTGCAGAGGGAGCTTTACTCTGTATCTACCCCCGTGCTGTACCTGTCCTGGGAGTGTTTGATGGGGACACTGTAGAGGGAGCTTTACTCTGTATCTAACCCCGTGCTGTACCGGTCCTGGGAGTGTTTGATGGGGACAGTGTAGTGGGAGATTTACTCTGAATCTAACCCCGTGCTGTACCTGTCCTGGGAGTGTTTGATGGGGACAGTGTAGAGGGAGATTTACTCTGTATATAACCCCATGCTGCACCTGTCCTGGGAGTGTTTGATGGGGACAGTGTAGAGGGAGCTTTACTCTGTATCTAACCATGTGCTGTACCTGACCTGGGAGTGTTTGATGGGGACAGTGTAGAGGGAGCTTTACTCTGTGTCTAACCCCGTGCTGTACCTGTCCTGGGAGTGTTTGAAGGGACAGTGTAGAGGGAGCTTTACTCTGTATCTAACCCCGTGCTGTACCTGTCCTGGGAGTGTTTGATGGGGACAGTGTAGAGGGAGCTTTACTCTGCATCTAACTCTGTGCTGTACCTGTCCTGGGAGTGTTTGATGGGGACAGTGCAGAGGGAGCTTTACTCTGTATCTAACCCCGTGCTGTACCTGTCCTGGGAGTGTTTGATGGGGACACTGTAGAGGGAACTTTACACTGTATCTAACCCTGTGCTGTACCTGTCCTGGGAGTGTTTGATGGGGACAGTGCAGAGGGAGCTTTACTCTGTATCTAACCCCGTGCTGTACCGGTCCTGGGAGTGTTTGATGGGGACACTGTCGAGGGAACTTTACACTGTATCTAACCCTGTGCTGTACCTGTCCTGGGAGTGTTTGATGGGGACAGTGTCGAGGGGGCTTTCCTCTGTATCTAACCCCGTGCTGCACCTGTCTTGGGAGTGTTTGATGGGGACAGTGTAGAGGGAGCTTTACTCTGTATCTAACCCCGTGCTGTCCCTGTCCTGGGAGTGTTTGATGGGGACAGTGTAGAGGGAGCTTTACTCTGTATCTAACCCCGTGCTGTACCTGTCCTGGGAGTGTTTGATGGGGACAGTGTAGAGGGAGCTTTACTCTGAATCTAACCCCGTGCTGTACCTGTCCTGGGAGTGTTTGATGGGGACAGTGTAGAGGGAGATTTACTCTGTATATAACCCCATGCTGCACCTGTCCTGGGAGTGTTTGATGGGGACAGTGTAGAGGGAGCTTTACTCTGTATCTAACCATGTGCTGTACCTGACCTGGGAGTGTTTGATGGGGACAGTGTAGAGGGAGCTTTACTCTGTGTCTAACCCCGTGCTGTACCTGTCCTGGGAGTGTTTGAAGGGACAGTGTAGAGGGAGCTTTACTCTGTATCTAACCCCGTGCTGTACCTGTCCTGGGAGTGTTTGATGGGGACAGTGTAGAGGGAGCTTTACTCTGCATCTAACTCTGTGCTGTACCTGTCCTGGGAGTGTTTGATGGGGACAGTGCAGAGGGAGCTTTACTCTGTATCTAACCCCGTGCTGTACCTGTCCTGGGAGTGTTTGATGGGGACACTGTAGAGGGAACTTTACACTGTATCTAACCCTGTGCTGTACCTGTCCTGGGAGTGTTTGATGGGGACAGTGCAGAGGGAGCTTTACTCTGTATCTAACCCCGTGCTGTACCGGTCCTGGGAGTGTTTGATGGGGACACTGTCGAGGGAACTTTACACTGTATCTAACCCTGTGCTGTACCTGTCCTGGGAGTGTTTGATGGGGACAGTGTCGAGGGGGCTTTCCTCTGTATCTAACCCCGTGCTGCACCTGTCTTGGGAGTGTTTGATGGGGACAGTGTAGAGGGAGCTTTACTCTGTATCTAACCCCGTGCTGTCCCTGTCCTGGGAGTGTTTGATGGGGACAGTGTAGAGGGAGCTTTACTCTGTATCTAACCCCGTGCTGTACCTGTCCTGGGAGTGTTTGATGGGGACAGTGTAGAGGGAGCTTTACTCTGAATCTAACCCCGTGCTGTACCTGTCCTGGGAGTGTTTGATGGGGACAGTGTAGAGGGAGATTTACTCTGTATATAACCCCATGCTGCACCTGTCCTGGGAGTGTTTGATGGGGACAGTGTAGAGGGAGCTTTACTCTGTATCTAACCATGTGCTGTACCTGACCTGGGAGTGTTTGATGGGGACAGTGTAGAGGGAGCTTTACTCTGTGTCTAACCCCGTGCTGTACCTGTCCTGGGAGTGTTTGAAGGGACAGTGTAGAGGGAGCTTTACTCTGTATCTAACCCCGTGCTGTACCTGTCCTGGGAGTGTTTGATGGGGACAGTGTAGAGGGAGCTTTACTCTGCATCTAACTCTGTGCTGTACCTGTCCTGGGAGTGTTTGATGGGGACAGTGCAGAGGGAGCTTTACTCTGTATCTAACCCCGTGCTGTACCTGTCCTGGGAGTGTTTGATGGGGACACTGTAGAGGGAACTTTACACTGTATCTAACCCTGTGCTGTACCTGTCCTGGGAGTGTTTGATGGGGACAGTGCAGAGGGAGCTTTACTCTGTATCTAACCCCGTGCTGTACCGGTCCTGGGAGTGTTTGATGGGGACACTGTCGAGGGAACTTTACACTGTATCTAACCCTGTGCTGTACCTGTCCTAGGAGTGTTTGATGGGGACAGTGTCGAGGGAGCTTTCCTCTGTATCTAACCCCGTGCTGCACCTGTCTTGGGAGTGTTTGATGGGGACAGTGTAGAGGGAGCTTTACTCTGTATCTAACCCCGTGCTGTCCCTGTCCAGGCGTAATTGATGAGGACAGTGTAGAGGGAGTTTTACTCTGTATCTAACCCCGTGCTGTAACTGTCCTGGGACTGTTTGATGGGGACAGTGTAGAGGGAGCTTTACTCTGTATCTAACCCCGTGCTGTACCTGTCCTGGGAATGTTTGATGGGGACAGTGTAGAGGGAGCTTTACTCTGTATCTAACCCTGTGCTGTACCTGTCCTGGGAGTGTTTGATGGGGACAGTGTAGAGGGAGCTTTACTCTGTATCTAACCCCGTGCTGTACCTGTCCTGGGAGTGTTTGATGGGGACAGTGTAGAGGGAGCTTTACTCTGTATCTAACCCCGTGCTGTCCCTGTCCAGGCGTAATTGATGAGGACAGTGTAGAGGGAGCTTTACTCTGTATCTAACGCCGTGCTGTACCTGTCCTGGGAGTGTTTGATGGGGACAGTGTAGAGGGAGCTTTACTCTGTATCTAACCCCGTGCTGTACCTGTCCTGGGAATGTTTGATGGGGACAGTGTAGAGGGAGCTTTACTCTGTATCTAACCCTGTGCTGTACCTGTCCTGGGAGTGTTTGATGGGGACAGTGTAGAGGGAGCTTTACTCTGTATCTAACCCCGTGCTGTACCTGTCCTGGGAGTGTTTGATGGGGACAGTGTAGAGGGAGCTTTACTCTGTATCTAACCCTGTGCTGTACCTGTCCTGGGAGTGTTTGATGGGGACAGTGTAGAGGGAGCTTTACTCTGTATCTAACCCCGTGCTGTACCTGTCCTGGGACTGTTTGATGGGGACAGTGTAGAGGGAGCTTTACTCTGTATCTAACCCCGTGCTGTACCTGTCCTGGGACTGTTTGATGGGGACAGTGTAGAGGGAGCTTTATTCTGTATCTAACCCGTGCTCTACCTGTCCTGGGAGTGTTTGATGGGGCAGTGTAGAGGGAGCTTTACTCTGTATCTAACCCCGTGCTGTACCTGTCCTGGGAGTGTTTGATGGGGACAGTGTAGAGGGAGCTTTACTCTGTATCTAACCCTGTGCTGTACCTGTCCTGGGAGTGTTTGATGGGGACAGTGCAGAGGGAGCTTTACTCTGTATCTAACCCCGTGCTGTACCTGTCCTGGGAGTGTTTGATGGGGACACTGTAGAGGGAGCTTTACTCTGTATCTAACCCCGTGCTGTACCGGTCCTGGGAGTGTTTGATGGTGACAGTGTAGTGGGAGATTTACTCTGAATCTAACCCCGTGCTGTACCGGTCCTGGGAGTGTTTGATGGGGACAGTGCAGAGGGAGATTTACTCTGTATATAACCCCATGCTGTACCTGTCCTGGGAGTGTTTGATGGGGACAGTGTAGAGGGAGCTTTACTCTGTATCTAACCATGTGCTGTACCTGACCTGGGAGTGTTTGATGGGGACAGTGTAGAGGGCGCTTTACTCTGCGTCTAACCCCGTGCTGTACCTGTCCTGGGAGTGTTTGAAGGGACAGTGAAGAGGGAGCTTTACTCTGTATCTAACCCCGTGCTGTACCTGTCCTGGGAGTGTTTGATGGGGACAGTGTAGAGGGAGCTTTACTCTGCATCTAACTCTGTGCTGTACCTGTCCTGGGAGTGTTTGATGGGGACAGTGCAGAGGGAGCTTTACTCTGTATCTAACCCCGTGCTGTACCTGTCCTGGGAGTGTTTGATGGGGATGTGCAGAGGGAGCTTTACTCTGTATCTAACCCTGTGCTGTACCTGTCCTGGGAGTGTTTGATGGGGACAGTGTAGAGGGAGCTTTACTCTGTATCTAACCCCGTGCTGCACCTGTCTTGGGAGTGTTTGATGGGGACAGTGTAGAGGGAGCTTTACTCTGTATCTAACCCCGTGCTGTCCCTGTCCAGGCGTATTTGATGGGGACAGTGTAGAGGGAGCTTTACTCTGTATCTAACCCCGTGCTGTACCTGTCCTGGGACTGTTTGATGGGGACAGTGTAGAGGGAGCTTTACTCTGTATCTAACCCGTGCTCTACCTGTCCTGGGAGTGTTTGATGGGACAGTGTAGAGGGTGCTTTACTCTGTATCTAACCCCGTGCTGTACCTGTCCTGGGAGTGTTTGATGGGGACAGTGTAGTGGGAGCTTTACTCTGTATCTAACCCCGTGCTGTACCTGTCCTGGGAGTGTTTGATGGGGACAGTGTAGAGGGAGCTTTACACAAACAAAAAAGAACAAAGAAATGTACAGCACAGGAACAGGCCCTTCGGCCCTCCAAGCCTGTGCCGACCATGCTGCCCGACTCAACTACAATCTTCTACACTTCCTGGGTCCGTATCCTTCTATTCCCATCCTATTCATATATTTGTCAAGATGCCCCTTAAATGTCCCTATCGTCCCTGCTTCCACTACCTCCTCCGGTAGCAAGTTCCAGGCACCCACTACCCTCTGCGTAAAAAACTTGCCTCGTACATCTACTCTAAACCTTGCCCCTCTCACCTTAAACCTATGCCCCCTAGTAATTGACCCCTCTACCCTGGGGAAAAGCCTCTGACTATCCACTCTGTCTATGCCCCTCATAATTTTGTATACCTCTATCAGGTCTCCCCTCAACCTCCTTCGTTCCAGTGAGAACAAACCGAGTTTATTCAATCGCTCCTCATAGCTTATGCCCTCCATACCAGGCAACATTCTGGTAAATCTCTTCTGCACCCTCTCTAAAGCCTTCACATCCTTCTGGTAGAGTGGCGACCAGAATTGAACACTATACTCCAAGTGTGGCCTAACTAAGGTTCTATACAGCTGCAACATGACTTGCCAATTCTTATACTCAATGCCCCGGCCAATGAAGGCAAGCATGCCGTATGCCTTCTTGACTACCTTCTCCACCTGTGTTGCCCCTTTCAATGACCTGTGGACCTGTACTCCTCGATCTCTTTGACTTTCAATACTCTTGAGGGTTCTACCATTCACTGTATATTCCCTACCTGCATTAGCCCTTCCAAAATGCATTACCTCACATTTGTCCGGATTAAACTCCATCTGCCATCTCTCCGCCCAAGTCTCCAGACAATCTAAATCCTGCTGTATCCTCAGACAGTCCTCATCCCTATCCGCAATTCCACCAACCTTTGTGTCGTCTGCAAACTTACTAATCAGACCAGTTACATTTTCCTCCAAATCATTTATATATACTACAAACAGCAAAGGTCCCAGCACTGATCCCTGTGGAACACCACTGGTCACAGCCCTCCAATTAGAAAAGCATCCCTCCATTGCTACCCTCTGCCTTCTATGGCCTAGCCAGTTCTGTATCCACCTTGCCAGTTCACCCCTGATCCCGTGTGACTTCACCTTTTGTACTAGTCTACCATGAGGGACCTTGTCAAAGGCCTTACTGAAGTCCATATAGACAACATCTACTGCCCTACCTGCATCAATCATCTTAGTGACCTCCTCGAAAAACTCTTATCAAGTTAGTGAGACACGACCTCCCCTTCACAAAACCGTGCTGCCTCTCACTAATACGTCCATTTGCTTCCAAATGGGAGTAGATCCTGGCTCATTCTCTCCAGTAATTTCCCTACCACTGAAGTAAGGCTCACCGGCCTGTAGTTCCCGGGATTATCCTTGCTACCCTTCTTAAACAGAGGAACAACATTGGCTATTCTCCAGTCCTCCGGGACATCCCCTGAAGACAGCGAGGATCCAAAGATTTCTGTCAAGGCCTCAGCAATTTCCTCTCCAGCCTCCTTCAGTATTCTGGGGTAGATCCCATCAGGCCCTGGGGACTTATCTACCTTAATATTTTTTAAGACACCCAACACCTCGTCTTTTTGGATCACAATGTGACCCAGGCTATCTACACCCCCTTCTCCAGACTCAACATCTACCAATTCCTTCTCTTTGGTGAATACTGATGCAAAGTATTCATTTAGTACCTCGCCCATTTCATCTGGCTCCACACATAGATTCCCTTGCCTATCCTTCAGTGGGCCAACCCTTTCCCTGGCTACCCTCTTGCTTTTTATGTACGTGTAAAAAGCCTTGGGATTTTCCTTAACCCTATTTGCCAATGACTTTTCATGACCCCTTCTAGCCCTCCTGACTCCTTGCTTAAGTTCCTTCCTACTTTCCTTATATGCCACACAGGCTTCGTCTGTTCCCAGCCTTTTAGCCCTGACAAATGCCTCCTTTTTCTTTTTGACGAGGCCTACAATATCACTCGTCATCCAAGGTTCCCGAAAATTGCCGTATTTATCTTTCTTCCTCACAGGAACATGCCTGTCCTGTATTCCTTTCAACTGACACTTGAAAGCCTCCCACATGTCAGATGTTGATTTGCCCTCAAACATCCGCCCCCAATCTATGTTCTTCAGTTCCCGCCTAATATTGTTATAATTAGCCTTCCCCCAATTTAGCACATTCATCCTCGGACCACTCTTATCCTTGTCCACCAGTACTTTAAAACTTACTGAATTGTGGTCACTGTTACCAAAATGCTCCCCTACTGAAACATCTACCACCTGGCCGGGCTCATTCCCCAATACCAGGTCCAGTACCGCCCCTTCCCTAGTTGGACTGTTTACATATTGTTTTAAGAAGCCCTCCCGGATGCTCCTTACAAACTCCGCCCCGTCTAAGCCCCTGGCACTAAGTGAGTCCCAGTCAATATTGGGGAAGTTGAAGTCTCCCATCACCACAACCCTGTTGTTTTTACTCTTTTCCAAAATCTGTCTACCTATCTGCTCCTCTATCTCCCGCTGGCTGTTGGGAGGCCTGTAGTATACCCCCAACATTGTGACTGCACCCTTCTTATTCCTGATCTCTACCCATATAGCCTCACTGCCCTCTGAGGTGTCCTCTCGCAGTATAGCTGTGATATTCTCCCGAACAAGTAGCGCAACTCCGCCTCCCCTTTTACATCCCCCTCTATCCCGCCTGAAACATCTAAATCCTGGAACGTTTAGCTGCCAATCCTGCCCTTCCCTCAACCAGGTCTCTGTAATGGCAACAACATCATAGTTCCAAGTAGTAATCCAAGCTCTAAGTTCATCTGCCTTACCCGTAATGCTCCTTGCATTAAAACATATGCACTTCAGGCCACCAGACCCGCTGTGTTCAGCAACTTTTCCCCGTCTGCTCTGCCTCAGAGCCACACTGTCCCTATTCCCTAGTTCTCCCTCAATGCTCTCACCTTCTGACCTATTGCTCCCGTACCCACCCCCCTGCCATACTAGTTTAAACCCTCCCGTGTGACACTAGCAAACCTCGCGGCCAGGATATTTATGCCTCTCCGGTTTAGATGCAACCCGTCCATCTTATACAGGTCACACCTGCCCCGGAAGAGCTCCCAGTGGTCCAGATAACAGAAACCCTCCCTCCTACACCAGCTGTTTAGCCACGTGTTTGTCTGCTCTATCTTCCTATTTCTAGCCTCACTGGCACGTGGCACAGGGAGTAATCCCGAGATTACAACCCTCGAGGTCCTGTCTTTTAACTTTCTGCCTAGCTCCCTGAACTCCTGCTGCAGGACCTCATGCCCCTTCCTGCCTATGTCGTTAGTACCAATATGTACAACGACCTCTGCCTGTTTGCCCTCCCCCTTCAGGATTCCCTCTACCCGTTCGGAGACATCCTGGACTCTGTATCTAACCCGTGCTCTACCAGTCCTGGGAGTGTTTGATGGGACAGTGTAGAGGGTGCTTTACTCTGTATCTAACCCCGTGCTGTACCTGTCCTGGGAGTGTTTGATGGGGACAGTGTAGAGGGAGCTTTACTCTGTATCTAACCCCGTGCTGTACCTGTCCTGGGAGTGTTTGATGGAGGACAGTGTAGTGGGAGCTTTACTCTGTATCTAACCCCGTGCTGTACCTGTCCTGGGAGTGTTTGATGGGACAGTGTAGAGGGAGCTTTACTCTGTATCTAACCCCGTGCTGTACCTGTCCTGGGAGTGTTTGATGGGGACAGTGTAGAGGGAGCTTTACTCTGTATCTAACCCCGTGCTGTACCTGGCCTGGGAGTGTTTGATGGGGACAGTGTAGAGGGAGCTTTGCTCTGTATCTAACACCGTGCTGTACCTGTTCTGGGAGTGTTTGATGGGGACAGTGTAGAGGGAGCTTTACTCTGTATCTAACCCCGTGCTGTTGAGGATCCAGCTCTCTATCTCTCGGGTACATGGAACAGGGAAATGTCAGATCCTGAATCTATCCAACTTGTAAGCTCTCATCAGATTGTGACCCCGCCTCTGCCTCACGGGCACCCCCCCCCCGCCTCACGCCCCCCCCCTCCCCCCGCATGTCTGCCCCCCACCCCGCCCGCCTTGCTGAGTTTCACTGTTACGCCATTTCTTGAAGTCTGAATGTGCAACAGTCAAAACAGCCATGTTCCCCAATCTCTCGGAGCGTTGCACCCCAACAATCTCGCTCCGCAATACAGGGGAAGCTGATAGCTGCAGAAATAATTCTCTTTCAAACCTCAGCCCGAATATTTCTGATCGTTCCATCCACTTACTGAAATTCTTTAAATCTCTCTCGGTCATATTCGTCATAGACGTCCCTCCAGCCCAGGATACTGACCAAGCCACAACCAGCACTGATGACGAGCATCAGGAACACCTTCACCATGTGGCTAACCTGTACCAACACGGTGGTAGCGATGAGCGCCAGGACGGCGATGCAGCTGTAATATTTCGGCTGTTTCAGGCAGTTCCTGCTGCTCTCGGTGAAGTTTGCGTTCGATGAATCTCGGTAACCGTGCAGACAGCTCAGCTTGGAAAGAAAATCCCAACATTACTCAACAGCTCAGCGCCAGATCAGGAAAAACAGTTAGCAGAACAACTTATTCACCAAAATGTGCAAGTTATAACCCCCAGCAGAGCTCTCCCCTCCAGCAAAACCAACAGCCTAACCCTTCCCAAACCACCCATAACATGATCCTCACCATAACCCGCGACCTCATCTAAACCCGCGCTCTCACCCCCGCCGTAATCCCCACCGTAAACCCCGCCGTAACCCCCGCCGTAACCCAAACTCGCACCGTAACCCCCGCCCTCGCCGTAACCCCCGCCCTCGCCGTAACCCCCGCCCTCGACGTAACCCGCGCTCTCACCCCCGCCGTAACCCCCGCCGTAAACCCCGCCGTAACCCACGCCCTCGCCGTAACCCCCGCCCTCGCCGTAACCCCCGCCCTCGCCGTAACCCCCGCCCTCGCCGTAAACCCCGCCCTCGCCGTAACCCCCGCCCTCACCGTAACCCCCGCCCTCGCCGTAACCCCCGCCCTCGCCGTAACCCACACTCGTGCCGTAACCCCGCCCTCGCCGTAACCCCCGCCCTCGTCGTAACCCCCGCCCTCGCCGAAACCCCCGCCCTCGCCGTAACCCCCGCCCTCGCCGTAACCCCCGCCCTCGCCGTAACCCCCACCCTCGCCGTAACCCCCGCCCTCGCCGTAACCCCCGCCGTAACCCCCGCCCTCGCCGTAACCCACGCACTCGCCGTAACCCACGCCCTCGCCGTAACCCCCGCCCTCGCCGTAAACCCCGCCCTCGCCGTAACCCCCGCCCTCACCGTAACCCCCGCCCTCGCCGTAACCCCCGCCCTCGCCGTAACCCACACTCGTGCCGTAACCCCGCCCTCGCCGTAACCCCCGCCCTCGTCGTAACCCCCGACCTCGCCGAAACCCCCGCCCTCGCCGTAACCCCCGCCCTCGCCGTAACCCCCGCCCTCGCCGTAACCCCCACCCTCGCCGTAACCCCCGCCCTCGCCGTAACCCCCGCCGTAACCCCCGCCCTCGCCGTAACCCACGCCCTCGCCGTAACCCACGCCCTCGCCGTAACCCACGCCCTCGTCGTAACCTACACTCGCGCCGTAACCCACACCCTCGCCGTAACCCACGCCCTCGCCGTAACCCACGCCCTCGCCGTAACCCACGCCCTCGCCGTAACCCCCGCCCTCGCCGTAACCCACACCCCCGCCCTCGCTGTAACCCACACCCTCGCCGTAACCCCCGCCCTCGCCGTAACCCCCGCCCTCGCCGTAACCCCCGCCCTCGCCGTAAACCCCGCCCTCGCCATAACCCCCGCCCTCGCCGTAACCCACGCCCTCGCCGTAACCCCCACCCTCGCCGTAACCCCCGCCCTCGCCGTAACCCACACCCCCGTCCTCGCCGTAACCTCCGCCCTCGCCGTAACCCCCGCCCTCGCCGTAACCCCCGCCCTCGCCGTAAACCCCGCCCTCGCCGTAACCCCCGCCCTCGCCATAACCCCCGCCCTCGCCGTAACCCCCGTCCTCGCCGTAACCTCGCCCTCGCCGTAACCCCCGCCCTCGCCGTAACCCCCGCCCTCGCCATAAACCCCGCCCTCGCCGTAACCCCCGCCCTCGCCGTAGCCCACGCCCTCGCCGTAACCCACGCCCTCGTCGTAACCCACACTCGCGTCGTAACCCACACTCGCGCCGTAACCCACACCCCCGCCCTCGCCGTAACCCACGCCCTCGCCGTAGCCCACGCCCTCGCCGTAACCCACGCCCTCGTCGTAACCCACACTCGCGTCGTAACCCACACTCGCGCCGTAACCCACACCCCCACCCTCGCCGTAACCCACGCCCTCCCCGTAACCCACGGCCTCACAGTAACCCCCGCCCTCGCCGTAACCCCCGCCCTCGTCGTAACCCCCGCCCTCGCCGTAACCCCCGCCCTCGCCGTAACTCCCGCCCTCGCCGTAACCCCCGCCCTCGCCGTAACCCCCGCCCTCGCCGTAACCCCCGCCCTCGCCGTAACCCCCGCCCTCGCCGTAACCCACACCGCCGCCCTCGCCGTAACCCCCGCCCTAGCCGTAACCCCCGCCCTCGCCGTAACCCCCGCCCTCGCCGTAACCCCCGCCCTCGCCGTAACCCACACCGCCGCCCTCGCCGTAACCCCCACCCTCGTCGTAACCCCCGCCCTCGCCGTAACCCCCGCCCTCGCCGTAACCCCCGCCCTCGCCGTAACCCCCGCCCTCGCCGTAACCCCCGCCCTCGCCGTAACCCCCGCCCTCGCCGTAACCCCCGCCCTCGCCGTAACCCCCGCCCTCGCCGTAACCCACACCCCCGTCCTCGCCGTAACCCCGCCCTCGCCGTAACCAACGCCCTCGCTGTAACCCCCGCCCTCGCCGTAACCCCCGCCCTTGCCGTAACCCCCGCCCTCGCCGTAACCCACGCCCTCGCCGTAATCCCCGCCCTCGCCGTAACCCCCGCCCTCGCCGTAACCCACACCCCCGTCCTCGCCGTAACCTCCGCCCTCGCCGTAACCCCCGCCCTCGCCGTAACACCCGCCCTCGCCGTAACCCCCGCCCTCGCCGTAACCCCCGCCCTCGCCGTAACCCACACCCCCGTCCTCGCCGTAACCTCCGCCCTCGCCGTAACCCCCGCCCTCGCCGTACCCCCGCCCTCGCCGTAACCCCTGCCCTCGCCGTAACCCACACCCCCGTCCTCGCCGTAACCCACGCCCTCGCCGTAACCCTTACCAAACCACCCATAACATGATCCTCACCATAACCCGCGACCTCATCTAAACCCGCGCTCTCACCCCCGCCGTAACCCTCGCCGTAACCCAAACTCGCGCCGTAACCCCCGCCCTCGCCGTAACCCCCGCCCTCGCCGTAACCCCCGCCCTCGCCGTAACCAACGCCCTCGCCGTAACCCACGCCCTCGCCATAACCCACACTCGCGCCGTAACCCCGCCCTCGCCGTAACCCCCGCCCTCGCCGTAACCCCCGCCCTCGCCGTAACCCCCGCCCTCGCCGTAACCCACGCCCTCGCCGTAACCCACGCCCTCGCCGTAACCCACTCCGTAACCCCCACCATCGCCGTAACCCCCGCCCTCGCCGTAACCCCCGCCCTCGCCGTAACCCACGCCCTCGCCGTAACCCCCGCCCTCGCCGTAACCCCCTCCCTCGCCGTAACCCACGCCCTCGCTGTAACCCCCGCCCTCGCCGTAACGCACACCCCCGCCCTCGCTGTATCCCACGCCCTCGCCGTAACCCCCGCCCTCGCCGTAACCCCCGCCCTCGCCGCAACCCCCGCCCTCGCCGTAACCCACGCCCTCGCCGTAACCTCCGCCCTCGCCGTAACCCCCGCCCTCGCCGTAACCCCCGCCCTCGCCGTAACCCACACCCTCGCCGTAAACCCCGCCCTCGCCGTAACCCCCGCTCTCACCGTAACCCACGCCCTCGCCGTAACCCCCGCCCTCGCCGTAACCCACGCCCCCGCCATAACCCACGCCCCCGCCCTCGCCGTAACCCACGCCCTCGCCGTAACCCACGCCCTCGCCGTAACCCACGCCATCGCCGTAACCACCGCCCTCGCCGTAACCCACACCCCCGCCCTCGCTGTAACCCACGCCCTCGCCGTAACCCCGCCCTCGCCATAACCCCCGCCCTCGCCATAACCCACGCCCTCGCCGTAACCCCCGCCCTCGCCGTAACCCCCGCCCACGCCGTAACCCACACCCCCGTCCTCGCCGTAACCTCCGCCCTCGCCGTAACCCCCGCCCTCGCCGCAACCCCCGCCCTCGCCGTAACCCCCGCCCTCGCTGTAACCCACGCCCTCGCCGTAACCCACCCCCCCGCCGTAACCCACGCCCTCGCCGTAACCCACCCCCACGCCCTCGCCGTAACCCACACCCCCGCCGTAATGCCCGCCCCCGCCGTAACCCCCGCCCTCGCCGTAACCCCCGCACTCGCCTTAACCCCCGCCCTCGCCGTAACCCACGCCCTCGCCGTAACCCACGCCCTCGCCGTAATCCACGCCCTCGCCGTAACTCCCGCCCTCGCCGTAACCCACACCCCCGCCCTTGCCGTAACCCACGCCCTCGCCGTAACCCACGCCCTCCCCGTAACCCACGCCCTCGCCGTAACCCACGCCCTCCCCGTAACCCCCGCCCTCGCCGTAACCCACGCCCCCGCCATAACCCACGCCCTCGCCGTAACCCACGCCCTCCCCGTAACCCCCGCCCTCGCCGTAACCCACGCCCTCCCCGTAACCCCCGCCCTCGCCGTAACCCCCGCCCTCGCCGTAACCCACGCCCCCGCCATAACCCACGCCCTCCCCGTAACCCCCGCACTCGCCTTAACCCCCGCCCTCGCCGTAACCCACGCCCTCCCCGTAACCCACGCCCCCGCCATAACCCACGCCCTCGCCGTAACTCCCGCCCTCGCCGTAACCCACACCCCCGCCCTCGCCGTAACCCCCGCCCTCGCCATAACCCACACCCCCGCCCTCGCCGTAACCCACGCCCTCGCCGTAACCCATACTCGCGCCGTAACTCCCGCCCTCGCCGTAACCCACGCCCTCGCCGTAACCCATACTCGCGCCGTAACTCCCGCCCTCGCCGTAACCCACGCCCTCGCCGTAACCCCCACCCTCGCCGTAACCCATACTCGCGCCGTAACCCCCGCCCTCGCCGTAACCCCCGCCCTCGCCGTAACCCACGCCCTCGCCGTAACCCACGCCCCCGCGCCGTAACCCCCGCCTTCGCCGTAACCCACGCCCTCGCCGTAACCCCCGCCCTCGCCGTAACCCCCGCCCTCGCCGTAACCCCCGCCCTCGCCGTAACCCCCGCCCTCGCCGTAACCCCCGCCCTCGCCGTAACCCCCGCCCTCGCCGTAACCCCCGCCCTCGCCGTAACCCCCGCCCTCGCCGTAACCCCCGCCCTCGACGTAACTCACGCCCTCGCCGTAACCCCCGCCCTCGCCGTAACCCCCGCCCTCGCCGTAACCCCCGCCCTCGCCGTAACCCACGCCCTCGCCGTAACCCCCGCCCTCGACGTAACTCACGCCCTCGCCGTAACCCCCGCCCACGCCGTAACCCCCGCCCTCGCCGTAACCCCCGCCCTCGCCGTAACCCCCGCCCTCGCCGTAACCCCCGCCCACGCCGTAACCCCCGCCCTCGCCGTAACCCCCGCCCACGCCGTAACCCCCGCCCACGCCGTAACCCCCGCCCTCGCCGTAACCCCCGCCCTCGCCGTAACCCCCGCCCTCGCCGTAACCCCCGCCCTCGCCGTAACCCACACTCGCGCCGTAACCCCCGCCCTCGCCGTAACCCACGCCCTCGCCGTAACCCCCGCCCTCGCCGTAACCCACGCCCTCGCCGTAACACACACTCGCGCCGTAACCCATACTCGCGCCGTAACCCCCGCCCTCGCCGTAACCCCCGCCCTCGCCGTAACCCCCGCCCTCGCCATAACCCCCGCCCTCGCCATAACCCACACCCTCGCCGTAACCCACACCCTCGCCGTAACCCCCGCCCTCGCCATAACCCACACCCTCGCCGTAACCCCCGCCCTCGCCATAACCCCCGCCCTCGCCGTAACCCCCGCCCTCGCCATAACCCCCGCCCTCGCCATAACCCCCGCCCTCGCCATAACCCCCGCCCTCGCCATAACCCCCGCCCTCGCCATAACCCCCGCCCTCGCCATAACCCCCGCCCTCGCCATAACCCCCGCCCTCGCCGTAACCCACGCCATCGCCGTAACCCCCGCCCTCGCCGTAACCCCCGCCCTCGCCGTAACCCCCGCCCTCGCCGTAACCCACCCCCTCGCCGTAACCCCCGCCCTCGCCGTAACCCCCGCCCTCGCCATAACCCCCGCCCTCGCCATAACCCCCGCCCTCGCCGTAACCCCCGCCCTCGCCGTAACCCCCGCCCTCGCCGTAACCCCCGCCCTCGCCATAACCCCCGCCCTCGCCATAACCCCCGCCCTCGCCGTAACCCCCGCCCTCGCCATAACCCCCGCCCTCGCCATAACCCCCGCCCTCGCCATAACCCCCGCCCTCGCCATAACCCCCGCCCTCGCCATAACCCACACACGCGCCGTAACCCCCGCCCTCGCCATAACCCCCGCCCTCGCCGTAACCCCCGCCCTCGCCATAACCCCCGCCCTCGCCATAACCCCCGCCCTCGCCATAACCCCCGCCCTCGCCATAACCCACACACGCGCCGTAACCCCCGCCCTCGCCATAACCCCCGCCCTCGCCGTAACCCCCGCCCTCGCCGTAACCCCCGCCCTCGCCGTAACCCCCGCCCTCGCCATAACCCCCGCCCTCGCCGTAACCCCCGCCCTCGCCATAACCCACACACGCGCCGTAACCCCCGCCCTCGCCATAACCCCCGCCCTCGCCGTAACCCCCGCCCTCGCCATAACCCCCGCCCTCGCCATAACCCCCGCCCTCGCCATAACCCACACACGCGCCGTAACCCCCGCCCTCGCCATAACCCACACACGCGCCGTAACCCCCGCCCTCGCCATAACCCCCGCCCTCGCCGTAACCCCCGCCATCGCCGTAACCCCCGCCCTCGCCATAACCCACGCCATCGCCGTAACCCCCGCCCTCGCCGTAACCCCCGCCATCGCCGTAACCCCCGCCCTCGCCATAACCCACGCCATCGCCGTAACCCCCGCCATCGCCGTAACCCCCGCCCTCGCCATAACCCACGCCATCGCCGTAACCCCCGCCCTCGCCATAACCCACGCCATCGCCGTAAGCCCCGCCCTCGCCATAACCCACGCCATCGCCGTAACCCCCGCCATCGCCGTAACCCCCGCCCTCGCCATAACCCACGCCCTCGCCGTAACCCCCGCCCTCGCCGTAACCCCCGCCCTCGCCGTAACCCCCGCCCTCGCCGTAACCCCCGCCCTCGCCGTAACCCCCGCCCTCGCCGTAACCCCCGCCCTTGCCGTAACCCCCGCTCTCGCCATAACCCACGCCATCGCCGTAACCCACGCCATCGCCGTAACCCCCGGCCTCGCCGTAACCCACGCCATCGCCATAACCCCCGCCCTCGCCGTAACCCCCGCCCTCGCCGTAACCCACGCCCTCGCCGTAACCCACGCCATCGCCGTAACCCCCGCCCTCGCCGTAACCCCCGCCCTCGCCGTAACCCCCGCCCTCGCCGTAACCCCCGCCCTCGCCGTAACCCCCGCCCTCGCCGTAACTCACACCCTCGCCGTAACCCCCGCCCTCGCCGTAACCCCCGCCCTCGCCGTAACCCCCGCCCTCGCCGTAACCCCCGCCCTCGCCGTAACCCCCGCCCTCGCCGTAACCCCCGCCCTCGCCGTAACCCCCGCCCTCGCCGTAACCCCCGCCCTCGCCGTAACCCCCGCCCTCGCCGTAACCCCCGCCCTCGCCGTAACCCCCGCCCTCGCCGTAACCCCCACCCTCGCCGTAACCCATACTCGCGCCGTAACCCCCGCCCTCGCCGTAACCCATACTCGCGCCGTAACCCCCGCCCTCGCCGTAACCCCCGCCCTCGCCGTAACCCCCGCCCTCGCCGTAACCCCCGCCCTCGCCGTAACCCCCGCCCTCGCCGTAACCCCCGCCCTCGCCGTAACCCCCGCCCTCGCCGTAACCCCCGCCCTCGCCGTAACCCCCGCCCTCGCCGTAACTCACACCCTCGCCGTAACCCCCGCCCTCGCCGTAACCCCCGCCCTCGCCGTAACCCACGCCCTCGCCGTAACCCACACCCTCGCCGTAACCCACACCCTCGCCGTAACCCCCGCCCTCGCCGTAACCCACGCCCTCGCCGTAACCCACGCCCTCGCCGTAACCCATACTCGCGCCGTAACCCCCACCCTCGCCGTAAACCCCGCCCTCGCCGTAACCCCCGCCCTCGCCGTAACCCCCGCCCTCGCCGTAACCCCCGCCCTCGCCGTAACCCACGCCCTCGCCGTAACCCCCGCCCTCGCCGTAACCCCCGCCCTCGCCGTAACCCACGCCCTCGCCGTAACCCACGCCCTCGCCGTAACCCCCGCCCTCGCCGTAACCCACGCCCTCGCCGTAACCCACGCCCTCGCCGTAACCCCCGGCCTCGCCGTAACCCACGCCCTCGCCGTAACCCCCGCCCTCGCCGTAACCCCCGCCCTCGCCGTAATCCACGCCCTCGCCGTAACCCCCGCCCACGCCGTAACCCCCGCCCTCGCCGTAACCCCCGCCCTCGCCGTAACCCCCGCCCTCGCCGTAGGCCCCGCCCCCGCCGTAACCCCCGCCCTCGCCGTAACGCCCACCCTCGCCGTAACCCCTGCCCTCGCCGTAACCCACGCCCTCGCCGTAACCCCTGCCCTCGCCGTAACCCACGCCCTCGCCGTAACCCACGCCCTCGCCGTAACCCCCGCCCTCGCCGTAACCCCCGCCCTCGCCGTAACCCCCGCCCTCGCCGTAACCCCCACCCTCGCCGTAACCCCCGCCCTCGCCGTAACCCCCACCCTCGCCGTAACCCCCGCCCTCGCCGTAACCCCCGCCCTCGCCGTAACCCCCGCCCTCGCCATAACCCCCGCCCTCGCCATAACCCCCGCCCTCGCCATAACCCATACTCGCGCCGTAACCCACGCCCTCGCCGTAACCCACGCATTCGCCGTAACCCACGCCCTCGCCGTAACCCCCGCCCTCGCCGTAATCCACGCCCTCGCCGTAACCCCCGCCCACGCCGTAACCCCCGCCCTCGCCGTAACCCCCGCCCTCGCCGTAACCCCCGCCCTCGCCGTAACCCCCGCCCTCGCCGTAACCCACGCCATCGCCGTAAACTCCGCCCTCGCCGTAACCCCCGCCCTCGCCGTAACCCCCGCCCTCGCCGTAACCCCCGCCCTCGCCGTAACCCCCGCCCTCGCCGTAACCCCCGCCCTCGCCGTAACCCCCGCCCTCGCCGTAACCCCCGCCCTCGCCGTAACCCACGCCCTCGCCGTAACCCCCGCCCACGCCGTAACCCCCGCCCTCGCCGTAACCCCCGCCCTCGCCGTAACCCCCGCCCTCGCCGTAGGCCCCGCCCCCGCCGTAACCCCCGCCCTCGCCGTAACGCCCACCCTTGCCGTAACCCCCGCCCTCGCCGTAACCCCCGCCCTCGCCGTAACCCCTGCCCTCGCCGTTACCCACGCCCCCGCCGTAACCCACGCCCCCGTCCTCGCCGTAACCCCCGCCCTCGCCGTAACCCCCGCCCTCGCCGTTACCCACGCCCCCCGCCGTAACCCACGCCCCTGCCCTCGCCATAACCCACGCTCCCGCCGTAACCCACGCCCTCGCCGTAACACCCGCCCTCGCCGTAACCCACAGCGCCGCCCTCGCTGTAACCCACGCTCTCGCTGTAACCCCCGCCCTCACCGTAACCCCCGCCCACGCCGTAACCCCCGCCCTCGCCGTAACCCCCTCCCTCGCCGTAACCCACGCCCTCGCTGTAACCCCCGCCCTCGCCGTAACCCACACCCCCGCCCTCGCTGTAACCCACGCCCTCGCCGTAACCCCCGCCCTCGCCGTAACCCCCGCCCTCGCCGTAACCCCCGCCCTCGCCGTAACCCCCGCCCTCGCCGTAACCCCCGCCCTCGCCGTAACCCACGCCCTCGCCGTAACCCCCGCCCACGCCGTAACCCCCGCCCTCGCCGTAACCCCCGCCCTCGCCGTAACCCCCGCCCTCGCCGTAGGCCCCGCCCCCGCCGTAACCCCCGCCCTCGCCGTAACGCCCACCCTTGCCGTAACCCCCGCCCTCGCCGTAACCCCCGCCCTCGCCGTAACCCCTGCCCTCGCCGTTACCCACGCCCCCGCCGTAACCCACGCCCCCGTCCTCGCCGTAACCCCCGCCCTCGCCGTAACCCCCGCCCTCGCCGTTACCCACGCCCCCGCCGTAACCCACGCCCCTGCCCTCGCCATAACCCACGCTCCCGCCGTAACCCACGCCCTCGCCGTAACACCCGCCCTCGCCGTAACCCACAGCGCCGCCCTCGCTGTAACCCACGCTCTCGCTGTAACCCCCGCCCTCGCCGTAACCCCCGCCCACGCCGTAACCCCCGCCCTCGCCGTAACCCCCTCCCTCGCCGTAACCCACGCCCTCGCTGTAACCCCCGCCCTCGCCGTAACCCACACCCCCGTCCTCGCCGTAACCTCCGCCCTCGCCGTAACCCCCGCCCTCGCCGTAACCCCCGCCCTCGCCGTAACCCACGCCCTCGCCGTAAACCCCGCCCTCGCCGTAACCCCCGCCCTCGCCGTAACCCACGCCCTCGCCGTAACCCCCGCCCTCGCCGTAACCCACGCCCCCGCCGTAACCCACGCCCCCGCCCTCGCCGTAACCCACGCCCTCGCCGTAACCCACACCCTCGCCGTAACCCACGCCCTCGCCGTAACCACCGCCCTCGCCGTAACCCCCGCCCTCGCCGTAACCCACACCCCCGCCCTCGCTGTAACCCACGCCCTCGCCGTAACCCCGCCCTCGCCGTAACCCCCGCCCTCGCCGTAACCCCCGCCCTCGCCGTAACCCCCGCCCTCGCCGTAACCCCCGCCCACGCCGTAACCCACACCCCCGTCCTCGCCGTAACCTCCGCCCTCGCCGTAACCCCCGCCCTCGCCGTAACCCCCGCCCTCGCCGTAACCCCCGCCCTCGCCGTAACCCACGCCCTCGCCGTAACCCACGCCCTCGCCGTAACCCACGCCCTCGCCGTAACCCCCGCCCTCGCCGTAACCCACCCCCCCCCGCCGTAACCCACGCCCTCGCCGTAACCCACCCCCACGCCCTCGCCGTAACCCACACCCCCGCCGTAATGCCCGCCCCCGCCGTAACCCCCGCCCTCGCCGTAACCCCCGCACTCGCCGTAACCCCCGCCCTCGCCGTAACCCACGCCCTCGCCGTAACCCACGCCCTCGCCGTAACCCACGCCCTCGCCGTAACTCCCGCCCTCGCCGTAACCCACACCCCCGCCCTTGCCGTAACCCACGCCCTCGCCGTAACCCACGCCCTCCCCGTAACCCACGCCCTCCCCGTAACCCACGGCCTCACAGTAACCCACGCCCTCGCCGTAACTCCCGCCCTCGCCGTAACCCACACCCCCGCCCTCGCCGTAACCCCCGGCCTCGCCGTAACCCCCGCCCTCGCCGTAACCCACACCCCCGCCCTCGCCGTAACCCCCGCCCTTGCCGTAACCCCCGCCCTCGCCGTAACCCCCGCCCTCGCCGTAATCCACGCCCTCGCCGTAACCCCTCCCCTCGCCATAACCCCCGCCCTCGCCATAACCCACGCCATCGCCGTAACCCACGCCATCGCCGTAACCCCCGCCCTCGCCATAACCCCCGCCCTTGCCGTAACCCCCGCCCTTGCCGTAACCCCCGCCCTCGCCGTAACCCCCGCCATCGCCGTAACCCCCGGCCTCGCCGTAACCCACGCCATCGCCGTAACCCCCGCCCTCGCCGTAACCCCCGCCCTCGCCGTAACCCACGCCATCGCCGTAACCCCCGCCCTCGCCGTAACCCCCGCCCTCGCCGTAACCCCCGCCCTCGCCGTAACCCCCGCCCTCGCTGTAACCCCCGCCCTCGCCGTAACCCCCGCCCTCGCCGTAACTCACACCCTCGCCGTAACCCCCGCCCTCGCCGTAACCCCCGCCCTCGCCGTAACCCCCGCCCTCGCCGTAACCCATACTCGCGCCGTAACCCCCGCCCTCGCCGTAACCCACGCCCTCGCCGTAACCCACGCCCTCGCCGTAACCCCCACCCTCGCCGTAACCCATACTCGCGCCGTAACCCCCGCCCTCGCCGTAACCCCCGCCCTCGCCGTAACCCACGCCCTCGCCGTAACCCCCGCCCACGCCGTAACCCCCGCCCTCGCCGTAACCCCCGCCCTCGCCGTAACCCCCGCCCTCGCCGTAGGCCCCGCCCCCGCCGTAACCCCCGCCCTCGCCGTAACGCCCACCCTTGCCGTAACCCCCGCCCTCGCCGTAACCCCCGCCCTCGCCGTAACCCCTGCCCTCGCCGTTACCCACGCCCCCGCCGTAACCCACGCCCCCGTCCTCGCCGTAACCCCCACCCTCGCCGTAACCCCCGCCCTCGCCGTTACCCACGCCCCCGCCGTAACCCACGCCCCTGCCCTCGCCATAACCCACGCTCCCGCCGTAACCCACGCCCTCGCCGTAACACCCGCCCTCGCCGTAACCCACAGCGCCGCCCTCGCTGTAACCCACGCTCTCGCTGTAACCCCCGCCCTCGCCGTAACCCCCGCCCACGCCGTAACCCCCGCCCTCGCCGTAACCCCCTCCCTCGCCGTAACCCACGCCCTCGCTGTAACCCCCGCCCTCGCCGTAACCCACACCCCCGCCCTCGCTGTAACCCACGCCCTCGCCGTAACCCCCGCCCTCGCCGTAACCCCCGCCCTCGCCGTAACCCCCGCCCTCGCCGTAACCCCCGCCCTCGCCGTAACCCCCGCCCTCGCCGTAACCCACGCCCTCGCCGTAACCCCCGCCCACGCCGTAACCCCCGCCCTCGCCGTAACCCCCGCCCTCGCCGTAACCCCCGCCCTCGCCGTAACCCCCGCCCTCGCCGTAACCCCCGCCCTCGCCGTAACCCACGCCCTCGCCGTAACCCCCGCCCACGCCGTAACCCCCGCCCTCGCCGTAACCCCCGCCCTCGCCGTAACCCCCGCCCTCGCCGTAGGCCCCGCCCCCGCCGTAACCCCCGCCCTCGCCGTAACGCCCACCCTTGCCGTAACCCCCGCCCTCGCCGTAACCCCCGCCCTCGCCGTAACCCCTGCCCTCGCCGTTACCCACGCCCCCGCCGTAACCCACGCCCCCGTCCTCGCCGTAACCCCCGCCCTCGCCGTAACCCCCGCCCTCGCCGTTACCCACGCCCCCGCCGTAACCCACGCCCCTGCCCTCGCCATAACCCACGCTCCCGCCGTAACCCACGCCCTCGCCGTAACACCCGCCCTCGCCGTAACCCACAGCGCCGCCCTCGCTGTAACCCACGCTCTCGCTGTAACCCCCGCCCTCGCCGTAACCCCCGCCCACGCCGTAACCCCCGCCCTCGCCGTAACCCCCTCCCTCGCCGTAACCCACGCCCTCGCTGTAACCCCCGCCCTCGCCGTAACCCACACCCCCGTCCTCGCCGTAACCTCCGCCCTCGCCGTAACCCCCGCCCTCGCCGTAACCCCCGCCCTCGCCGTAACCCACGCCCTCGCCGTAAACCCCGCCCTCGCCGTAACCCCCGCCCTCGCCGTAACCCACGCCCTCGCCGTAACCCCCGCCCTCGCCGTAACCCACGCCCCCGCCGTAACCCACGCCCCCGCCCTCGCCGTAACCCACGCCCTCGCCGTAACCCACACCCTCGCCGTAACCCACGCCCTCGCCGTAACCACCGCCCTCGCCGTAACCCACACCCCCGCCCTCGCCGTAACCCCCGCCCTCGCCGTAGGCCCCGCCCCCGCCGTAACCCCCGCCTTCGCCGTAACGCCCACCCTCGCCGTAACCCCCGCCCTCGCCGTAAGCCCCGCCCTCGCCGTAACCCACACTCGCGCCGTAACCCCCGCCCTCGCCGTAACCCACGCCCTCGCCGTAACCCCCGCCCTCGCCGTAACACACGCCCCCGCCGTAACCCCCGCCCACGCCGTAACACACACTCGCGCCGTAACCCCCGCCCTCGCCGTAACACACGCCCCCGCCGTAACCCCCGCCCTCGCCGTAACCCATACTCGCGCCGTAACCCCTGCCCTCGCCGTAACACACGCCCCCGCCGTAACCCCCGCCCTCGCCGTAACACACACTCGCGCCGTAACCCCTGCCCTCGCCGTAACACACGCCCCCGCCGTAACCCCCGCCCTCGCCGTAACCACCGCCCTCGCCGTAACCCCCGCCCTCGCCGTAACCACCGCCCTCGCCGTAACCCCCGCCCTCGCCGTAACCACCGCCCTCGCCGTAACCCCCGCCCTTGCCGTAACCCCTCCCCTCGCCATAACCCACGCCATCGCCGTAACCCACGCCATCGCCGTAACCCCCGGCCTCGCCGTAACCCACGCCCTCGCCGTAACCCCCGCCCTCGCCGTAACCCCCGCCCTCGCCGTAACCCACGCCCTCGCCGTAACCCCCGCCCTCGCCGTAACCCCCGCCCTCGCCGTAACCCACGCCCTCGCCGTAACCCCCGCCCTCGCCGTAACCCCCGCCCTCGCCGTAACCCCCGCCCTCGCCGTAACCCCCGCCCTCGCTGTAACCCCCGCCCTCGCCGTAACCCCCGCCCTCGCCGTAACTCACACCCTCGCCGTAACCCCCGCCCTCGCCGTAACCCCCGCCCTCGCCGTAACCCACGCCCTCGCCGTAACCCCCACCCTCGCCGTAACCCCCGCCCTCGCCGTAACCCCCGCCCTCGCCGTAACCCACGCCCTCGCCGTAACCCCCGCCCACGCCGTAACCCCCGCCCTCGCCGTAACCCCCGCCCTCGCCGTAACCCCCGCCCTCGCCGTAGGCCCCGCCCCCGCCGTAACCCCCGCCCTCGCCGTAACGCCCACCCTTGCCGTAACCCCCGCCCTCGCCGTAACCCCCGCCCTCGCCGTAACCCCTGCCCTCGCCGTTACCCACGCCCCCGCCGTAACCCACGCCCCCGTCCTCGCCGTAACCCCCGCCCTCGCCGTAACCCCCGCCCTCGCCGTTACCCACGCCCCCGCCGTAACCCACGCCCCTGCCCTCGCCATAACCCACGCTCCCGCCGTAACCCACGCCCTCGCCGTAACACCCGCCCTCGCCGTAACCCACAGCGCCGCCCTCGCTGTAACCCACGCTCTCGCTGTAACCCCCGCCCTCGCCGTAACCCCCGCCCACGCCGTAACCCCCGCCCTCGCCGTAACCCCCTCCCTCGCCGTAACCCACGCCCTCGCTGTAACCCCCGCCCTCGCCGTAACCCACACCCCCGCCCTCGCTGTAACCCACGCCCTCGCCGTAACCCCCGCCCTCGCCGTAACCCCCGCCCTCGCCGCAACCCCCGCCCTCGCCGTAACCCACGCCCTCGCCGTAACCCCCGCCCTCGCCGTAACCCACGCCCTCGCCGTAACCCCCGCCCACGCCGTAACCCCCGCCCTCGCCGTAACCCCCGCCCTCGCCGTAACCCCCGCCCTCGCCGTAGGCCCCGCCCCCGCCGTAACCCCCGCCCTCGCCGTAACGCCCACCCTTGCCGTAACCCCCGCCCTCGCCGTAACCCCCGCCCTCGCCGTAACCCCTGCCCTCGCCGTTACCCACGCCCCCGCCGTAACCCACGCCCCCGTCCTCGCCGTAACCCCCGCCCTCGCCGTAACCCCCGCCCTCGCCGTTACCCACGCCCCCGCCGTAACCCACGCCCCTGCCCTCGCCATAACCCACGCTCCCGCCGTAACCCACGCCCTCGCCGTAACACCCGCCCTCGCCGTAACCCACAGCGCCGCCCTCGCTGTAACCCACGCTCTCGCTGTAACCCCCGCCCTCGCCGTAACCCCCGCCCACGCCGTAACCCCCGCCCTCGCCGTAACCCCCTCCCTCGCCGTAACCCACGCCCTCGCTGTAACCCCCGCCCTCGCCGTAACCCACACCCCCGTCCTCGCCGTAACCTCCGCCCTCGCCGTAACCCCCGCCCTCGCCGTAACCCCCGCCCTCGCCGTAACCCACGCCCTCGCCGTAAACCCCGCCCTCGCCGTAACCCCCGCCCTCGCCGTAACCCACGCCCTCGCCGTAACCCCCGCCCTCGCCGTAACCCACGCCCCCGCCGTAACCCACGCCCCCGCCCTCGCCGTAACCCACGCCCTCGCCGTAACCCACACCCTCGCCGTAACCCACGCCCTCGCCGTAACCACCGCCCTCGCCGTAACCCACACCCCCGCCCTCGCTGTAACCCACGCCCTCGCCGTAACCCCGCCCTCGCCGTAACCCCCGCCCTCGCCGTAACCCCCGCCCTCGCCGTAACCCCCGCCCTCGCCGTAACCCCCGCCCACGCCGTAACCCACACCCCCGTCCTCGCCGTAACCTCCGCCCTCGCCGTAACCCCCGCCCTCGCCGTAACCCCCGCCCTCGCCGTAACCCCCGCCCTCGCCGTAACCCACGCCCTCGCCGTAACCCACGCCCTCGCCGTAACCCACGCCCTCGCCGTAACCCCCGCCCTCGCCGTAACCCACCCCCCCCCGCCGTAACCCACGCCCTCGCCGTAACCCACCCCCACGCCCTCGCCGTAACCCACACCCCCGCCGTAATGCCCGCCCCCGCCGTAACCCCCGCCCTCGCCGTAACCCCCGCACTCGCCGTAACCCCCGCCCTCGCCGTAACCCACGCCCTCGCCGTAACCCACGCCCTCGCCGTAACCCACGCCCTCGCCGTAACTCCCGCCCTCGCCGTAACCCACACCCCCGCCCTTGCCGTAACCCACGCCCTCCCCGTAACCCACGCCCTCCCCGTAACCCACGGCCTCACAGTAACCCCCGCCCTCGCCGTAACCCACGCCCCCGCCATAACCCACACACGCGCCGTAACCCCCGCCCTCGCCGTCACCCCCGCCCTCGCCGTAACCCACGCCCCCGCGCCGTAACCCCCGCCTTCGCCGTAACCCATGCCCTCGCCGTAACCCCCGCCCTCGCCGTAACCCCCGCCCTCGCCGTAACCCCCGCCCTCGCCGTAACCCCCGCCCTCGCCGTAACCCCCGCCCTCGCCGTAACCCCCGCCCTCGCCGTAACCCCTGCCCTCGCCGTAACTCACGCCCTCGCCGTAACCCCCGCCCTCGCCGTAACCCCCGCCCTCGCCGTAACCCACGCCCTCGCCGTAACCCCCACCCTCGCCGTAACCCATACTCGCGCCGTAACCCCCGCCCTTGCCGTAAACCCCGCCCTCGCCGTAACCCACACTCGCGCCGTAACCCCCGCCCTCGCCGTAACCCACGCCCTCGCCGTAACCCCCGCCCTCGCCGTAACACACGCCCCCGCCGTAACACACGCCCCCGCCGTAACCCCCGCCCTCGCCGTAACACACACTCGCGCCGTAACACCCGCCCTCGCCGTAACCCACGCCCCCGCCGTAACCCCCGCCCTCGCCGTAACACACACTCGCGCCGTAACCCCCACCCTCGCCGTAACCCATACTCGCGCCGTAACCTCCGCCCTCGCCGTAACCACCGCCCTCGCCGTAACCCCCGCCATCGCCGTAACCCCCGGCCTCGCCGTAACCCCCGCCCTTGCCGTAACCCCCGCCCTCGCCATAACCCACGCCATCGCCGTAACCCACGCCATCGCCGTAACCCCCGGCCTCGCCGTAACCCACGCCATCGCCGTAACCCCCGCCCTCGCCGTAACCCCCGCCCTCGCCGTAACCCCCGCCCTCGCCGTAACCCACGCCATCGCCGTAACCCACGCCATCGCCGTAACCCACGCCTTCGCCGTAACCCCCGCCCTCGCCGTAACCCCCGCCCTCGCCGTAACCCCCGCCCTCGCCGTAACCCCCGCCCTCGCCGTAACCCCCGCCCTCGCCGTAACTCACACTCTCGCCGTAACCCCCGCCCTCGCCGTAACCCCCGCCCTCGCCGTAACCCCCGCCCTCGCCGTAACTCATACTCGCGCCGTAACCCCCGCCCTCGCCGTAACCCCCGCCCTCGCCGTAACCCACGCCATCGCCGTAACCCACGCCATCGCCGTAACCCCCGCCCTCGCCGTAACCCCCGCCCTCGCCGTAACCCCCGCCCTCGCCGTAACCCACGCCCTCGCCGTAACCCACGCCCTCGCCGTAACCCCCACCCTCGCCGTAACCCATACTCGCGCCGTAACCCCCGCCCTCGCCGTAACCCCCGCCCTCGCCGTAACCCACGCCCTCGCCGTAACCCCCGCCCACGCCGTAACCCCCGCCCTCGCCGTAACCCACGCCCTCGCCGTAACCCCCACCCTCGCCGTAACCCATACTCGCGCCGTAACCCCCGCCCTCGCCGTAACCCCCGCCCTCGCCGTAACCCCCGCCCTCGCCGTAACCCAAGCCCTCGCCGTAACCCCCGCCCTCGCCGTAACCCAAGCCCTCGCCGTAACCCACGCCCTCGCCGTAACCCCCGCCCTCGCCGTAACCCAAGCCCTCGCCGTAACCCACGCCCTCGCCGTAACCCCCGCCCACGTCGTAACCCCCGCCCTCGCCGTAACCCCCGCCCTCGCCGTAGGCCCCGCCCCCGCCGTAACCCCCGCCCTCGCCGTAACGCCCACCCTCGCCGTAACCCCCGCCCTCGCCGTAACCCCCGCCCTCGCCGTAACCCCTGCCCTCGCCGTTACCCACGCCTCCGCCGTAACCCACGCCCCCGCCCTCGCCGTAACCCCCGCCCTCGCCGTAACCCCCGCCCTCGCCGTTACCCACGCCCCCGCCGTAACCCACGCCCCTGCCCTCGCCATACCCCACGCCCCCGCCCTCGCCGTAACCACCGCCCTCGCCGTAACCCACGCCCTCGCCGTAACCCACGCCCTCGCCGTAACCCCCGCCATCGCCGTAACCCCCGCCCTCGCCGTAACCCACACCCCCGTCCTCGCCGTAACCCCCGCCCTCGCCGTAACCCATGCCCTCGCCGTAACCCACGCCCTCGCCGTAACCCACACCCCCGTCCTCGCCGTAACCCCCGCCCTCGCCGTAACCACCGCCCTCGCCGTAACCCACGCCCTCGCCGTAACCCACGCATTCGCCGTAACCCACGCCCTCGCCGTAACCCACGCCCTCGCCGTAACGCCTGCCCTCGCCGTAACCCCCGCCCTCGCCGTAACCCACGCCCTCGCCGTAACCCACGCCCTCGCCGTAAACCCGCCCTCGCCGTAACCCCCGCCCTCGCCATAACCAACGCCCTCGCCGTAACCCCCGCCCTCGCCGTAACCCCCGCCCTCGTCGTAACCCCCGCCCTCGCCGTAACCCCCGCCCTCGCCGTAACCCACGCCCTCGCCGTAACCCCCGCCCTCGCCGTAACCCCTGCCCTCGCCGTAACCCACACCCCCGTCTTCGCCGTAACCCCCGCCCTCGCCGTAACCACCGCCCTCGCCGTAACCCACGCCCTCGCCGTAACCCACGCCCTCGCCGTAACCCCCGCCATCGCCGTAACCCCCGCCCTCGCCGTAACCCACACCCCCGTCCTCGCCGTAACCCCCGCCCTCGCCGTAACCACCGCCCTCGCCGTAACCCACGCCCTCGCCGTAACCCACGCATTCGCCGTAACCCACGCCCTCGCCGTAACCCACGCCCTCGCCGTAACCCACGCCCTCGCCGTAACCCACGCATTCGCCGTAACCCCCGCCCTCGCCGTAACCCACGCCCTCGCCGTAACCCCCGCCCTCGCCGTAACCCCCGCCCTCGCCGTAACCCACACCCCCGTCCTCGCCGTAACCCCCGCCCTCGCCGTAACCACCGCCCTCGCCGTAACCCACGCCCTCGCCGTAACCCACGCCCTCGCCGTAACCCCCGCCCTCGCCGTAACCCCCGCCCTCGCCGTAACCCACACCCCCGTCCTCGCCGTAACCCCCGCCCTCGCCGTAACCACCGCCCTCGCCGTAACCCACGCCCTCGCCGTAACCCACGCATTCGCCGTAACCCACGCCCTCGCCGTAACCCACGCCCTCGCCGTAACCCACGCCCTCGCCGTAACCCACGCATTCGCCGTAACCCACGCCCTCGCCATAACCCACGCCCTTGCCGTAACCACCGCCCTCGCCGTAACCCACGCCCTCGCCGCAACCCACGCCCTCGCCGTAACCCACACCCCCGTCCTCGCCGTAACCCCCGCCCTCGCCGTAACCACCGCCCTCGCCGTAACCCACGCCCTCGCCGTAACCCACGCCCTCGCCGTAACCCCCGCCCTCGCCGTAACCCACGCCCTCGCCGTAACCCCCGCCCTCGCCGTAACCCACGTCCTCGCCGTAACCCACGCCCTCGCCGTAACCCACGCCCTCGCCGTAACCCACGCCCTCGCCGTAACTCCCGCCCTCGCCGTAACCCCCGCCCTCGCCGTAACCCACGCCCTCGCCGTAATCCACGCCCTCGCCGTAACCCCCGCCCTCGCCGTAACCCACGCCCTCGCCGTAATCCACGCCCTCGCCGTAACCCCCGCCCTCGTCGTAACCCCCGCCCTCGCCGTAACCCCCGCCCTCGCCGTAACCCCCGCTCTCGCCGTAACCCACACTCGCGCCGTAACCCCCGCCCTCGCCGTAACCCACACTCACGCCGTAACCCCCGCCCTCGCCGTAACCCACGCCCTCGCCGTAACCCCCGCCCTCGCCGTAACCCCCGCCCTCGCCGTAACCCCCGCCCTCGCCGTAACCCCCGCTCTCGCCGTAACCCCCGCCCTCGCCGTACCCCACGCCCTCGCCGTAACCCCCGCCCTCGCCGTAACCCCCGCCCTCGCCGTAGGCCCCGCCCCCGCCGTAACCCCCGCCCCCGCCGTAACCCCCGCCCTCGCCGTAACCCCCGCCCTCGCCGTAACCCCCGCCCTCGCCGTAACCCACGCCCTCGCCGTAATCCACGCATTCGTCGTAACCCGCGCCATAACCCACACCCTCGCCGTAACCCCCGCCCTCGCCGTAACCCCCGCCCCCGCCGTAACCCACGCCCTCGCCGTAACCCACGCCCTCGCCGTAACCCACGCCCCCGCCGTAACCCACGCCCTCGCCGTAACCCACGCCCCCGCCGTAACCCACGCCCTCGCCGTGACCCACGACCCCGCCCGCGCCGTGACCCACGCCCGCGCCGTGACCCACGCCCCCGCCGCGACCCACGCCCCCGCCGCGACCCCCGCCCCCGCCGCGACCCCCGCCCTCGCCGCGACCCCCGCCCTCGCCGCGACCCCCGCCCTCGCCGCGACCCCCGCCCTCGCCGTGACCCACGCCCCCGCCGTGACCCACGCCCTCGCCGTGACCCCCGCCCTCGCCGTGACCCCCGCCCGCGCCGTGACCCACGCCCTGGCCGTGACCCCCGCCGTGACCCACGCCCCCGCCGTGACCCACGCCCCCGCCGTGCCCCACGCCCCCGCCGTGACCCACGCCCTCGCCGTGACCCACGCCCTCGCCGTGACCCACGCCCTCGCGTGACCCCCGCCCACGCCGTAACCCACGCCCTCGCCGTAACCCCCGCCCTCACCGTAACCCCCGCCCTCACCGTAGGCCCCACCCTCACCGTAACCCCCACCCTCACTGTAACCCCCCACCCTCTCTGTAACCCCCACCCTCACTGTAGGCCCCACTCTCACTGTAGGCCCCACTCTCACTGTAGGCCCCACTCTCACTGTAGGCCCCACCCTCACTGTAGGCCCCACTCTCACTGTAGGCCCCACCCTCACTCTAACCCACACCCTCACTGTAACCTCCAACCTCACTGTAATCCCCGCCCTCACTGTAACCCCCACCCTCACTGTAACCCCCACCCTCACTGTATCCCCCACCCTCACTGTAGGCCCCACTCTCACTGTAGGCCCCACTCTCACTGTAGGCCCCACCCTCACTGTAGGCCCCACCCTCACTCTAACCCACACCCTCACTGTAGGCCCCACCCTCACTGTAACCCCCACCCTCACTGTAACCCCCCACCTTCACTGCAACCCCCACCCTCACTGTATCCCCCACCCTCACTGTATCCCCCACCCTCACTGTAGGCCCCATCCTCACTGTAATCCCCACTCTCACTGTAGGCCCCACCCTCACTGTAGGCCCCACCCTCACTGTAGGCCCCACCCTCACTCTAACCCCCACCCTCACTGTAGGACCCACCCTCACTGTAACCCCCACCCTCACTGTAGGCCCCACCCTCACTGTAACCCCCGCCCTCACTGTAGGCCCCACCCTCACTGTAGGCCCCACCCTCACTGTAGGCCCCACCCTCACTGTAGGCCCCACTCTCAGTGTAGGCCCCACCCTCACTGTAGGCCCCACCCTCACTGTAGGCCCCACCCTCACTCTAACCCCCACCCTCACTGTGGGCCCCACCCTCACTCTAACCCCCACCCTCACTGTAACCCGCACCCTCACTGTAGGCCCCACCTTCACTGTAACCCCCATCCTTACTGTAACCCCCACCCTTACTGTAACCCCCACCATCACTGTAATCCCCAACCTCACGGTAACCCCCAACCTCACTGTAACCCCCAACATCACTGTAGACCCCACACTCACTGTAGACCCCGCCCTCACTGTAACCCCCACCCTCACTGTAGGACCCGCACTCACTGTAACCCCCACCCTCACTGTAGGACCCACCCTCACTGTAACCCCCACCCTCACTGTAGACCCCACCCTCACTGTAACCCCTGCCCTCACTGTAGGCCCCGCCATCAATGTACGTCCCGCCCTCACTGTAGGCCCCGCCCTGACTGTAGGCCCCGCCCTCACTGTAGGCCCCACCCTCACTGTAGGCCCCGCCCTCACTGTAGGCCCCACCCTCACTGTAGGCCCCACCCTCACTGTAGGCCCCACCCTCACTGTAATCCCCACCCTCACTGTAGGCCCCACCCCACTGTAGGGCCCACCCTCACTGTAGGCCTCACCCTCACTGTAGGCCCCACCCGCACTGTAATCCCCACCCTCACTGTACGACCCACCCTCACTGTAACCCCCACCCTCACTGTAGACCCCACCATCACTGTAACCCCCGCCCTCACTGTAGGCCCCGCCCTCACTGTAGGCCCCGCCCTCACTGTAGGCCCCGCCCTCACTGGAATCCCCGCCCTCACTGTAGGCCCCGCCCTCACTGTAGGCCCCGCCCTCACTGTAGGCCCCGCCCTCACTGTAGGCCCCGCCCTCACTGTGGGCCCCGTCCTCACTGTGGGCCCCGCCCTCACTGTAGGCCCCGCCCTCACTGTAGGCCCCACCCTCACTGTAGGCCCCACCCTCACTGTAGGCCCCACCCTCACTGTAATCCCCACCCTCACTGTAGGCCCCACCCTCACTGTAGGCCCCACTCTCACTGTAGGCCCCACCCTCACTCTAACCCACACCCTCACTGTAACCTCCAACCTCACTGTAATCCCCGCCCTCACTGTAACCCCCACCCTCACTGTAACCCCCACCCTCACTGTATCCCCCACCCTCACTGTAGGCCCCACTCTCACTGTAGGCCCCACTCTCACTGTAGGCCCCACCCTCACTGTAGGCCCCACCCTCACTCTAACCCACACCCTCACTGTAGGCCCCACCCTCACTGTAACCCCCACCCTCACTGTAACCCCCCACCTTCACTGCAACCCCCACCCTCACTGTATCCCCCACCCTCACTGTATCCCCCACCCTCACTGTAGGCCCCATCCTCACTGTAATCCCCACTCTCACTGTAGGCCCCACCCTCACTGTAGGCCCCACCCTCACTGTAGGCCCCACCCTCACTCTAACCCCCACCCTCACTGTAGGACCCACCCTCACTGTAACCCCCACCCTCACTGTAGACCCCACCCTCACTGTAACCCCCGCCCTCACTGTAGGCCCCACCCTCACTGTAGGCCCCACCCTCACTGTAGGCCCCACCCTCACTGTAGGCCCCACTCTCAGTGTAGGCCCCACCCTCACTGTAGGCCCCACCCTCACTGTAGGCCCCACCCTCACTCTAACCCCCACCCTCACTGTGGGCCCCACCCTCACTCTAACCCCCACCCTCACTGTAACCCGCACCCTCACTGTAGGCCCCACCTTCACTGTAACCCCCATCCTTACTGTAACCCCCACCCTTACTGTAACCCCCACCCTCACTGTAATCCCCAACCTCACGGTAACCCCCAACCTCACTGTAACCCCCAACATCACTGTAGACCCCACACTCACTGTAGACCCCGCCCTCACTGTAACCCCCACCCTCACTGTAGGACCCGCACTCACTGTAACCCCCACCCTCACTGTAGGACCCACCCTCACTGTAACCCCCACCCTCACTGTAGACCCCACCCTCACTGTAACCCCTGCCCTCACTGTAGGCCCCGCCATCAATGTACGCCCCGCCCTCACTGTAGGCCCCGCCCTGACTGTAGGCCCCGCCCTCACTGTAGGCCCCACCCTCACTGTAGGCCCCGCCCTCACTGTAGGCCCCACCCTCACTGTAGGCCCCACCCTCACTGTAGGCCCCACCCTCACTGTAATCCCCACCCTCACTGTAGGCCCCACCCCACTGTAGGGCCCACCCTCACTGTAGGCCTCACCCTCACTGTAGGCCCCACCCGCACTGTAATCCCCACCCTCACTGTACGACCCACCCTCACTGTAACCCCCACCCTCACTGTAGACCCCACCATCACTGTAACCCCCGCCCTCACTGTAGGCCTCGCCCTCACTGTAGGCCCCGCCCTCACTGTAGGCCCCGCCCTCACTGGAATCCCCGCCCTCACTGTAGGCCCCGCCCTCACTGTAGGCCCCACCCTCACTGTAGGCCCCGCCCTCACTTTGGGCCCCGTCCTCACTGTGGGCCCCGCCCTCACTGTAGGCCCCGCCCTCACTGTAGGCCCCACCCTCACTGTAGGCCCCACCCTCACTGTAGGCCCCACCCTCACTGTAATCCACACCCTCACTGTAGGCCCCACTCCACTGTAGGGCCCACCCTCACTGTAGGCCTCACCCTCACTGTAGGCCCCACCCTCACTCTAGGCCCCACCCTCACTGTAATCCCCACCCTCACTGTAGGCCCCACACTTACAGTATGCCTCACCCTGACAGTAATCCCCACCCTCATTGTAGGGGCCATCCTCATTGTAACCCACACCCTCACTGTAGGCCCCACCCTCACTGTAATCCCCCCCCTCACTGTAGGCCTCACCCTCACTGTAACCCCCACCCTCACTGGAGACCCCACCCTCACTGTAATCCTCATCCTCACTGTAACCCCCACCCGCAGTGTAACCGCCACCGTCTCTGTAAGTCCCACGCTCACTGTAACCCCCACCCACACTGTAACCCCCACCCTCACTGTAATACCCCCCTCACTGTAAACCCCACCCTCACTGTAAACCCCACCCTCACTGTAGGCCCCACCCTCACTGTAATCCCCACCCTCACTGTAATCCCCACCCTCACTGTAATCCCCACCCTCACTGTAACCCCACCCTCACTGTAACCCCATCCTCACTGTAACCCCCACCCTCGATGTAACCCCCACCCTCACTGTAACCCCCAACCTGACTGTAGGCCCCATCCTCACTATAATCCCCACCATCACTGTAACCCGATCCCTCACTGTAGGCCCCACCCTCACTGTAACCCCCACCCTCAATGTAACCCCCCTCACTGTAGGCCCCACCTTCACTGTAGGCCCCACCTTCACTGTAATCCCCACCCTCACTGTAGACCCCACCCTCACTGTAGACCCCCGCCCTCACTGTAACCCCCGCCCTCACTGTAACCCCCGCGCTCACTGTAACCCCCGCTCTCACTGTAATCCCCACCCTCACTGTAATCCCCACCCTCACTGTAACCCCACCCTCACTGTAACCCCATCCTCACTGTAACCCCACCCTCACTGTAACCCCCGCCCTCACTGTAACCCCCGCCCTCACTGTAACCCCCGCCCTCACTGTAACACCCGCGCTCACTGTAACCCCCGCCCTCATTGTAGGCCCCGCCCTCACTGAAGGCCCCACCCTCACTGTAGGCCCCACCATCACTGTAACCCCACCCTCACTGTAGGCCCCACCCTCACTCTAACCCTCACCCTCACTGTAGGCCCCACCCTCACTCTTACCCCCACTGTAATCCCCACCCTCACTGTAGGCCCGACCCTCACTGTAACCCCCACCCTCACTGTAACCCCCACCCTCACTGTAGGCCCCACCCTCACTGTAACCCCCACCCTCACTGTAACCCCCACCCTCACTGTAGACCCCACCCTCACTGTAGACCCCACCTTCACTGTAGGCCACACCCTCACTTTAGGACCCACCCTCACTGTAGGCCCCACCCTCACTGTAAGCCTCACCCTCACTGTAAGCCTCACCCTCACCGTAATCCCCACCCTCACCGTAGGCGCCACCCTCACTGTAACCCCCACCCTCACTGTAACCCCCACCCTCACTGTAGGCCCCAGTCTCACTGTAACCCCCAACTTCACTGTAACCCCCATCATCACTGTAACCCCCACCCTCACTGTAGGCCTCACCCTCACTGTAACCCCACCCTCACTGAAGACCCCACCCTCACTGTAGGCCCCACCCTCAATGTAAGCCCCACCCTCACTGTAGGCCCCACCCTCACTGTAAGCCTCACCCTCACTGTAAGCCTCACCCTCACTGTAATCCCCGCCCTCACTGTAATCCCCGCCCTCACTGTAAATCCCGCGCTCACTGTAATCCCCGACCTCACTGTAACCCCCACCCTCACTGGTAAGCCCCACCCTCACTGTAACCCCCAACCTCACTGTGACCCCCACCCTCACTGTAACCCCCACCCTCACTGTAGACCCCACCCTCACTGTAACCCCCGCCCTCACTGTAGGCCCCACCCTCACTGTAGGCCCCACCCTCACTGTAGGCCCCACTCTCACTGTAGGCCCCACCCTCACTGTAGGCCCCACCCTCACTGTAGGCCCCACCCTCACTCTAACCCCCACCCTCACTGTAGGCCCCACCCTCACTGTAACCCCATCCTCACTGTAACCTCCACCCTCGATGTAACCCCCACCCTCACTGTAACCCCCAACCTGACTGTAGGCCCCATCCTGACTGTAGGCCCCGCCCTCACTATAATCCCCACCATCACTGTAACCCGATCCCTCACTGTAGGCCCCAACCTCACTGTAACCCCCACCCTCACTGTAACCTCCCTCACTGTAGGCCCCACCTTCACTGTAGGCCCCACCTTCACTGTAATGCCCACCCTCACTGTAGACCCCACCCTCACTGTAGACCCCCGCCCTCACTGTAACCCCCGCCCTCACTGTAACCCCCGCGCTCACTGTAACCCCCGCTCTCACTGTAATCCCCACCCTCACTGTAATCCCCACCCTCACTGTAACCCCACCCTCACTGTAACACCATCCTCACTGTAACCCCACCCTCACTGTAACCCCCGCCCTCACTGTAACCCCCGCCCTCACTGTAACCCCCGCCCTCGCTGTAACACCCGCGCTCACTGTAACCCCCGCCCTCACTGTAGGCCCCGCCCTCACTGTAGGCCCCGCCCTCACTGTAGGCCCCACCCTCACTGTAGGCCCCACCCTCACTGTAACCCCACCCTCACTGTAGGCCCCATCCTCACTCTAACCCTCACCCTCACTGTAGGCCCCACCCTCACTCTTACCCCCACTGTAAGCCCCAGCCTCACTGTAAACCCCACCCTCACTGTAGGACCCACCCTCACTGTAACCCCCACCCTCACTGTAACCCCCAACCTCACTGTAACCCCCACCCTCACTGTAACCCCCACCCTCATTGTAACCCCCACCCTCACTGTAGGCCCCACCCTCACTGTAACCCCCACCCTCACTGTAACCCCCACCCTCACTGTAGACCCCACCCTCACTGTAGGCCCCACCCTCACTGTAAGCCCCACCCTCACTGTAAGCCTCACCCTCACTGTAAGCCTCACCCTCACCGTAATCCCCACCCTCACCGTAGGCGCCACCCTCACTGAAACCCCCACCCTCACTGTAATACCCCCCTCACTGTAAACCCCACCCTCACTGTAAACCCCACCCTCACTGTAAATCCCACCCTCACTGTAGGCCCCACCCTCACTGTAATCCCCACCCTCACTGTAATCCCCACCCTCACTGTAACCCCACCCTCACTGTAACCCCATCCTCACTGGAACCCCATCCTCACTGTAACCCCCACCCTCGATGTAACCCCCACCCTCACTGTAACCCCCAACCTGACTGTAGGCCCCATCCTCACTATAATCCCCACCATCACTGTAACCCGATCCCTCACTGTAGGCCCCACCCTCACTGTAACCCCCACCCTCAATGTAACCCCCCTCACTGTAGGCCCCACCTTCACTGTAGGCCCCACCTTCACTGTAATCCCCACCCTCACTGTAGACCCCACCCTCACTGTAGACCCCCGCCCTCACTGTAACCCCCGCCCTCACTGTAACCCCCGCGCTCACTGTAACCCCCGCTCTCACTGTAATCCCCACCCTCACTGTAATCCCCACCCTCACTGTAACCCCACCCTCACTGTAACCCCATCCTCACTGTAACCCCACCCTCACTGTAACCCCCGCCCTCACTGTAACCCCCGCCCTCACTGTAACCCCCGCCCTCACTGTAACACCCGCGCTCACTGTAACCCCCGCCCTCACTGTAGGCCCCGCCCTCACTGAAGGCCCCACCCTCACTGTAGGCCCCACCATCACTGTAACCCCACCCTCACTGTAGGCCCCACCCTCACTCTAACCCTCACCCTCACTGTAGGCCCCAACCTCACTCTTACCCCCAGTGTAATCCCCACCCTCACTGTAGGCCCGACCCTCACTGTAACCCCCACCCTCACTGTAACCCCCACCCTCACTGTAGGCCCCACCCTCACTGTAACCCCCACCCTCACTGTAACCCCCACCCTCACTGTAGACCCCACCCTCACTGTAGACCCCACCTTCACTGTAGGCCACACCCTCACTTTAGGACCCACCCTCACTGTAGGCCCCACCCTCACTGTAAGCCTCACCCTCACTGTAAGCCTCACCCTCACCGTAATCCCCACCCTCACCGTAGGCGCCACCCTCACTGTAACCCCCACCCTCACTGTAACCCCCACCCTCACTGTAGGCCCCAGTCTCACTGTAACCCCCAACTTCACTGTAACCCCCACCATCACTGTAACCCCCACCCTCACTGTAGGCCTCACCCTCACTGTAACCCCACCCTCACTGAAGACCCCACCCTCACTGTAGGCCCCACCCTCAATGTAAGCCCCACCCTCACTGTAGGCCCCACCCTCACTGTAAGCCTCACCCTCACTGTAAGCCTCACCCTCACTGTAATCCCCGCCCTCACTGTAATCCCCGCCCTCACTGTAAATCCCGCGCTCACTGTAATCCCCGCCCTCACTGTAACCCCCACCCTCACTGGTAAGCCCCACCCTCACTGTAACCCCCAACCTCACTGTAACCCCCACCCTCACTGTAACCCCCACCCTCACTGTAGACCCCACCCTCACTGTAACCCCCGCCCTCACTGTAGGCCCCACCCTCACTGTAGGCCCCACCCTCACTGTAGGCCCCACCCTCACTGTAGGCCCCACTCTCACTGTAGGCCCCACCCTCACTGTAGGCCCCACCCTCACTGTAGGCCCCACCCTCACTCTAACCCCCACCCTCACTGTAGGCCCCACCCTCACTGTAACCCCATCCTCACTGTAACCTCCACCCTCGATGTAACCCCCACCCTCACTGTAACCCCCAACCTGACTGTAGGCCCCATCCTGACTGTAGGCCCCGCCCTCACTATAATCCCCACCATCACTGTAACCCGATCCCTTACTGTAGGCCCCACCCTCACTGTAACCCCCACCCTCACTGTAGGCCCCAACCTCACTGTAACCCCCACCCTCACTGTAACCCCCCTCACTGTAGGCCCCACCTTCACTGTAGGCCCCACCTTCACTGTAATCCCCACCCTCACTGTAGACCCCACCCTCACTGTAGACCCCCGCCCTCACTGTAACCCCCGCCCTCACTGTAACCCCCGCGCTCGCTGTAACCCCCGCTCTCACTGTAATCCCCACCCTCACTGTAATCCCCACCCTCACTGTAACCCCACCCTCACTGTAACACCATCCTCACTGTAACCCCACCCTCACTGTAACCCCCGCCCTCACTGTAACCCCCGCCCTCACTGTAACCCCCGCCCTCGCTGTAACACCCGCGCTCAGTGTAACCCCCGCCCTCACTGTAGGCCCCGCCCTCACTGTAGGCCCCGCCCTCACTGTAGGCCCCACCCTCACTGTAGGCCCCACCCTCACTGTAACCCCACCCTCACTGTAGGCCCCACCCTCACTCTAACCCTCACCCTCACTGTAGGCCCCACCCTCACTCTTACCCCCACTGTAAACCCCAGCCTCACTGTAAACCCCACCCTCACTGTAGGACCCACCCTCACTGTAACCCCCACCCTCACTGTAACCCCCAACCTCACTGTAACCCCCACCCTCACTGTAACCCCCACCCTCACTGTAATCCCCACCCTCACTGTAGGCCCGACTCTCACTGTAACCCCCACCCTCATTGTAACCCCCACCCTCACTGTAGGCCCCACCCTCACTGTAACCCCCACCCTCACTGTAACCCCCACCCTCACTGTAGACCCCACCCTCACTGTAGGCCCCACCCTCACTGTAAGCCCCACCCTCACTGTAAGCCTCACCCTCACTGTAAGCCTCACCCTCACCGTAATCCCCACCCTCACCGTAGGCGCCACCCTCACTGAAACCCCCACCCTCACTGTAACCCCCACCCTCACTGTAGGCCCCAGCCTCACTGTAACCCCCAACTTCACTGTAACCCCCACCCTCACTGTAACCCCCACCCTCACTGTAGGCCTCACCCTCACTGTAACCCCACCCTCACTGTAGACCCCACCCTCACTGTAGGCCCCACCCTCAATGTAGGCCCCACCCTCACTGTAGGCCCCCGCCCGCACTGTAGGCCCCGCCCTCACTGTAGGCCCCGCCCTCACTGTAGCCCCCGGCCTCACTGTAGCCCCCGCCCTCACTGTAGCCCCCGCCCTCACTGTAGCCCCCGCCTTCACGGTAGGCCCCGCCCTCATGGTAGGCCCCGCCCTCACTGTAGGCCCCGCCCTCGCATTAGGCCCCGCCCTCACTATAACCCCCACCCTCACTGTAACCCCCACCCTCACTGTGTTCCCCACCCTCACTGTGTTCCGCACCCTCACTGTAGGCCCCACCCTCACTGTGACCCCCGCCCGCACTGCGGGCCCCGCCCGCACTGCAGGCCCCACCCGCACTGCAGGCCCCACCTGCACTGCAGGCCCCACCCGCACTGTAGGCCCCACCCGCACTGTAGGCCCCACCCGCACTGTAGGCCCCACCCTCACTGTAGGCCCCACCCTCACTGTAGGCCCCACCCTCACTGTAATCCCCACCCTCACTGTAGGCCCCACCCCACTGCAGGGCCCACCCTCACTGTAGGCCTCACCCTCACTGTAGGCCCCGCCCTCACTGTAATCCCCACCCTCACTGTAGGACCCACCCTCACTGTAACCCCCATCCTCACTGTAGACCCGACCATCACTGTAACCCCCGCCCTCACTGTAGGCCCCGCCCTCACTGTACGCCCCGCCCTCACTGTAGGCCCCGCCCTCACTGGAGTCCCCGCCCTCACTGTAGCTCCCGCCCTCACTGTAGGCCCCGCCCTCACTGTATGCCCCACCCTCACTGTAGGCCCCGCCCTCACTGTGGGCCCCGCCGTCACTGTAGGCCCCGCCCTCACTGTAGGCCCCACCCTCACTGTAGGCCCCACCCTCACTGTAGGCTCCACCCTCACTGTAATCCACACCCTCACTGTAGGCCCCACTCCACTGTAGGGCCCACCCTCACTGTAGGCCTCACCCTCACTGTAGGCCCCACCCTCACTCTAGGCCCCACCCTCACTGTAATCCCCACCCTCACTGTAGGCCCCACACTTACAGTATGCCTCACCCTGACAGTAATCCCCACCCTCATTGTAGGGGCCACCCTCATTGTAACCCACACCCTCACTGTAGGCCCCACCCTCACTGTAATCCCCACCCTCACTGTAATCCCCACCCTCACTGTAGGCCTCACCCTCACTGTAACCCCCACCCTCACTGGAGACCCCACCCTCACTGTAATCCTCATCCTCACTGGAACCCCCACCCGCAGTGTAACCGCCACCGGCTCTGTAAGTCCCACGCTCACTGTAACCCCCACCCACACTGTAACCCCCACGCTCACTGTAATACCCCCCTCACTGTAAACCCCACCCTCACTGTAAACCCCACCCTCACTGTAAACCCCACCCTCACTGTAGGCCCCACCCTCACTGTAATCCCCACCCTCACTGTAATCCCCACCCTCACTGTAACCCCACCCTCACTGTAACCCCATCCTCACTGTAACCCCATCCTCACTGTAACCCCCACCCTCGATGTAAACCCCACCCTCACTGTAACCCCCAACCTGACTGTAGGCCCCATCCTCACTATAATCCCCACCATCAATGTAACCCGATCCCTCACTGTAGGCCCCACCCTCACTGTAACCCCCACCCTCAATGTAACCCCCCTCACTGTAGGCCCCACCTTCACTGTAATCCCCACCCTCACTGTAGACCCCACCCTCACTGTAGACCCCCGCCCTCACTGTAACCCCCGCCCTCACTGTAACCCCTGCCCTCACTGTAACCCCCGCCCTCACTGTAACCCCCGCCCTCACTGTAACACCCGCGCTCACTGTAACCCCCGCCCTCACTGTAGGCCCCGCCCTCACTGTAGGCCCCACCCTCACTGTAGGCCCCACCCTCACTGTAACCCCACCCTCACTGTAGGCCCCACCCTCACCCTCACTGTAGGCCCCACCCTCACTCTTACCCCCACTGTAATCCCCACCCTCACTGTAGGCCCGACCCTCACTGTAACCCCCACCCTCACTGTAGCCCCCACCCTCACTGTAGGCCGCACCCTCACTGTAACCCCCGCCCTCACTGTAAATCCCGCGCTCACTGTAATCCCCGCCCTCATTGTAAGCCCCACCCTCACTGGTAAGCCCCACCCTCACTGTAACCCCCAACCTCACTGTAACCCCCATCCTCACTGTAACCCCCACCCTCACTGTAGACCCCACCCTCACTGTAACCCCCGCCCTCACTGTAGGCCCCACCCTCACTGTAGGCCCCACCCTCACTGTAGGCCCCCCTCTCACTGTAGGCCCCACCCTCACTGTAACCCCCACCCTCAATGTAACCCCCCTCACTGTAGGCCCCACCTTCACTGTAGGCCCCACCTTCACTGTAATCCCCACCCTCACTGTAGACCCCACCCTCACTGTAGACCCCCGCCCTCACTGTAACCCCCGCCCTCACTGTAACCCCTGCCCTCACTGTAACCCCCGCCCTCACTGTAACCCCCGCCCTCACTGTAACACCCGCGCTCACTGTAACCCCCGCCCTCACTGTAGGCCCCGCCCTCACTGTAGGCCCCACCCTCACTGTAGGCCCCACCCTCACTGTAACCCCACCCTCACTGTAGGCCCCACCCTCACCCTCACTGTAGGCCCCACCCTCACTCTTACTCCCACTGTAATCCCCACCCTCATTGTAGGCCCGACCCTCACTGTAACCCCCACCCTCACTGTAACCCCCACCCTCACTGTAGGCCCCACCCTCACTGTAACCCCCGCCCTCACTGTAAATCCCGCGCTCACTGTAATCCCCGCCCTCACTGTAATCCCCACCCTCACTGGTAAGCCCCACCCTAACTGTAACCCCCAACCTCACTGTAACCCCCACCCTCACTGTAACCCCCACCCTCACTGTAGACCCCACCCTCACTGTAACCCCCGCCCTCACTGTAGGCCCCACCCTCACTGTAGGCCCCACCCTCACTGTAGGCCCCCCTCTCACTGTAGGCCCCACCCTCACTGTAGGCCCCACCCTCACTGTAGGCCCCACCCTCACTGTAACCCCATCCTCACTGTAACCTCCACCCTCGATGTAACCCCCACCCTCACTGTAACCCCCAACCTGACTGTAGGCCCCATCCTGACTGTAGGCCCCGCCCTCACTATAATCCCCACCATCACTGTAACCCGATCCCTCACTGTAGGCCCCACCCTCACTGTAACCCCCACCCTCACTGTAGGCCCCACCCTCACTGTAACCCCCACCCTCACTGTAACCCCCCTCACTGCAGGCCCCACCTTCACTGTAGGCCCCACCTTCACTGTAATCCCCACCCTCACTGTAGACCCCACCCTCACTGTAGACCCCCGCCCTCACTGTAACCCCCGCCCTCATTGTAACCCCCGCGCTCACTGTAACCCCCGCTCTCACTGTAATCCCCACCCTCACTGTAATCCCCACCCTCACTGTAACCCCACCCTCACTGTAACACCATCCTCACTGTAACCCCACCCTCACTGTAACCCCCGCCCTCACTGTAACCCCCGCCCTCACTGTAACCCCCGCCCTCGCTGTAACACCCGCGCTCACTGTAACCCCCGCCCTCACTGTAGGCCCCGCCCTCACTGTAGGCCCCGCCCTCACTGTAGGCCCCACCCTCACTGTAGGCCCCACCCTCACTGTAACCCCACCCTCACTGTAGGCCCCACCCTCACTCTAATCCTCACCCTCACTGTAGGCCCCACCCTCACTCTTACCCCCACTGTAAACCCCAGCCTCACTGTAAACCCCACCCTCACTGTAGGACCCACCCTCACTGTAACCCCCACCCTCACTGTAACCCCCAACCTCACTGTAACCCCCACCCTCACTGTAATACCCACCCTCACTGTAGGCCCGACCCTCACTGTAACCCCCAACCTCACTGTAACCCCCACCCTCACTGTAGGCCCCACCCTCACTGTAATCCCCACCCTCACTGTAACACCCACCCTCACTGTAGACCCCACCCTCACTGTAGGCCCCACCCTCACTGTAAGCCCCACCCTCACTGTAAGCCTCACCCTCACTGTAAGCCTCACCCTCACCGTAATCCCAACCCTCACCGTAGGCGCCACCCTCACTGAAACCCCCACCCTCACTGTAACCCCCACCCTCACTGTAGGCCCCAGCCTCACTGTAACCCCCAACTTCACTGTAACCCCCACCCTCACTGTAACCCCCACCCTCACTGTAGGCCTCACCCTCACTGTAACCCCACCCTCACTGTAGACCCCACCCTCACTGTAGGCCCCACACTCAATGTAGGCCCCACCCTCACTGTAGGCCCCCGACCGCACTGTAGGTCCCCGCCCGCACTGTAGGCCCCCGCCCGCACTGTAGGCCCCTCCCTCACTGTAGGCCCCGCCCTCACTGTAGCCCCCGGCCTCACTGTAGCCCCCGGCCTCACAGTAGCCCCCGCCCACACTGTAGCCCCCGCCCTCACTGTAGCCCCCGCCCTCACTGTAGCCCCCGCCTTCACGGTAGGCCCCGCCCTCATGGTAGGCCCCGCCCTCACGGTAGGCCCCGCCCTCGCATTAGGCCCCACCCTCACTGTAACCCCCACCCTCACTGTAACCCCCACCCTCACTGTGTTCCCCACCCTCACTGTGTTCCGCACCCTCACTGTAGGCCCCACCCTCACTGTGACCCCCACCCTCACTGCGGGCTCCGCCCGCACTGCAGGCCCCACCCGCACTGCAGGCCCCACCCGCACTGCAGGCCACACCCGCACTGTAGGCCCCACCCGCACTGTAGGCCCCACCCGCACTGTAGGCCCCACCCGCACTGTAACCCCCGCCCGCACTGTCACCCCGCCCACACTGTAGCCCCCGCCCTCACTGTAGCCCCCGCCCTCACTGTAGCCCCCGCCTTCACGGTAGGCCCCGCCCTCATGGTAGGCCCCGCCCTCACTGTAGGCCCCGCCCTCGCATTAGGCCCCGCCCTCACTGTAACCCCCACCCTCACTGTAACCCCCACCCTCTCTGTGTTCCCCACCGTCACTGTGTTCCCCACCCTCACTGTAGGCCCCACCCTCACTGTGACCCCCGCCCTCACTGCAGGCCCCACCCGCACTGCAGGCCCCACCCGCACTGCAGGCCCCACCCTCACTGTAGGCCCCACCCGCACTGTAGGCCCCACCCGCACTGTAGGCCCCACCCGCACTGTAACCCCCGCCCGCACTGTCACCCCCGCACTCACTGTAACCCCCACTGTCACTGTAATCCCCACCCTCACTGTAGGCCGCACCCTCACTGTAGGCCCCACCCTCACTGTAGGCCCCGTCCTCACTGTAACCCCCGCCCTCACTGTAACCCCCGCCCTCACTGTAACCCCCGCCCTCACTGTGTTCCCCACCCTCACTGTGTTCCCCAACCTCACTGTAAGCCCCACCCCCCACTGTAAGCCCCACCCTCACTGTAAGCCCCACCCTCACTGTAGGACCCACCCTCACTCTAACCCCCACCCTCACTGTAGGCCCCACCCTCACTGTAACCCCCACCCTCACTGTAATCCCCACCCTCACTGTAATCCCCACCCTCACTGTAACCCCGCCCTCACTGTAGGCCCCGCCCTCACTGTAACCCCCGCCCTCACTGTAACCCGCACCCTCACTGTGTTCCCCACCCTCACTGTAAGCCCCACCCCCACTGTAAGCCCCACCCTCATGGTAAGCCCCACCCTCATGGTAAGCCCCACCCTCACTGTAACCCCACCCTCACTGTAGGATCCACCCTCACTTTAACCCCCACCCTCACTGTAGGCCCTACCCTCACTGTAACCCCCACCCTCACTGTAATCCCCATCCTCACTGTAATCCCCACCCTCACTGTAGGACCCACCCTCACTCTAACCCCCACCCTCACTGTAGGCCCCACCCTCACTGTAGGCCCCACCCTCACTGGAACCCACACCCTCACTGTAGTCCCCACCCTCACTAACCGCCACCCTCACTAACCCCCACCCTCACTGTAGGCCACACCCTCACTGTAGGCCCCACCCTCACTCTAACCGCCACCATCACTGTAGGACCCACCCTCACTGTAACCCCCGCCCTCACTGTAGGCACCGCCCTCACTGTAGGCCCCGCCCTCACTGTAACTCCCACCGTCACTGTAATCCCTACCCTCACTGTAAACCCCACCCTCACTGTAATCCCCACCCTCACTGTAATCCCCACCCTCACTGTAGGCCCCACCCTCACTGTAACCCCCACCCTCACTGTAACCCCCACATTCACTGTAACCCCCACCCTCACTGTGTCCCCATCCTCACTGTAGGCCCCACCCTCACTGTAGGCCCCACCCTCACTGTGTTCCCCATCCTCACTGTGTTCCCCACCCTCACTGTAAGCCCCACCCCCACTGTAAGCCCCACCCTCATGGTAAGCCCCACCCTCATGGTAAGCCCCACCCTCACTGTAACCCCACCCTCACTGTAGGACCCACCCTCACTTTAACCCCCACCCTCACTGTAGGCCCCACCCTCACTGTGACCCCCACCCTCACTGTAATCCCCACCCTCACTGTAATCCCCACCCTCACTGTAGGACCCACCCTCACTCTAACCCCCACCCTCACTGTAGGCCCCACCCTCACTGTAGGCCCCACCCTCACTGGAACCCACACCCTCACTGTAGTCCCCACCCTCACTAACCGCCACCCTCACTAACCCCCACCCTCACTGTAGGCCACACCCTCACTGTAGGCCCCACCCTCACTCTAACCGCCACCATCACTGTAGGACCCACCCTCACTGTAACCCCCGCCCTCACTGTAGGCACCGCCCTCACTGTAGGCCCCGCCCTCACTGTAACTCCCACCGTCACTGTAATCCCTACCCTCACTGTAAACCCCACCCTCACTGTAATCCCCACCCTCACTGTAATCCCCACCCTCACTGTAGGCCCCACCCTCACTGTAACCCCCACCCTCACTGTAACCCCCACATTCACTGTAACCCCCACCCTCACTGTGTCCCCATCCTCACTGTAGGCCCCACCCTCACTGTAGGCCCCACCCTCACTGTGTTCCCCACCCTCACTGTGTTCCCCACCCTCACTGTAAGCCCCACCCTCACTGTAACCCCCACCCTCACTGTAGGCCCCACCCTCACTGTGGGCCCCACCCTCACTGTAGGCGCCACCCTCACTGTAGTCGCCACCCTCACTCTAACCCCACCCTCACTCTAACCCCCATCCTCACTGTAGGCCCCACCCTCACTGTAACCCGCACCCTCACTGTAGGACCCACCCTCACTGTAACCCCCACCCTCACTGTAGGCCCCACCCTCACTGTAGGCCCCTGCCCTCACTGTAAACCCCTGCCCTCACTGTAAACCCCTGCCCTCACAGTAATCCCCACCCTCACAGAAACCCCCACCCTCACTGTAACCCCCACCCTCACTGTAGGCCCCACCCTCACTGTCACCCCCATCCTCACTGTCACCCCCATCCTCACTGTCACTGTCACGACCATCCGCACTGTCACCCCACCCTCACTGTCACCCCCACCCTCACTGTCACCCCCACCCTCACTGTCACCCCCACCCTCACTGTCACCTCCACCCTCACTGTAATCTCCACCCTCACTGTAACCCCCACCCTCACTGTAATCCCCACCCTCACTGTAGGCCCCACCCTCACTGTAACCTCCACCGTCACTGTAATCCCCACCCTCACTGTAACCCCCACCCTCACTGTAACCCGCACCCTCACTATAACCCGAAACCTCACTGTAGGCCCCACCCTCACTCTATCCCCCACCCTCACTGTAGGCCCCACCCTCACTGTAGGCCCCACACTCACTGTAGGCCCCACCCTCCCTGTAGGCCCCACCCGCACTGTAATCCCCACCCTCACTGTGGGCCCCACCCTCACTGTGGGCCCCCCCACACTGTAACCCCCACCCTCACTGTAACCCCCACCCTCACTGGAACCCCCACCCTCACTGCAACCCCCACCCTCACTGTAACCCCCACCCTCACTGTAGGCCCCACCCTGACTCTAACCCTCACCCTCACTGTAGGCCCCATCCTCACTCTAATCCCCACTGTAACCCCCACCGTCACTGTAGGCCCCACCGTCACTGTAATCCCCACCCTCACTGTAATTCGCACCCTCACTGTAACCCCACCCTCACTGTAAGCCCACCCTCACAGTAACCCCCACCGTCACTGTAAACCCCACCCTCACTGTAGGCCCCACCCTCACTGTAGGCCCCACCCTCACTGTAGGTCCCAGCCTCACTCTAACCCCCACCCTCACTGTAGGCCACAGCCTCACTGTAGGCCCCACCCTCACTGTAATCCCACCCTCACTGTTACCCCACCCTAACTCTAACCCCCACCCTCACTGTAGGCCCTACCCTCACTGTAACCCTCACCCTCACTGTGGGCCCCATCCTCACTGTAGGCCCCACCCTCACTGTAGGCCCCACACTCACTGTAGGCCCCACCCTCACTGTAAACCCCACCCTCACTGTAACCCCCACCCTCACTGTAACCCTCACCCTCACTGTAATCCGCACCCTCACTGAAACCCCACCCTAATTGTAACCCCCAACCTCACTGTAGGCCCCACCCTGACTGTAACCCCCACCCTGACTGTAGGCCCCACCCTGACTGTAAGCCCCACCCTGACTGTAGGCCCCACCCTGACTGTAAGCCCCACCCTCACTGTAAGACCCACCCTCACTGTAACACCCACCCTCACTGTAGGCCCCACCCTCATTGTAGGCCCCACCCTCACTGTAGGCCCCACCCTCACTGTAACCCCAACCTTCACTGTAACCCCCACCCTCACTGTAATCCCTATCCTCACTGTAGGCCCCACCTTCACTGTAGGCCCCGTGCTCACTGTAGGCCCCGCCCTCACTGTAGGCCACACCCTCACTGTAACCGCCGCCCTCACTGTAACCCCACCCTCACTGTAACCCCGCCCTCACTGTAATCCCCACCCTCACTGTAGGCCCCGCCCTCACTGTGTGCCCCACCCTCACTGTAGGCCCCACCCTCACTGTAACCCCACCCTCACTGTAGGCCCCACCCTCACCCTCACTGTAGGCCCCACCCTCACTCTTACCCCCACTGTAATCCCCACCCTCACTGTAGGCCCGACCCTCACTGTAACCCCCACCCTCACTGTAACCCCCACCCTCACTGTAGGCCCCACCCTCACTGTAACCCCCGCCCTCACTGTAAATCCAGCGCTCACTGTAATCCCCGCCCTCACTGTAAGCCCCACCCTCACTGGTAAGCCCCACCCTCACTGTAACCCCCAACCTCACTGTAACCCCCACCCTCACTGTAACCCCCACCCTCACTGTAGACCCCACCCTCACTGTAACCCCCGCCCTCACTGTAGGCCCCACCCTCACTGTAGGCCCCACCCTCACTGTAGGCCCCCCTCTCACTGTAGGCCCCACCCTCACTGTAACCCCCACCCTCAATGTAACCCCCCTCACTGTAGGCCCCACCTTCACTGTAGGCCCCACCTTCACTGTAATCCCCACCCTCACTGTAGACCCCACCCTCACTGTAGACCCCCGCCCTCACTGTAACCCCCGCCCTCACTGTAACCCCTGCCCTCACTGTAACCCCCGCCCTCACTGTAACCCCCGCCCTCACTGTAACACCCGCGCTCACTGTAACCCCCGCCCTCACTGTAGGCCCCGCCCTCACTGTAGGCCCCACCCTCACTGTAGGCCCCACCCTCACTGTAACCCCACCCTCACTGTAGGCCCCACCCTCACCCTCACTGTAGGCCCCACCCTCACTCTTACTCCCACTGTAATCCCCACCCTCATTGTAGGCCCGACCCTCACTGTAACCCCCACCCTCACTGTAACCCCCACCCTCACTGTAGGCCCCACCCTCACTGTAACCCCCGCCCTCACTGTAAATCCCGCGCTCACTGTAATCCCCGCCCTCACTGTAATCCCCACCCTCACTGGTAAGCCCCACCCTCACTGTAACCCCCAACCTCACTGTAACCCCCACCCTCACTGTAACCCCCACCCTCACTGTAGACCCCACCCTCACTGTAACCCCCGCCCTCACTGTAGGCCCCACCCTCACTGTAGGCCCCACCCTCACTGTAGGCCCCCCTCTCACTGTAGGCCCCACCCTCACTGTAGGCCCCACACTCACTGTAGGCCCCACCCTCACTCTAACCCCCACCCTCACTGTAGGTCCCACCCTCACTGTAACCCCATCCTTACTGTAACCTCCACCCTCGATGTAACCCCCACCCTCACTGTAACCCCCAACCTGACTGTAGGCCCCATCCTGACTGTAGGCCCCGCCCTCACTATAATCCCCACCATCACTGTAACCCGATCCCTCACTGTAGGCCCCACCCTCACTGTAACCCCCACCCTCACTGTAGGCCCCACCCTCACTGTAACCCCCACCCTCACTGTAACCCCCCTCACTGTAGGCCCCACCTTCACTGTAGGCCCCACCTTCACTGTAATCCCCACCCTCACTGTAGACCCCACCCTCACTGTAGACCCCCGCCCTCACTGTAACCCCCGCCCTCATTGTAACCCCCGCGCTCACTGTAACCCCCGCTCTCACTGTAATCCCCACCCTCACTGTAATCCCCACACTCACTGTAACCCCACCCTCACTGTAACACCATCCTCACTGTAACCCCACCCTCACTGTAACCCCCGCCCTCACTGTAACCCCCGCCCTCACTGTAACCCCCGCCCTCGCTGGAACACCCGCGCTCACTGTAACCCCCGCCCTCACTGTAGGCCCCGCCCTCACTGTAGGCCCCGCCCTCACTGTAGGCCCCACCCTCACTGTAGGCCCCACCCTCACTGTAACCCCACCCTCACTGTAGGCCCCACCCTCACTCTAACCCTCACCCTCACTGTAGGCCCCACCCTCACTCTTACCCCCACTGTAAACCCCAGCCTCACTGTAAACCCCACCCTCACTGTAGGACCCACCCTCACTGTAACCCCCACCCTCACTGTAACCCCCAACCTCACTGTAACCCCCTCCCTCACTGTAATCCCCACCCTCACTGTAGGCCCGACCCTCACTGTAACCCCCAACCTCACTGTAACCCCCACCCTCACTGTAGGCCCCACCCTCACTGTAATCCCCACCCTCACTGTAACCCCCACCCTCACTGTAGACCCCACCCTCACTGTAGGCCCCACCCTCACTGTAAGCCCCACCCTCACTGTAAGCCTCACCCTCACTGTAAGCCTCACCCTCACCGTAATCCCAACCCTCACCGTAGGCGCCACCCTCACTGAAACCCCCACCCTCACTGTAACCCCCACCCTCACTGTAGGCCCCAGCCTCACTGTAACCCCCAACTTCACTGTAACCCCCACCCTCACTGTAACCCCCACCCTCACTGTAGGCCTCACCCTCACTGTAACCCCACCCTCACTGTAGACCCCACCCTCACTGTAGGCCCCACACTCAATGTAGGCCCCACCCTCACTGTAGGCCCCCGACCGCACTGTAGGTCCCCGCCCGCACTGTAGGCCCCCGCCCGCACTGTAGGCCCCGCCCTCACTGTAGGCCCCGCCCTCACTGTAGCCCCCGGCCTCACTGTAGCCCCCGGCCTCACAGTAGCCCCCGCCCACACTGTAGCCCCCGCCCTCACTGTAGCCCCGGCCCTCACTGTAGCCCCCGCCTTCACGGTAGGCCCCGCCCTCATGGTAGGCCCCGCCCTCACGGTAGGCCCCGCCCTCGCATTAGGCCCCACCCTCACTGTAACCCCCACCCTCACTGTAACCCCCACCCTCACTGTGTTCCCCACCCTCACTGTGTTCCGCACCCTCACTGTAGGCCCCACCCTCACTGTGACCCCCGCCCTCACTGCGGGCTCCGCCCGCACTGCAGGCCCCACCCGCACTGCAGGCCCCACCCGCACTGCAGGCCACACCCGCACTGTAGGCCCCACCCGCACTGTAGGCCCCACCCGCACTGTAGGCCCCACCCGCACTGTAACCCCCGCCCGCACTGTCACCCCGCCCACACTGTAGCCCCCGCCCTCACTGTAGCCCCCGCCCTCACTGTAGCCCCCGCCTTCACGGTAGGCCCCGCCCTCATGGTAGGCCCCGCCCTCACTGTAGGCCCCGCCCTCGCATTAGGCCCCGGCCTCACTGTAACCCCCACCCTCACTGTAACCCCCACCCTCTCTGTGTTCCCCACCGTCACTGTGTTCCCCACCCTCACTGTAGGCCCCACCCTCACTGTGACCCCCGCCCTCACTGCAGGCCCCACCCGCACTGCAGGCCCCACCCGCACTGCAGGCCCCACCCTCACTGTAGGCCCCACCCGCACTGTAGGCCCCAGCCGCACTGTAGGCCCCACCCGCACTGTAACCCCCGCCCGCACTGTCACCCCCGCACTCACTGTAACCCCCACTGTCACTGTAATCCCCACCCTCACTGTAGGCCGCACCCTCACTGTAGGCCCCACCCTCACTGTAGGCCCCGTCCTCACTGTAACCCCCGCCCACACTGTAACCCCCGCCCTCACTGTAACCCCCGCCCTCACTGTGTTCCCCACCCTCACTGTGTTCCCCAACCTCACTGTAAGCCCCACCCCCCACTGTAAGCCCCACCCTCACTGTAAGCCCCACCCTCACTGTAAGCCCCACCCTCACTGTAACCCCACCCTCACTGTAGGACCCACCCTCACTGTAATCCCCACCCTCACTGTAGGACCCACCCTCACTCTAACCCACACCCTCACTGTAGGCCCCACCCTCACTGTAGGCCCCACCCTCACTGGAACCCACACCCTCACTGTAGTCCCCACCCTCACTAACCGCCACCCTCACTAACCCCCACCCTCACTGTAGGCCACACCCTCACTGTAGGCCCCACCCTCACTCTAACCGCCACCATCACTGTAGGACCCACCCTCACTTTAACCCCCGCCCTCACTGTAGGCACCGCCCTCACTGTAGGCCCCGCCCTCACTGTAACTCCCACCGTCACTGTAATCGCTACCCTCACTGTAAACCCCACCCTCACTGTAATCCCCACCCTCACTGTAATCCCCACCCTCACTGTAGGCCCCACCCTCACTGTAACCCCCACCCTCACTGTAACCCCCACATTCACTGTAACCCCCACCCTCACTGTGTCCCCATCCTCACTGTAGGCCCCACCCTCACTGTAGGCCCCACCCTCACTGTGTTCCCCACCCTCACTGTGTTCCCCACCCTCACTGTAAGCCCCACCCCCACTGTAAGCCCCACCCTCATGGTAAGCCCCACCCTCATGGTAAGCCCCACCCTCACTGTAACCCCACCCTCACTGTAGGACCCACCCTCACTTTAACCCCCACCCTCACTGTAGGCCCCACCCTCACTGTAACCCCCACCCTCACTGTAATCCCCACCCTCACTGTAATCCCCACCCTCACTGTAGGACCTACCCTCACTCTAACCCCCACCCTCACTGTAGGCCCCACCCTCACTGTAGGCCCCACCCTCACTGGAACCCACACCCTCACTGTAGTCCCCACCCTCACTAACCGCCACCCTCACTAACCCCCACCCTCACTGTAGGCCACACCCTCACTGTAGGCCCCACCCTCACTCTAACCGCCACCATCACTGTAGGACCCACCCTCACTGTAACCCCCGCCCTCACTGTAGGCACCGCCCTCACTGTAGGCCCCGCCCTCACTGTAACTCCCACCGTCACTGTAATCCCTACCCTCACTGTAAACCCCACCCTCACTGTAATCCCCACCCTCACTGTAATCCCCACCCTCACTGTAGGCCCCACCCTCACTGTAACCCCCACCCTCACTGTAACCCCCACATTCACTGTAACCCCCACCCTCACTGTGTCCCCATCCTCACTGTAGGCCCCACCCTCACTGTAGGCCCCACCCTCACTGTGTTCCCCACCCTCACTGTGTTCCCCACCCTCACTGTAAGCCCCACCCTCACTGTAACCCCCACCCTCACTGTAGGCCCCACCCTCACTGTGGGCCCCACCCTCACTGTAGGCGCCACCCTCACTGTAGGCGCCACCCTCACTCTAACCCCACCCTCACTCTAACCCCCATCCTCACTGTAGGCCCCACCCTCACTGTAACCCGCACCCTCACTGTAGGACCCACCCTCACTGTAACCCCCGCCCTCACTGTAACCCCCGCCCTCACTGTAGGCCCCACCCTCACTGTAGGCCCCTGCCCTCACTGTAAACCCCTGCCCTCACTGTAAACCCCTGCCCTCACTGTAATCCCCACCCTCACAGAAACCCCCACCCTCACTATAACCCCCACCCTCACTGTAGGCCCCACCCTCACTGTCACCCCCATCCTCACTGTCACCCCCATCCTCACTGTCACTGTCACGCCCATCCGCACTGTCACCCCCACCCTCACTGTCACCCCCACCCTCACTGTCACCCCCACCCTCACTGTCACCCCCACCCTCACTGTCACCTCCACCCTCACTGTAATCTCCACCCTCACTGTAACCCCCACCCTCACTGTAATCCCCACCCTCACTGTAGGCCCCACCCTCACTGTAACCTCCACCGTCACTGTAACCCGCACCCTCACTATAACCCGAAACCTCACTGTAGGCCCCACCCTCACTCTATCCCCCACCCTCACTGTAGGCCCCACCCTCACTGTAGGCCCCACACTCACTGTAGGCCCCACCCTCCCTGTAGGCCCCACCCGCACTGTAATCCCCACCCTCACTGTGGGCCCCACCCTCACTGTGGGCCCCCCCACACTGTAACCCCCACCCTCACTGTAACCCCCACCCTCACTGGAACCCCCACCCTCACTGCAACCCCCACCCTCACTGTAACCCCCACCCTCACTGTAGGCCCCACCCTGACTCTAACCCTCACCCTCACTGTAGGCCCCATCCTCACTCTAATCCCCACTGTAACCCCCACCGTCACTGTAGGCCCCACCGTCACTGTAATCCCCACCCTCACTGTAATTCGCACCCTCACTGTAACCCCACCCTCACTGTAAGCCCACCCTCACTGTAACCCCCACCGTCACTGTAGGCCCCACACTCACTGTAATCCCCGCCCTCACTGTAACCCCCGCCCTCACTGTAAACCCCACCCTCACTGTAGGCCCCACCCTCACTGTAGGCCCCACCCTCACTGTAGGTCCCAGCCTCACTCTAACCCCCACCCTCACTGTAGGCCACAGCCTCACTGTAGGCCCCACCCTCACTGTAATCCCACCCTCACTGTAACCCCACCCTAACTCTAACCCCCACCCTCACTGTAGGCCCTACCCTCACTGTAACCCTCACCCTCACTGTGGGCCCCATCCTCACTGTAGGCCCCACCCTCACTGTAGGCCCCACACTCACTGTAGGCCGCACCCTCACTGTAACCCCCACCCTCACTGTAACCCCCACCCTCACTGTAACCCTCACCCTCACTGTAATCCGCACCCTCACTGAAACCCCACCCTAATTGTAACCCCCAACCTCACTGTAGGCCCCACCCTGACTGTAACCCCCACCCTGACTGTAGGCCCCACCCTGACTGTAAGCCCCACCCTGACTGTAGGCCCCACCCTGACTGTAAGCCCCACCCTCACTGTAAGACCCACCCTCACTGTAACACCCACCCTCACTGTAGGCCCCACCCTCATTGTAGGTCCCACCCTCACTGTAGGCCCCACCCTCACTGTAACCCCAACCTTCACTGTAACCCCCACCCTCACTGTAATCCCTATCCTCACTGTAGGCCCCACCTTCACTGTAGGCCCCGTGCTCACTGTAGGCCCCGCCCTCACTGTAGGCCACACCCTCACTGTAACCGCCGCCCTCACTGTAACCCCGCCCTCACTGTAACCCCGCCCTCACTGTAACCCCGCCCGCACTGTAATCCCCACCCTCACTGTAATCCCCGCCCTCACTGTAACCCCCGCCCTCGCTGGAACACCCGCGCTCACTGTAACCCCCGCCCTCACTGTAGGCCCCGCCCTCACTGTAGGCCCCGCCCTCACTGTAGGCCCCACCCTCACTGTAGGCCCCACCCTCACTGTAACCCCACCCTCACTGTAGGCCCCACCCTCACTCTAACCCTCACCCTCACTGTAGGCCCCACCCTCACTCTTACCCCCACTGTAAACCCCAGCCTCACTGTAAACCCCACCCTCACTGTAGGACCCACCCTCACTGTAACCCCCACCCTCACTGTAACCCCCAACCTCACTGTAACCCCCACCCTCACTGTAATCCCCACCCTCACTGTAGGCCCGACCCTCACTGTAACCCCCAACCTCACTGTAACCCCCACCCTCACTGTAGGCCCCACCCTCACTGTAATCCCCACCCTCACTGTAACCCCCACCCTCACTGTAGACCCCACCCTCACTGTAGGCCCCACCCTCACTGTAAGCCCCACCCTCACTGTAAGCCTCACCCTCACTGTAAGCCTCACCCTCACCGTAATCCCAACCCTCACCGTAGGCGCCACCCTCACTGAAACCCCCACCCTCACTGTAACCCCCACCCTCACTGTAGGCCCCAGCCTCACTGTAACCCCCAACTTCACTGTAACCCCCACCCTCACTGTAACCCCCACCCTCACTGTAGGCCTCACCCTCACTGTAACCCCACCCTCACTGTAGACCCCACCCTCACTGTAGGCCCCACACTCAATGTAGGCCCCACCCTCACTGTAGGCCCCCGACCGCACTGTAGGTCCCCGCCCGCACTGTAGGCCCCCGCCCGCACTGTAGGCCCCGCCCTCACTGTAGGCCCCGCCCTCACTGTAGCCCCCGGCCTCACTGTAGCCCCCGGCCTCACATTAGCCCCCGCCCACACTGTAGCCCCCGCCCTCACTGTAGCCCCCGCCCTCACTGTAGCCCCCGCCTTCACGGTAGGCCCCGCCCTCATGGTAGGCCCCGCCCTCACGGTAGGCCCCGCCCTCGCATTAGGCCCCACCCTCACTGTAACCCCCACCCTCACTGTAACCCCCACCCTCACTGTGTTCCCCACCCTCACTGTGTTCCGCACCCTCACTGTAGGCCCCACCCTCACTGTGACCCCCGCCATCACTGCGGGCTCCGCCCGCACTGCAGGCCCCACCCGCACTGCAGGCCCCACCCGCACTGCAGGCCACACCCTCACTGTAGGCCCCACCCTCACTCTAACCGCCACCATCACTGTAGGACCCACCCTCACTGTAACCCCCGCCCTCACTGTAGGCACCGCCCTCACTGTAGGCCCCGCCCTCACTGTAACTCCCACCGTCACTGTAATCCCTACCCTCACTGTAAACCCCACCCTCACTGTAATCCCCACCCTCACTGTAATCCCCACCCTCACTGTAGGCCCCACCCTCACTGTAACCCCCACCCTCACTGTAACCCCCACATTCACTGTAACCCCCACCCTCACTGTGTCCCCATCCTCACTGTAGGCCCCACCCTCACTGTAGGCCCCACCCTCACTGTGTTCCCCACCCTCACTGTGTTCCCCACCCTCACTGTAAGCCCCACCCTCACTGTAACCCCCACCCTCACTGTAGGCCCCACCCTCACTGTGGGCCCCACCCTCACTGTAGGCGCCACCCTCACTGTAGGCGCCACCCTCACTCTAACCCCACCCTCACTCTAACCCCCATCCTCACTGTAGGCCCCACCCTCACTGTAACCCGCACCCTCACTGTAGGACCCACCCTCACTGTAACCCCCGCCCTCACTGTAACCCCCGCCCTCACTGTAGGCCCCACCCTCACTGTAGGCCCCTGCCCTCACTGTAAACCCCTGCCCTCACTGTAAACCCCTGCCCTCACTGTAATCCCCACCCTCACAGAAACCCCCACCCTCACTATAACCCCCACCCTCACTGTAGGCCCCACCCTCACTGTCACCCCCATCCTCACTGTCACCCCCATCCTCACTGTCACTGTCACGCCCATCCGCACTGTCACCCCCACCCTCACTGTCACCCCCACCCTCACTGTCACCCCCACCCTCACTGTCACCCCCACCCTCACTGTCACCTCCACCCTCACTGTAATCTCCACCCTCACTGTAACCCCCACCCTCACTGTAATCCCCACCCTCACTGTAGGCCCCACCCTCACTGTAACCTCCACCGTCACTGTAATCCCCACCCTCACTGTAACCCCCACCCTCACTGTAACCCGCACCCTCACTATAACCCGAAACCTCACTGTAGGCCCCACCCTCACTCTATCCCCCACCCTCACTGTAGGCCCCACCCTCACTGTAGGCCCCACACTCACTGTAGGCCCCACCCTCCCTGTAGGCCCCACCCGCACTGTAATCCCCACCCTCACTGTGGGCCCCACCCTCACTGTGGGCCCCCCCACACTGTAACCCCCACCCTCACTGTAACCCCCACCCTCACTGGAACCCCCACCCTCACTGCAACCCCCACCCTCACTGTAACCCCCACCCTCACTGTAGGCCCCACCCTGACTCTAACCCTCACCCTCACTGTAGGCCCCATCCTCACTCTAATCCCCACTGTAACCCCCACCGTCACTGTAGGCCCCACCGTCACTGTAATCCCCACCCTCACTGTAATTCGCACCCTCACTGTAACCCCACCCTCACTGTAAGCCCACCCTCACTGTAACCCCCACCGTCACTGTAGGCCCCACACTCACTGTAATCCCCGCCCTCACTGTAACCCCCGCCCTCACTGTAAACCCCACCCTCACTGTAGGCCCCACCCTCACTGTAGGCCCCACCCTCACTGTAGGTCCCAGCCTCACTCTAACCCCCACCCTCACTGTAGGCCACAGCCTCACTGTAGGCCCCACCCTCACTGTAATCCCACCCTCACTGTAACCCCACCCTAACTCTAACCCCCACCCTCACTGTAGGCCCTACCCTCACTGTAACCCTCACCCTCACTGTGGGCCCCATCCTCACTGTAGGCCCCACCCTCACTGTAGGCCCCACACTCACTGTAGGCCCCACCCTGACTGTAACCCCCACCCTCACTGTAACCCCCACCCTCACTGTAACCCTCACCCTCACTGTAATCCGCACCCTCACTGAAACCCCACCCTAATTGTAACCCCCAACCTCACTGTAGGCCCCACCCTGACTGTAACCCCCACCCTGACTGTAGGCCCCACCCTGACTGTAAGCCCCACCCTGACTGTAGGCCCCACCCTGACTGTAAGCCCCACCCTCACTGTAAGACCCACCCTCACTGTAACACCCACCCTCACTGTAGGCCCCACCCTCATTGTAGGCCCCACCCTCACTGTAGGCCCCACCCTCACTGTAACCCCAACCTTCACTGTAACCCCCACCCTCACTGTAATCCCTATCCTCACTGTAGGCCCCACCTTCACTGTAGGCCCCGTGCTCACTGTAGGCCCCGCCCTCACTGTAGGCCACACCCTCACTGTAACCGCCGCCCTCACTGTAACCCCGCCCTCACTGTAACCCCGCCCTCACTGTAACCCCGCCCTCACTGTAATCCCCACCCTCACTGTAATCCCCGCCCTCACTGTAACCCCCGCCCTCGCTGGAACACCCGCGCTCACTGTAACCCCCGCCCTCACTGTAGGCCCCGCCCTCACTGTAGGCCCCGCCCTCACTGTAGGCCCCACCCTCACTGTAACCCCACCCTCACTGTAGGCCCCACCCTCACTCTAACCCTCACCCTCACAGTAGGCCCCACCCTCACTCTTACCCCCACTGTAAACCCCAGCCTCACTGTAAACCCCACCCTCACTGTAGGACCCACCCTCACTGTAACCCCCACCCTCACTGTAACCCCCAACCTCACTGTAACCCCCACCCTCACTGTAATCCCCACCCTCACTGTAGGCCCGACCCTCACTGTAACCCCCAACCTCACTGTAACCCCCACCCTCACTGTAGGCCCCACCCTCACTGTAATCCCCACCCTCACTGTAACCCCCACCCTCACTGTAGACCCCACCCTCACTGTAGGCCCCACCCTCACTGTAAGCCCCACCCTCACTGTAAGCCTCACCCTCACTGTAAGCCTCACCCTCACCGTAATCCCAACCCTCACCGTAGGCGCCACCCTCACTGAAACCCCCACCCTCACTGTAACCCCCACCCTCACTGTAGGGCCCAGCCTCACTGTAACCCCCAACTTCACTGTAACCCCCACCCTCACTGTAACCCCCACCCTCACTGTAGGCCTCACCCTCACTGTAACCCCACCCTCACTGTAGACCCCACCCTCACTGTAGGCCCCACACTCAATGTAGGCCCCACCCTCACTGTAGGCCCCCGACCGCACTGTAGGTCCCCGCCCGCACTGTAGGCCCCCGCCCGCACTGTAGGCCCCGCCCTCACTGTAGGCCCCGCCCTCACTGTAGCCCCCGGCCTCACTGTAGCCCCCGGCCTCACAGTAGCCCCCGCCCACACTGTAGCCCCCGCCCTCACTGTAGCCCCCGCCCTCACTGTAGCCCCCGCCTTCACGGTAGGCCCCGCCCTCATGGTAGGCCCCGCCCTCACGGTAGGCCCCGCCCTCGCATTAGGCCCCACCCTCACTGTAACCCCCACCCTCACTGTAACCCCCACCCTCACTGTGTTCCCCACCCTCACTGTGTTCCGCACCCTCACTGTAGGCCCCACCCTCACTGTGACCCCCGCCCTCACTGCGGGCTCCGCCCGCACTGCAGGCCCCACCCGCACTGCAGGCCCCACCCGCACTGCAGGCCACACCCGCACTGTAGGCCCCACCCGCACTGTAGGCCCCACCCGCACTGTAGGCCCCACCCGCACTGTAACCCCCGCCCGCACTGTCACCCCGCCCACACTGTAGCCCCCGCCCTCACTGTAGCCCCCGCCCTCACTGTAGCCCCCGCCTTCACGGTAGGCCCCGCCCTCATGGTAGGCCCCGCCCTCACTGTAGGCCCCGCCCTCGCATTAGGCACCGGCCTCACTGTAACCCCCACCCTCACTGTAACCCCCACCCTCTCTGTGTTCCCCACCGTCACTGTGTTCCCCACCCTCACTGTAGGCCCCACCCTCACTGTGACCCCCGCCCTCACTGCAGGCCCCACCCGCACTGCAGGCCCCACCCGCACTGCAGGCCCCACCCTCACTGTAGGCCCCACCCGCACTGTAGGCCCCAGCCGCACTGTAGGCCCCACCCGCACTGTAACCCCCGCCCGCACTGTCACCCCCGCACTCACTGTAACCCCCACTGTCACTGTAATCCCCACCCTCACTGTAGGCCGCACCCTCACTGTAGGCCGCACCCTCACTGTAGGCCCCGTCCTCACTGTAACCCCCGCCCTCACTGTAACCCCCGCCCTCACTGTAACCTCCGCCCTCACTGTGTTCCCCACCCTCACTGTGTTCCCCAACCTCACTGTAAGCCCCACCCCCCACTGTAAGCCCCACCCTCACTGTAAGCCCCACCCTCACTGTAAGCCCCACCCTCACTGTAACCCCACCCTCACTGTAGGACCCACCCTCACTGTAATCCCCACCCTCACTGTAGGACCCACCCTCACTCTAACCCACACCCTCACTGTAGGCCCCACCCTCACTGTAGGCCCCACCCTCACTGGAACCCACACCCTCACTGTAGTCCCCACCCTCACTAACCGCCACCCTCACTAACCCCCACCCTCACTGTAGGCCACACCCTCACTGGAGGCCCCACCCTCACTCTAACCGCCACCATCACTGTAGGACCCACCCTCACTTTAACCCCCGCCCTCACTGTAGGCACCGCCCTCACTGTAGGCCCCGCCCTCACTGTAACTCCCACCGTCACTGTAATCCCTACCCTCACTGTAAACCCCACCCTCACTGTAATCCCCACCCTCACTGTAATCCGCACCCTCACTGTAGGCCCCACCCTCACTGTAACCCCCACCCTCACTGTAACCCCCACATTCACTGTAACCCCCACCCTCACTGTGTCCCCATCCTCACTGTAGGCCCCACCCTCACTGTAGGCCCCACCCTCACTGTGTTCCCCACCCTCACTGTGTTCCCCACCCTCACTGTAAGCCCCACCCCCACTGTAAGCCCCACCCTCATGGTAAGCCCCACCCTCATGGTAAGCCCCACCCTCACTGTAACCCCACCCTCACTGTAGGACCCACCCTCACTTTAACCCCCACCCTCACTGTAGGCCCCACCCTCACTGTAACCCCCACCCTCACTGTAATCCCCACCCTCACTGTAATCCCCACCTTCACTGTAGGACCTACCCTCACTCTAACCCCCACCCTCACTGTAGGCCCCACCCTCACTGTAGGCCCCACCCTCACTGGAACCCACAACCTCACTGTAGTCCCCACCCTCACTAACCGCCACCCTCACTAACCCCCACCCTCACTGTAGGCCACACCCTCACTGTAGGCCCCACCCTCACTCTAACCGCCACCATCACTGTAGGACCCACCCTCACTGTAACCCCCGCCCTCACTGTAGGCACCGCCCTCACTGTAGGCCCCGCCCTCACTGTAACTCCCACCGTCACTGTAATCCCTACCCTCACTGTAAACCCCACCCTCACTGTAATCCCCACCCTCACTGTAATCCCCACCCTCACTGTAGGCCCCACCCTCACTGTAACCCCCACCCTCACTGTAACCCCCACATTCACTGTAACCCCCACCCTCACTGTGTCCCCATCCTCACTGTAGGCCCCACCCTCACTGTAGGCCCCACCCTCACTGTGTTCCCCACCCTCACTGTGTTCCCCACCCTCACTGTAAGCCCCACCCTCACTGTAACCCCCACCCTCACTGTAGGCCCCACCCTCACTGTGGGCCCCACCCTCACTGTAGGCGCCACCCTCACTGTAGGCGCCACCCTCACTCTAACCCCACCCTCACTCTAACCCCCATCCTCACTGTAGGCCCCACCCTCACTGTAACCCGCACCCTCACTGTAGGACCCACCCTCACTGTAACCCCCGCCCTCACTGTAACCCCCGCCCTCACTGTAGGCCCCACCCTCACTGTAGGCCCCTGCCCTCACTGTAAACCCCTGCCCTCACTGTAAACCCCTGCCCTCACTGTAATCCCCACCCTCACAGAAACCCCCACCCTCACTATAACCCCCACCCTCACTGTAGGCCCCACCCTCACTGTCACCCCCATCCTCACTGTCACCCCCATCCTCACTGTCACTGTCACGCCCATCCGCACTGTCACCCCCACCCTCACTGTCACCCCCACCCTCACTGTCACCCCCACCCTCACTGTCACCCCCACCCTCACTGTCACCTCCACCCTCACTGTAATCTCCACCCTCACTGTAACCCCCACCCTCACTGTAATCCCCACCCTCACTGTAGGCCCCACCCTCACTGTAACCTCCACCGTCACTGTAATCCCCACCCTCACTGTAACCCCCACCCTCACTGTAACCCGCACCCTCACTATAACCCGAAACCTCACTGTAGGCCCCACCCTCACTCTATCCCCCACCCTCACTGTAGGCCCCACCCTCACTGTAGGCCCCACACTCACTGTAGGCCCCACCCTCCCTGTAGGCCCCACCCGCACTGTAATCCCCACCCTCACTGTGGGCCCCACCCTCACTGTGGGCCCCCCCACACTGTAACCCCCACCCTCACTGTAACCCCCACCCTCACTGGAACCCCCACCCTCACTGCAACCCCCACCCTCACTGTAACCCCCACCCTCACTGTAGGCCCCACCCTGACTCTAACCCTCACCCTCACTGTAGGCCCCATCCTCACTCTAATCCCCACTGTAACCCCCACCGTCACTGTAGGCCCCACCGTCACTGTCATCCCCACCCTCACTGTAATTCGCACCCTCACTGTAACCCCACCCTCACTGTAAGCCCACCCTCACTGTAACCCCCACCGTCACTGTAGGCCCCACACTCACTGTAATCCCCGCCCTCACTGTAACCCCCGCCCTCACTGTAAACCCCACCCTCACTGTAGGCCCCACCCTCACTGTAGGCCCCACCCTCACTGTAGGTCCCAGCCTCACTCTAACCCCCACCCTCACTGTAGGCCACAGCCTCACTGTAGGCCCCACCCTCACTGTAATCCCACCCTCACTGTAACCCCACCCTAACTCTAACCCCCACCCTCACTGTAGGATCTACCCTCACTGTAACCCTCACCCTCACTGTGGGCCCCATCCTCACTGTAGGCCCCACCCTCACTGTAGGCCCCACACTCACTGTAGGCCCCACCCTCACTGTAACCCCCACCCTCACTGTAACCCCCACCCTCACTGTAACCCTCACCCTCACTGTAATCCGCACCCTCACTGAAACCCCACCCTAATTGTAACCCCCAACCTCACTGTAGGCCCCACCCTGACTGTAACCCTCACCCTGACTGTAGGCCCCACCCTGACTGTAAGCCCCACCCTGACTGTAGGCCCCACCCTGACTGTAAGCCCCACCCTCACTGTAAGACCCACCCTCACTGTAACACCCACCCTCACTGTAGGCCCCACCCTCATTGTAGGCCCCACCCTCACTGTAGGCCCCACCCTCACTGTAACCCCAACCTTCACTGTAACCCCCACCCTCACTGTAATCCCTATCCTCACTGTAGGCCCCACCTTCACTGTAGGCCCCGTGCTCACTGTAGGCCCCGCCCTCACTGTAGGCCACACCCTCACTGTAACCGCCGCCCTCACTGTAACCCCGCCCTCACTGTAACCCCGCCCTCACTGTAACCCCGCCCTCACTGAAATCCCCACCCTCACTGTAATCCCCGCCCTCACTGTAGGCCCCACCCTCACTGTAGGCCCCACCCTCACTGTAGGCCCCACCCTCACTGCAGGCCCCACCCTCACTGCAGGCCACACCCTCAAGGTAGGCCCCACCCGTACTGTAGGCCCCACCCTCACTGTAGGCCCCACCCTCACTGTAACCCTCACCCTCACTGTAATCCGCACCCTCACTGAAACCCCACCCTAATTGTAACCCCCAACCTCACTGTAGGCCCCACCCTGACTGTAACCCCCACCCTGACTGTAGGCCCCACCCTGACTGTAAGCCCCACCCTGACTGTAGGCCCCACCCTGACTGTAAGCCCCACCCTCACTGTAAGACCCACCCTCACTGTAACACCCACCCTCACTGTAGGCCCCACCCTCATTGTAGGCCCCACCCTCACTGTAGGCCCCACCCTCACTGTAACCCCAACCTTCACTGTAACCCCCACCCTCACTGTAATCCCTATCCTCACTGTAGGCCCCACCTTCACTGTAGGCCCCGTGCTCACTGTAGGCCCCGCCCTCACTGTAGGCCACACCCTCACTGTAACCGCCGCCCTCACTGTAACCCCGCCCTCACTGTAACCCCGCCCTCACTGTAATCCCCACCCTCACTGTAATCCCCGCCCTCACTGTAGGCCCCACCCTCACTGTAGGCCCCACCCTCACTGTAGGCCCCACCCTCACTGCAGGCCCCACCCTCACTGCAGGCCACACCCTCAAGGTAGGCCCCACCCGTACTGTAGGCCCCACCCTCACTGTAGGCCCCACCCTCACTGTAGACCCCACCCTCACTGTAGGCCCCTCCGTCACTGTAACCCCCACCCTCACTGTAATCCCCACCCTCACTGTAGGCCCCACTCTCACTGTAGGCCCCACTCTCACTGTAGGCCGCACCCTCACTGTAGGCCCCACCCTCACTGCAGGCCCCACCCTCACTGTAACCCCCACCCTCACTGTGGGCCCCACCCTCACTGTAACCCCCACCCTCACTGTAATCCGCACCCTCACTGTAGGCCCCACCCTCACTGTAGGCCCCACCCTCACTCTAACCCTCAACTCACTGTAGGCCCCATCCTCACTCTAATCCCCACTGGAACCCCCACCCTCACTGTAGGATCCACCCTCACTGTAATCCCCATCCTCACTCTAACCCCCACCCTCAATGTAGGCCCCACCCTCACTGTAACCCCCACCTTCACTGTAATCCCCATCCTCACTGTAATCCCCACGCTCACTGTAGGCCCCACCTTCACTGTAATCCCCACCCTCACTGTAGAACCCACCCTCACTGTAGAACCCACCCTCACTGTAGAAACCACCCTCACTGTAACCCCCACCCTCACTGTAGGCCCCACCCTCACTGTAGGCACGACCCGCACTGTAGGCTCCACCCTCACTGTGGGCCCCACCCTCACTGTAACATCCACCCTCACTGTAATCCGCACCCTCACTGTAACCCCACCCTCACTATAACCCCACCCTCACTGTAGGCCCCACCCTAACTCTAACCCCCACCCTCACTGTCGGCCCCACCCTCACTGTAGGCCCCACACTCACTGTAATCCCCGCCCACTGTTAACCCCACCCTCACTGTAACCCCCACACTGTAGGCCCCACCCTCACTCTAACCCCCACCCTCACTGTAGCCCCCACCCTCACTCTAGGCCCCACCGTCACTGTAGGCCCCACCGTCACTGTAATCCCCACCCTCACTGTAATTCGCACCCTCACTGTAACCCCACCCTCACTGTAAGCCCACCCTCACTGTAACCCCCACCGTCACTGTAGGCCCCACACTCACTGTAATCCCCGCCCTCACTGTAACCCCCACCCTCACTGTAAACCCCACCCTCACTGTAGGCCCCACCCTCACTGTAGGCCCCACCCTCACTGTAGGTCCCAGCCTCACTCTAACCCCCACCCTCACTGTAGGCCACAGCCTCACTGTAGGCCCCACCCTCACTGTAATCCCACCCTCACTGTAACCCCACCCTAACTCTAACCCCCACCCTCACTGTAGGCCCTACCCTCACTGTAACCCTCACCCTCACTGTGGGCCCCATCCTCATTGTAGGCCCCACCCTCACTGTAGGCCCCACACTCACTGTAGGCCCCACCCTCACTGTAACCCCCACCCTCACTGTAACCCCCACCCTCACTGTAACCCTCACCCTCACTGTAATCCGCACCCTCACTGAAACCCCACCCTAATTGTAACCCCCAACCTCACTGTAGGCCCCACCCTGACTGTATCCCCCACCCTGACTGTAGGCCCCACCCTGACTGTAAGCCCCACCCTGACTGTAGGCCCCACCCTGACTGTAAGCCCCACCCTCACTGTAAGACCCACCCTCACTGTAACACCCACCCTCACTGTAGGCCCCACCCTCATTGTAGGCCCCACCCTCAATGTAGGCCCCACCCTCACTGTAACCCCAACCTTCACTGTAACCCCCACCCTCACTGTAATCCCTATCCTCACTGTAGGCCCCACCTTCACTGTAGGCCCCGTGCTCACTGTAGGCCCCGCCCTCACTGTAGGCCACACCCTCACTGTAACCGCCGCCCTCACTGTAACCCCGCCCTCACTGTAACCCCGCCCTCACTGTAATCCCCACCCTCACTGTAATCCCCGCCCTCACTGTAGGCCCCACCCTCACTGTAGGCCCCACCCTCACTGTAGGCCCCACCCTCACTGCAGGCCCCACCCTCACTGCAGGCCACACCCTCAAGGTAGGCCCCACCCGTACTGTAGGCCCCACCCTCACTGTAGGCCCCACCCTCACTGTAGACCCCACCCTCACTGTAGGCCCCTCCGTCACTGTAACCCCCACCCTCACTGTAATCCCCACCCTCACTGTAGGCCCCACTCTCACTGTAGGCCCCACTCTCACTGTAGGCCGCACCCTCACTGTAGGCCCCACCCTCACTGCAGGCCCCACCCTCACTGTAACCCCCACCCTCACTGTGGGCCCCACCCTCACTGTAACCCCCACCCTCACTGTAATCCGCACCCTCACTGTAGGCCCCACCCTCACTGTAGGCCCCACCCTCACTCTAACCCTCAACTCACTGTAGGCCCCATCCTCACTCTAATCCCCACTGGAACCCCCACCCTCACTGTAGGATCCACCCTCACTGTAATCCCCATCCTCACTCTAACCCCCACCCTCAATGTAGGCCCCACCCTCACTGTAACCCCCACCTTCACTGTAATCCCCACCCTCACTGTAGAACCCACCCTCACTGTAGAAACCACCCTCACTGTAACCCCCACCCTCACTGTAGGCCCCACCCTCACTGTAGGCACGACCCGCACTGTAGGCTCCACCCTCACTGTGGGCCCCACCCTCACTGTAACATCCACCCTCACTGTAATCCGCACCCTCACTATAACCCCACCCTCACTATAACCCCACCCTCACTGTAGGCCCCACCCTAACTCTAACCCCCAACCTCACTGTCGGCCCCACCCTCACTGTAGGCCCCACACTCACTGTAATCCCCGCCCACTGTTAACCCCACCCTCACTGTAACCCCCACACTGTAGGCCCCACCCTCACTCTAACCCCCACCCTCACTGTAGCCCCCACCCTCACTCTAGGCCCCACCCTCACTGTAGGCCCCACCCTCACTGTAACTCCCACCCTCACTGTAACCCCCACCCTCACTGTAACCCCCACCCTCACTGTAACCCCCACCCTCACTGTAACCCCAACCCTCACTGTAACCCGCACCCTCACTGTAACCCGCACCCTCACTGTAACCCCACCCTAACTCTAACCCCCACCCTCACTGTAGGCCCCAGCCTCACTGTAACCCTCACCCTCACTGTAACCCTCACCCTCACTGTAATCCCCGCCCTCACTGTCGGCCCCACCCTCACTGTAGGCCACACCATCACTGCAGGCCCCACCCTCACTGTAACCTCACCCCAACTGTACCCCCACCCTCACTGTACCCCCACCCTCACTGTAGGCCCCCGCCCTCACTGTAACCCCCGCCCTCACTGTGGCCCCGCCCTCACTGTGGGCCCCGCCCTCACTGTGGGCCCCACCCTCACTGTGGGCCCCACCCTCACTGTGGGTCCCACCCTCACTGCAGGCCACACCCTCACTGCAGGCCCCACCCTCACTGTAGGCCCCACCCTCACTGTAGGCCCCACCCTCACTGTAACCCCCACCCGCACTGTCACCCTCACTGTAATCCCCACCCTCACTGTAATCCCCGCCCTCACTGTAGGCCCCGCCCTCACTGTAATCCCCACCCTCACTGTAATCCCCACCCTCACTGTAGTCCCCACCCTCACTGTAACCCCCACCCGCACTGTCACCCTCACTGTAATCCCCACCCTCATTGTAATCCCCGCCCTCACTGTAGGACCCGCTCTCACTGTAGACCCCGCCCTCACTGTAGGCCCCGCCCTCACTGTAGCCCCCGACCTCACTGTAGGCGAAGCCCTGACTGTAGGCCCCGCCCTCACTGTAACCCCCACCCTTACGGTAATCCCCACCCTCACTGTAATCCCCACCCTCACTGTAATCCCCACCCTTACTGAAAGCCCCACCCTCACTGAAAGCCCCACCCTCACTGTAACCCCCACCCTCACTGTAATCCCCCACCCTCACTGTAATCCCCAACACTCACTGTAGGCCCCACACTCACTGTAGGCCCCACACACACTGTAGGCCCCACCCGCACTGTCACCCTCACTGTAATCCCCACCCTCACTGTAGGCCCCGCCCTCACTGTAGACCCCGCCCTCACGGTAGCCCCTGCCCTCACTGTACCCCCGCCCTCACTGTAGGCCCCGCCCTCACTGTAGGCCCCGCCCTCACTGTAGCTCCCGCCGTCACTGTAGGCCACAGCCTCACTGTAGGCCCCACCCTCACTGTAACCCCCACCCTCACTGTAACCCCCACCCTCACTGTAGGCCCTACCCTCACTGTAACCCTCACCCTCACTGTGGGCCCCATCCTCACTGTAGGCCCCACCCTCACTGTAGGCCCCACACTCACTGTAGGCCCCACCCTCACTGTAACCCCCACCCTCACTGTAACCCCCACCCTCACTGTAACCCTCACCCTCACTGTAATCCGCACCCTCACTGAAACCCCACCCTAATTGTAACCCCCAACCTCACTGTAGGCCCCACCCTGACTGTAACCCCCACCCTGACTGTAGGCCCCACCCTGACTGTAAGCCCCACCCTGACTGTAGGCCCCACCCTGACTGTAAGCCCCACCCTCACTGTAAGCCCCACCCTCACTGTAACACCCACCCTCACTGTAGGCCCCACCCTCACTGTAGGCCCCACCCTCACTGTAACCCCAACCTTCACTGTAACCCCCACCCTCACTGTAATCCCTACCCTCACTGTAGGCCCCACCTTCACTGTAGGCCCCGTGCTCACTGTAGGCCCCGCCCTCACTGTAGGCCACACCCTCACTGTAACCCCCGCCCTCACTGTAGGCCCCGTGCTCACTGTAGGCCCCGCCCTCACAGTAGGCCCCGCCCTCACTGTAACCCCCGTCCTCACTGTAACCCCGCCCTCACTGTAACCCCGCCCTCACTGTAATCCCCACCCGCACTGTAATCCCCGCCCTCACTGTAATCCCCACCCCCACTGTAATCCCCACCCTTACTGAAAGCCCCACCCTCACTGAAAGCCCCACCCTCACTGTAACCCCCACCCTCACTGTAATCCCCCACCCTCACTGTAATCCCCAACACTCACTGTAGGCCCCACACTCACTGTAGGCCCCACACACACTGTAGGCCCCATCCGCACTGTCACCCTCACTGTAATCCCCACCCTCACTGTAGGCCCCGCCCTCACTGTAGACCCCGCCCTCACTGTAGCCCCTGCCCTCACTGTACCCCCGCCCTCACTGTAGGCCCCGCCCTCACTGTAGGCCCCGCCCTCACTGTAGCTCCCGCCGTCACTGTAGGCCACAGCCTCACTGTAGGCCCCACCCTCACTGTAACCCCCACCCTCACTGTAACCCCCACCCTCACTGTAGGCCCTACCCTCACTGTAACCCTCACCCTCACTGTGGGCCCCATCCTCACTGTAGGCCCCACCCTCACTGTAGGCCCCACACTCACTGTAGGCCCCACCCTCACTGTAACCCCCACCCTCACTGTAACCCCCACCCTCACTGTAACCCTCACCCTCACTGTAATCCGCACCCTCACTGAAACCCCACCCTAATTGTAACCCCCAACCTCACTGTAGGCCCCACCCTGACTGTAACCCCCACCCTGACTGTAGGCCCCACCCTGACTGTAAGCCCCACCCTGACTGTAGGCCCCAACCTGACTGTAAGCCCCACCCTCACTGTAAGCCCCACCCTCACTGTAACACCCACCCTCACTGTAGGCCCCACCCTCACTGTAGGCCCCACCCTCACTGTAACCCCAACCTTCACTGTAACCCCCACCCTCACTGTAATCCCTACCCTCACTGTAGGCCCCACCTTCACTGTAGGCCCCGTGCTCACTGTAGGCCCCGCCCTCACTGTAGGCCACACCCTCACTGTAACCCCCGCCCTCACTGTAGGCCCCGTGCTCACTGTAGGCCCCGCCCTCACAGTAGGCCCCGCCCTCACTGTAACCCCCGTCCTCACTGTAACCCCGCCCTCACTGTAACCCCGCCCTCACTGTAATCCCCACCCGCACTGTAATCCCCGCCCTCACTGTAGGCCCCACCCTCACTGTAGGCCCCACCCTCACTGCAGGCCCCACCCTCACTGCAGGCCCCACCCGCACTGCAGGCCCCACCCGCACTGCAGGCCCCACCCTCACTGCAGACCGCACCCTCACTGCAGGCCACACCCTCAAGGTAGGCCCCACCCGTACTGTAGGCCCCACCCTCACTGTAGGCCCCACCCTCACTGTAGACCCCACCCTCACTGTAGGCTCCTCCGTCACTGTAACCCCCACCCTCACTGTAATCCCCACCCTCACTGTAGGCCCCACTCTCACTGTAGGCCCCACTCTCACTGTAGGCCGCACCCTCACTGTAGGCCCCACCCTCACTGCAGGCCCCACCCTCACTGTAACCCCCACCCTCACTGTGGGCCCCACCCTCACTGTAACCCCCACCCTCACTGTAATCCGCACCCTCACTGTAGGCCCCACCCTCACTGTAGGCCCCACCCTCATTCTAACCCTCAACTCACTGTAGGCCCCATCCTCACTCTAATCCCCACTGGAACCCCCACCCTCACTGTAGGATCCACCCTCACTGTAATCCCCATCCTCACTCTAACCCCCACCCTCAATGTAGGCCCCACCCTCACTGTAACCCCCACCTTCACTGTAATCCCCACCCTCACTGTAATCCCCACGCTCACTGTAGGCCCCACCTTCACTGTAATCCCCACCCTCACTGTAGAACCCACCCTCACTGTAGAACCCACCCTCACTGTAGAAACCACCCTCACTGTAACCCCCACCCTCACTGTAGGCCCCACCCTCACTGTAGGCACGACCCGCACTGTTGGCTCCACAATCACTGTGGGCCCCACCCTCACTGTAACCCCCACCCTCACTGTAATCCGCACCCTCACTATAACCCCACCCTCACTGTAGGCCCCACCCTAACTCTAACCCCCACCCTCACTGTAGGCCCCACCCTCACTGTAGGCCCCACACTCACTGTAATCCCCGCCCACTGTTAACCCCATCCTCACTGTAACCCCCACACTGTAGGCCCCACCCTCACTCTAACCCCCACCCTCACTGTAGCCCCCACCCTCACTGTAGGCCCCACCCTCACTGTAGGCCCCACCCTCACTGTAACTCCCACCCTCACTGTAACCCCCACCCTCACTGTAACCCCAACCCTCACTGTTACCCGCACCCTCACTGTAACCCGCACCCTCACTGTAACCCCCACCCTCACTGTAACCCCCACCCTCACTGTAACCCCAACCCTCACTGTAACCCGCACCCTCACTGTAACCCGCACCCTCACTGTAACCCCACCCTAACTCTAACCCCCACCCTCACTGTAGGCCCCACCCTCACTGTAACCCTCACCCTCACTGTAACCCTCACCCTCACTGTAATCCCCGCCCTCACTGTCGGCCCCACCCTCACTGTAGGCCACACCCTCACTGCAGGCCCCACCCTCACTGTACCCTCACCCCAACTGTACCCCCACCCTCACTGTACCCCCACCCTCACTGTAGGCCCTCGCCCTCACTGTAACCCCCGCCCTCACTGTGGGCCCCGCCCTCACTGTGGGCCCCGCCCTCACTGTGGGCCCCACCCTCACTGTGGGCCCCACCCTCACTGCAGGCCACCCCCCCACTGCAGACCCCACCCTCACTGTAGGCCCCACCCTCACTGTAGGCCCCACCCTCACTGTAACCCCCACCCGCACTGTCACCCTCACTGTAATCCCCACCCTCACTGTAATCCCCGCCCTCACTGTAGGCCCCGCCCTCACTGTAATCCCCACCCTCACTGTAATCCCCACCCTCACTGTAGTCCCCACCCTCACTGTAACCCCCACCCGCACTGTCACCCTCACTGTAATCCCCACCCTCACTGTAATCCCCGCCCTCACTGTAGGACCCGCTCTCACTGTAGGCCCCGCCCTCACTGTAGGCCCCGCCCTCACTGTAGCCCCCGACCTCACTGTAGGCGAAGCCCTGACTGTAGGCCCCGCCCTCACTGTAACCCCCACCCTTACGGTAATCCCCACCCTCACTGTAATCCCCACCCTCACTGTAATCCCCACCCTTACTGAAAGCCCCACCCTCACTGAAAGCCCCACCCTCACTGTAACCCCCACCCTCACTGTAATCCCCCACCCTCACTGTAATCCCCCACCCTCACTGTAATCCCCCACTCACTGTAGGCCCCACACTCACTGTAGGCCCCACACACACTGTAGGCCCCACCCGCACTGTCACACTCACTGTAATCCCCACCCTCACTGTAGGCCCCGCCCTCACTGTAGACCCCGCCCTCACTGTAGCCCCTGCCCTCACTGTAGCCCCCGCCCGCACTGTAGGCCCCGCCCTCACTGTAGGCCCCGCCCTCACTGTAGCTCCCACCGTCACTGTAGGCCCCGCCCTCACTGTAGGCCCCGACCTCACTGTCGGCCCCGCCCTCACTGTAATCCCCACCCTCACTGTGTTCCCCACCCTCACTGTGTTCCCCACCCTCACTGTGTTCCCCACCCTCACTGTAAGCCCCAGCCTCACTGTAAGCCCCAGCCTCACTCTAACCCCCACCCTCACTCTAACCCCCACCCTCACTGTAGGCCCCACCCTCACTGTAACCCCCACCCTCACTGTAACCCCCACCCTCACTGTAGGCCCCACCCTCACTGTAGGCCCCACCCTCACTGTAGGCCCCACCCTCACTGTAGGCCCCACCCTCACTGTAGGCCCCACCCACACTGCAGGCCCCACCCTGACTGTAGGCCCCACCCGAACTCTAACCCCAGCCTCACTGTAGGCCCCACCCTCACTCTAACCCTCACCCTCACTGTAGGCCCCATCCTCACTCTCACCCCCACTGTAGCCCCCACCCTCACTGCAGGCCCCACATTCACTGTCATCCCCGCCCACTGTAAACCCCACCCTCACTGTAACCCCCACCCGCACTGTAGGCCCCACCCGCACTGTAGGCCCCACCCGCACTGTAGGCCCCACCCGCACTGTAGGCCCCACCCACACTGTAGGCCCCACCCGCACTGTAGGCCCCACCCGCACTGTAACCCCCGCTCGCACTGTAACCCCCACTCGCACTGTAACCCCCGCCCTCACTGTAGGCCCCGTACTCACTGTAACCCCGGCCCTCACTGTAGTCGCCGCCCTCACTGTAATCCCTGCCCTCACTGTAATCCCTGCCCTCACTGTAGGCCCCGCCCTTACTGTAGGCCCCACCCTCACTGTAGACCCCACCCTCACTGCAGGCCCCACCCTCACTGCAGGCCCCACCCTCACTGCAGGCCCCACCCGCACTGCAGGCCCCACCCGCACTGCAGGCCCCACCCTCACTGCAGACCCCACCCTCACTGCAGGCCACACCCTCAAGGTAGGCCCCACCCGCACTGTAGGCCCCACCCTCACTGTAGGCCCGACCCTCACTGTGGACCCCACCCTCACTGTAGGCCCCTCCCTCACTGTAACCCCCACCCTCACTGTAATCCCCACCCTCACTGTAATCCCCACCCTCACTGTAGGCCCCACTCTCACTGTAGGCCCCACTCTCACTGTAGGCCCCACCCTCACTGTAGGCCCCACCCTCACTGCAGGCCCCACCCTCACTGTAACCCCCACCCTCACTGTAATCCGCACCCTCACTGTAGGCCCCACCCTCACTGTAGGCCCCACCCTCTCTCTAACCCTCAACTCACTGTAGGCCCCATCCTCTTTCTAATCCCCACTGTAACCCCCACCCTCACTGTAGGACCCACCCTCACTGGAATCCCCATCCTCACTGTAACCTCCACCCTCACTGTAACCCCCACCCTCACTGTAGGCTCCACCCTCACTGTAACCCCCACCTTCACTGTAATCCCCACCCTCACTGTAATCCCCACGCTCACTGTAGGCCCCACCTTCACTGTAATCCCCACCCTCACTGTAGAACCCACCCTCACTGTAACCCCCACCCTCACTGTAGGCCCCACCCTCACTTTCGGCACGACCCACACTGTAAGCTCCACCCTCACTGTGGGCCCCACCCTCACTGTAACCCCCACCCTCACTGTAATCCGCACCCTCACTGTAACCCCACCCTCACTGTAACCCCACCCTCACTGTAGGCCCCACCCTAACTCTAACCCCCACCCTCACTGTAGGCCCCACCCTCACTCTAACCCTCACCCTCACTGTAGGCCCCATCCTCACTCTAACCCCCACTGTAACCCCCACCCTCACTGTAGGCCCCACACTCACTGTAATCCCCGCCCACTGTAAACCCCACCCTCACTGTAAACCCCACCCTCACTGTAGGCCCCACCCTCACTCTAACCCCCACCCTCACTGTAGCCCCCACCCTCACTGTAGGCCCCACCCTCACTGTAGGCCCCAACCTCACTGTAGGCCCCACCCTCACTGTAGGCCCCACCCTCACTGTAACTCCCACCCTCACAGTAACCCCCACCCTCACTGTAACCCCCACCCTCACTGTAACCCCCACCCTCACTGTAACCCCAACCCTCACTGTAACCCGCACCCTCACTGTAACCCGCACCCTCACTGTAACCCGCACCCTCACTGTAACCCCACCCTAACTCTAACCCCCACCCTCACTGTAGGCCCCACCCTCACTGTAACCCTCACCCTCATTGTAACCCTCACCCTCACTGTAATCCCCACCCTCACTGTAGGCCCCACCCTCACTGTAGGCCACACACTCACTGCAGGCCCCACCCTCACTGTAGGCCCCACCCTCACTGTAACTCCCACCCTCACAGTAACCCCCACCCTCACTGCAACCCCCACCCTCACTGTAACCCCCACCCTCACTGTAACCCGCACCCTCACTGTAACCCGCACCCTCACTGTAACACTCACCCTCACTGTAACCCCCACCCTCACTGTAACCCCAACCCTCACTGTAACCCGCACCCTCACTGTAACCCGCACCCTCACTGTAACCCGCACCCTCACTGTAACCCCACCCTAACTCTAACCCCCACCCTCACTGTAGGCCCCACCCTCACTGTAACCCTCACCCTCACTGTAACCCTCACCCTCACTGTAATCCCCACCCTCACTGTAGGCCCCACCCTCACTGTAGGCCACACCCTCACTGCAGGCCCCACCCTCACTGTACCCCCACCCCAACTGTACCCCCACCCTCACTGTACCCTCACCCTCACTGTAAGACCCACCCTCACTGTAACACCCACCCTCACTGTAGGCCCCACCCTCATTGTAGGCCCCACCCTCACTGTAGGCCCCACCCTCACTGTAACCCCAACCTTCACTGTAACCCCCACCCTTACTGTAATCCCTATCCTCACTGTAGGCCCCACCTTCACTGTAGGCCCCGTGCTCACTGTAGGCCCCGCCCTCACTGTAGGCCACACCCTCACTGTAACCCCCGCCCTCACTGTAACCCCGCCCTCACTGTAACCCCGCCCTCACTGTAATCCCCACCCTCACTGTAATTCCCGCCCTCACTGTAGGCCCCACCCTCACTGCAGGCCCCACCCTCACTGTAGGCCCCACCCTCACTGCAGGCCCCACCCTCACTGCAGGCCACACCCTCAAGGTAGGCCCCACCCGTACTGTAGGCCCCACCCTCACTGTAGGCCCCACCCTCACTGTAGACCCCACCCTCACTGTAGGCCCCTCCGTCACTGTAACCCCCACCCTCACTGTAATCCCCACCCTCACTGTAGGCCCCACTCTCACTGTAGGCCCCACTCTCACTGTAGGCCGCACCCTCACTGTAGGCCCCACCCTCACTGCAGGCCCCACCCTCACTGTAACCCCCACCCTCACTGTGGGCCCCACCCTCACTGTAACCCCCACCCTCACTGTAATCCGCACCCTCACTGTAGGCCCCACCCTCACTGTAGGCCTCACCCTCACTCTAACCCTCAACTCACTGTAGGCCCCATCCTCACTCTAATCCCCACTGGAACCCCCACCCTCACTGTAGGATCCACCCTCACTGTAATCCCCATCCTCACTGTAGACCCCACCCTCACTGTAGGCTCCTCCGTCACTGTAACCCCCACCCTCACTGTAATCCCCACCCTCACTGTAGGCCCCACTCTCACTGTAGGCCCCACTCTCACTGTAGGCCGCACCCTCACTGTAGGCCCCACCCTCACTGCAGGCCCCACCCTCACTGTAACCCCCACCCTCACTGTGGGCCCCCCCCTCACTGTAACCCCCACCCTCACTGTAATCCGCACCCTCACTGTAGGCCCCACCCTCACTGTAGGCCCCACCCTCACTCTAACCCTCAACTCACTGTAGGCCCCATCCTCACTCTAATCCCCACTGGAACCCCCACCCTCACTGTAGGATCCACCCTCACTGTAATCCCCATCCTCACTCTAACCCCCACCCTCAATGTAGGCCCCACCCTCACTGTAACCCCCACCTTCACTGTAATCCCCACCCTCACTGTAATCCCCACGCTCACTGTAGGCCCCACCTTCACTGTAATCCCCACCCTCACTGTAGAACCCACCCTCACTGTAGAACCCACCCTCACTGTAGAAAACACCCTCACTGTAACCCCCACCCTCACTGTAGGCACCACCCTCACTGTAGGCACGACCCGCACTGTAGGCTCCACCCTCACTGTGGGCCCCACCCTCACTGTAACATCCACCCTCACTGTAATCCGCACCCTCACTGTAACCCCACCCTCACTATAACCCCACCCTCACTGTAGGCCCCACCCTAACTCTAACCCCCACCCTCACTGTCGGCCCCACCCTCACTGTAGGCCCCACACTCACTGTAATCCCCGCCCACTGTTAACCCCACCCTCACTGTAACCCCCACACTGTAGGCCCCACCCTCACTCTAACCCCCACCCTCACTGTAGCCCCCACCCTCACGCTAGGCCCCACCCTCACTGTAGGCCCCACCCTCACTGTAACTCCCACCCTCACTGTAACCCCCACCCTCACTGTAACCCCAACCCTCACTGTTACCCGCACCCTCACTGTAACCCGCACCCTCACTGTAACCCCCACCCTCACTGTAACCCCACCAAAACTCTAACCCCCACCCTCACTGTAGGCCCCAGCCTCACTGTAACCCTCACTGTAACCCTCACCCTCACTGTAATCCCCGCCCTCACTGTCGGCCCCACCCTCACTGTACCCCCACCCTCACTGTAGGCCCCCGCCCTCACTGTAACCACCGCCCTCACTGTGGGCCCCGCCCTCACTGTGGGCCCCGCCCTCACTGTGGGCCCCACCCTCACTTTGGGCCCCACCCTCACTGTGGGTCCCACCCTCACTGCAGGCCACACCCTCACTGCAGGCCCCACCCTCACTGTAGGCCCCACCCTCACTGTAGGCCCCACCCTCACTGTAACCCCCACCCGCACTGTCACCCTCACTGTAATCCCCACCCTCACTGTAATCCCCGCCCTCACTGTAGGCCCCGCCCTCACTGTAATCCCCACCCTCACTGTAATCCCCACCCTCACTGTAGTCCCCACCCTCACTGTAACCCCCACCCGCACTGTCACCCTCACTGTAATCCCCACCCTCACTGTAATCCCCGCCCTCACTGTAGGACCCGCTCTCACTGTAGACCCCGCCCTCACTGTAGGCCCCGCCCTCACTGTAGCCCCCAACCTCACTGTAGGCGAAGCCCTGACTGTAGGCCCCGCCCTCACTGTAACCCCCACCCTTACGGTAATCCCCACCCTCACTGTAATCCCCACCCTCACTGTAATCCCTACCCTTACTGAAAGCCCCACCCTCACTGAAAGCCCCACCCTCACTGTAACCCCCACCCTCACTGTAATCCCCCACCCTCACTGTAATCCCCCACCCTCACTGTAATCCCCCACACTCACTGTAGGCCCCACACTCACTGTAGGCCCCACACACACTGTAGGCCCCACCCGCACTGTCACCCTCACTGTAATCCCCACCCTCACTGTAGGCCCCGCCCTCACTGTAGACCCCGCCCTCACTGTAGCCCCTGCCCTCACTGTAGGCCCCGCCCTCACTGTAGGCCCCGCCCTCACTGTAGCTCCCGCCGTCACTGTAGGCCACAGCCTCACTGTAGGCCCCACCCTCACTGTAACCCCCACCCTCACTGTAACCCCCACCCTCACTGTAGGCCCTACCCTCACTGTAACCCTCACCCTCACTGTGGGCCCCATCCTCACTGTAGGCCCCACCCTTACTGTAGGCCCCACACTCACTGTAGGCCCCACCCTCACTGTAACCCCCACCCTCACTGTAACCCCCACCCTCACTGTAACCCTCACCCTCACTGTAATCCGCACCCTCACTGAAACCCCACCTTAATTGTAACCCCCAACCTCACTGTAGGCCCCACCCTGACTGTAACCCCCACCCTGACTGTAGGCCCCACCCTGACTGTAAGCCCCACCCTGACTGTAGGCGCCACCCTGACTGTAAGCCCCACCCTCACTGTAAGCCCCACCCTCACTGTAACACCCACCCTCACTGTAGGCCCCACCCTCACTGTAGGCCCCACCCTCACTGTAACCCCAACCTTCACTGTAACCCCCACCCTCACTGTAATCCCTACCCTCACTGTAGGCCCCACCTTCACTGTAGGCCCCGTGCTCACTGTAGGCCCCGCCCTCACTGTAGGCCACCCCCCCACTGTAACCCCCGCCCTCACTGTAGGCCCCGTGCTCACTGTAGGCCCCGCCCTCACCGTAGGCCCCACCCTCACTGTAACCCCCGCCCTCACTGTAACCCCGCCCTCACTGTAACCCCGCCCTCACTGTAATCCCCACCCTCACTGTAATCCCCGCCCTCACTGTAGGCCCCACCCTCACTGTAGGCCCCACCCTCACTGTAGGCCCCATCCTCACTGCAGGCCCCACCCTCACTGCAGGCCCCACCCTCACTGCAGGCCCCACCCGCACTGCAGGCCCCACCCGCACTGCAGGCCCCACCCTCACTGCAGACCCCACCCTCACTGCAGGCCACACCCTCAAGGTAGGCCCCACCCGTACTGTAGGCCCCACCCTCACTGTAGGCCCCACCCTCACTGTAGACCCCACCCTCACTGTTGGCTCCTCCGTCACTGTAACCCCCACCCTCACTGTAATCCCCACCCTCACTGTAGGCCCCACTCTCACTGTAGGCCCCACTCTCACTGTAGGCCGCACCCTCACTGTAGGCCCCACCCTCACTGCAGGCCCCACCCTCACTGTAACCCCCACCCTCACTGTGGGCCCCCCCCTCACTGTAACCCCCACCCTCACTGTAATCCGCACCCTCACTGTAGGCCCCACCCTCACTGTAGGCCCCACCCTCACGCTAACCCTCAACTCACTGTAGGCCCCATCCTCACTCTAATCCCCACTGGAACCCCCACCCTCACTGTAGGATCCACCCTCACTGTAATCCCCATCCTCACTCTAACCCCCACCCTCAATGTAGGCCCCACCATCACTGTAACCACCACCTTCACTGTAATCCCCACCCTCACTGTAATCCCCACGCTCACTGTAGGCCCCACCTTCACTGTAATCCCCACCCTCACTGTAGAACCCACCCTCACTGTAGAACCCACCCTCACTGTAGAAACCACCCTCACTGTAACCCCCACCCTCACTGTAGGCCCCACCCTCACTGTAGGCACGACCCGCACTGTAGGCTCCACAATCACTGTGGGCCCCACCCTCACTGTAACCCCCACCCTCACTGTAATCCGCACCCTCACTATAACCCCACCCTCACTGTAGGCCCCACCCTAACTCTAACCCCCACCCTCACTGTAGGCCCCACCCTCACTGTAGGCCCCACACTCACTGTAATCCCCGCCCACTGTTAACCCCATCCTCACTGTAACCCCCACACTGTAGGCCCCACCCTCACTCTAACCCCCACCCTCACTGTAGCCCCCACCCTCACTGTAGGCCCCATCCTCACTGTAGGCCCCACCCTCACTGTAACTCCCACCCTCACTGTAACCCCCACCCTCACTGTAACCCCAACCCTCACTGTTACCCGCACCCTCACTGTAACCCGCACCCTCACTGTAACCCCCACCCTCACTGTAACCCCCACCCTCACTGTAACCCCAACCCTCACTGTAACCCGCACCCTCACTGTAACCCGCACCCTCACTGTAACCCCACCCTAACTCTAACCCCCACCCTCACTGTAGGCCCCACCCTCACTGTAACCCTCACCCTCACTGTAACCCTCACCCTCACTGTAATCCCCGCCCTCACTGTCGGCCCCACCCTCACTGTAGGCCACACCCTCACTGCAGGCCCCACCCTCACTGTACCCTCACCCCAACTGTACCCCCACCCTCACTGTACCCCCACCCTCACTGTAGGCCCTCGCCCTCACTGTAACCCCCGCCCTCACTGTGGGCCCCGCCCTCACTGTGGGCCCCGCCCTCACTGTGGGCCCCACCCTCACTGTGGGCCCCACCCTCACTGTGGGCCCCACCCTCACTGCAGGCCACACCCACACTGCAGACCCCACCCTCACTGTAGGCCCCACCCTCACTGTAGGCCCCACCCTCACTGTAACCCCCACCCGCACTGTCACCCTCACTGTAACCCCCACCCTCACTGTAATCCCCGCCCTCACTGTAGGCCCCGCCCTCACTGTAATCCCCACCCTCACTGTAATCCCCACCCTCACTGTAGTCCCCACCCCCACTGTAACCCCCACCCGCACTGTCACCCTCACTGTAATCCCCACCCTCACTGTAATCCCCGCCCTCACTGTAGGACCCGCTCTCACTGTAGGCCCCGCCCTCACTGTAGGCCCCGCCCTCACTGTAGCCCCCGACCTCACTGTAGGCGAAGCCCTGACTGTAGGCCCCGCCCTCACTGTAACCCCCACCCTTACGGTAATCCCCACCCTCACTGTAATCCCCACCCTCACTGTAATCCCCACCCTTACTGAAAGCCCCACCCTCACTGAAAGCCCCACCCTCACTGTAACCCCCACCCTCACTGTAATCCCCCACCCTCACTGTAATCCCCCACTCACTGTAGGCCCCACACTCACTGTAGGCCCCACACACACTGTAGGCCCCACCCGCACTGTCACACTCACTGTAATCCCCACCCTCACTGTAGGCCCCGCCCTCACTGTAGACCCCGCCCTCACTGTAGCCCCTGCCCTCACTGTAGCCCCCGCCCGCACTGTAGGCCCCGCCCTCACTGTAGGCCCCGCCCTCACTGTAGCTCCCGCCGTCACTGTAGGCCCCGCCCTCACTGTAGGCCCCGCCCTCACTGTAATCCCCACCCTCACTGTGTTCCCCACCCTCACTGTGTTCCCCACCCTCACTGTGTTCCCCACCCTCACTGTAAGCCCCAGCCTCACTGTAAGCCCCAGCCTCACTCTAACCCCCACCCTCACTCTAACCCCCACCCTCACTGTAGGCCCCACCCTCACTGTAACCCCCACCCTCACTGTAACCCCCACCCTCACTGTAGGCCCCACCCTCACTGTAGGCCCCACCCTCACTGTAGGCCCCACCCTCACTGTAGGCCCCACCCACACTGCAGGCCCCACCCTCACTGTAGGCCCCACCCTAACTCTAACCCCTCCCTCACTGTAGGCCCCACCCTCACTCTAACCCTCACCCTCACTGTAGGCCCCATCCTCACTCTCACCCCCACTGTAGCCCCCACCCTCACTGCAGGCCCCACATTCACTGTAATCCCCGCCCACTGTAAACCCCAACCTCACTGTAACCCCCACCCGCACTGTAGGCCCCACCCGCACTGTAGGCCCCACCCGCACTGTAGGCCCCACCCACACTGTAGGCCCCACCCGCACTGTAGGCCCCACCCGCACTGTAGGCCCCACCCGCACTGTAACCCCCGCTCGCACTGTAACCCCCACTCGCACTGTAACCCCCGCCCTCACTGTAGGCCCCGTCCTCACTGTAACCCCCGCCCTCACTGTAGTCGCCGCCCTCACTGTAATCCCTGCCCTCACTGTAATCCCCGCCCTCACTGTACGCCCCGCCCTTACTGTAGGCCCCACCCTCACTGTAGGCCCCACCCTCACTGCAGGCCCCACCCTCACTGCTGGCCCCACCCTCACTGCAGGCCCCACCCGCACTGCAGGCCCCACCCGCACTGCAGGCCCCACCCTCACTGCAGACCCCACCCTCACTGCAGGCCACACCCTCAAGGTAGGCCCCACCCGCACTGTAGGCCCCACCCTCACTGTAGGCCCGACCCTCACTGTAGACCCCACCCTCACTGTAGGCCCCTCCCTCACTGTAACCCCCACCCTCACTGTAATCCCCACCCTCACTGTAATCCCCACCCTCACTGTAGGCCCCACTCTCACTGTAGGCCCCACTCTCACTGTAGGCCCCACCCTCACTGTAGGCCCCACCCTCACTGCAGGCCCCACCCTCACTGTAACCCCCACCCTCACTGTGGGCCCCACCCTCACTGTAACCCCCACCTTCACTGTAATCCGCACCCTCACTGTAGGCCCCACCCTCACTGTAGGCCCCACCCTCTCTCTAACCCTCAACTCACTGTAGGCCCCATCCTCTTTCTAATCCCCACTGTAACCCCCACCCTCACTGTAGGACCCACCCTCACTGGAATCCCCATCCTCACTGTAACCTCCACCCTCACTGTAACCCCCACCCTCACTGTAGGCTCCACCCTCACTGTAACCCCCACCTTCACTGTAATCCCCACCCTCACTGTAATCCCCACGCTCACTGTAGGCCCCACCTTCACTGTAATCCCCACCCTCACTGTAGAACCCACCCTCACTGTAACCCCCACCCTCACTGTAGGCCCCACCCTCACTTTCGGCACGACCCACACTGTAGGCTCCACCCTCACTGTGGGCCCCACCCTCACTGTAACCCCCACCCTCACTGTAATCCGCACCCTCACTGTAACCCCACCCTCACTGTAACCCCACCCTCACTGTAGGCCCCACCCTAACTCTAACCCCCACCCTCACTGTAGGTCCCACCCTCACTCCAACCCTCACCCTCACTGTAGGCCCCATCCTCACTCTAACCCCCACTGTAACCCCCACCCTCACTGTAGGCCCCACACTCACTGTAATCCCCGCCCACTGTAAACCCCACCCTCACTGTAACCCCCACCCTCACTGTAGGCCCCACCCTCACTCTAACCCCCACCCTCACTGTAGCCCCCACCCTCACTGTAGGCCCCACCCTCACTGTAGGCCCCAACCTCACTGTAGGCCCCACCCTCACTGTAGGCCCCACCCTCACTGTAACTCCCACCCTCACAGTAACCCCCACCCTCACTGTAACCCCCACCCTCACTGTAACCCCCACCCTCACTGTAACCCGCACCCTCACTGTAACCCGCACCCTCACTGTAACACCCACCCTCACTGTAACCCCCACCCTCACTGTAACCCCAACCCTCACTGTAACCCGCACCCTCACTGTAACCCGCACCCTCACTGTAACCCGCACCCTCATTGTAAACCCACCCTAACTCTAACCCCCACCCTCACTGTAGGCCCCGTCCTCACTGTAACCCTCACCCTCACTGTAACCCTCACCGTCACAGTAATCCCCACCCTCACTGTAGGCCCCACCCTCACTGTAGGCCACACCCTCACTGCAGGCCCCACCCTCACTGTAGGCCCCACCCTCACTGTAACTCCCACCCTCACAGTAACCCCCACCCTCACTGTAACCCCCACCCTCACTGTAACCCCCACCCTCACTGTAACCCGCACCCTCACTGTAACCCGCACCCTCACTGTAACACCCACCCTCACTGTAACCCCCACCCTCACTGTAACCCCAACCCTCACTGTAACCCGCACCCTCACTGTAACCCGCACCCTCACTGTAACCCGCACCCTCACTGTAACCCCACGTTGGGCAGCACGGTAGCACAAGTGATTAGCACTGTGGCTTCACAGCGCCAGGGTCCCAGGTTCGATTCCCCGCTGGGTCACTGTCTGTGCGGAGTTTGCACGTTCTCCCCGTGTCCTGCGTGGGTTTCCTCCGGGTGCTCCGGTTTCCTCCCACAGTCGAAAGACGTGCAGGTTAGGTGGATTGGCCATGATAAATTGCCCTTAGTGTCCATAAGGGTTGGGAGGGGTTATTGGGTTGCGGGGATAAGGTGGAAGTGAGGGATTAATGTGGGTCGGTGCAGACTCGATGGGCCGAATGGCCTCCTTCTGCACTGTATGTTCTATGTAATTTCTATGTAACTCTAACCCCCACCCTCACTGTAGGCCCCACCCTCACTGTAACCCTCACCCTCACTGTAACCCACACCCTCACTGTAATCCCCACCCTCACTGTAGGCCCCACCCTCACTGTAGGCCACACCCTCACTGCAGGCCCCACCCTCACTGTACCCCCACCCCAACTGTACCCCCACCCTCCCTGTACCCTCAGCCTCACTGTAAGCCCCCGCCCTCACTGTAACCCCCGCCCTCACTGTGGGCCCCGCCCTCACTGTGGGCCCCGCCCTCACTGTGGGCACCGCCTTCACTGTGGGCCCCACCCTCACTGTGGGCCCCACCCTCACTGTGGGTCCCACCCTCACTGAGGACCCCACCCACACTGTGGGCCCCACCCTCAATGTGGGCCTCACCCTCACTGTGGGCCCTACCCTCACTGTAAACCCCGCCCTCACTGTAACCCCCGCCCTCACTGTAACCCCCGCCCTCACTGTAATCCCCGCCCTCACTGTAATCCCCGCCCTCACTGTAATCCCCGCCCTCACTGCAGGCCCCGCCCTCACTAGGCCCCGCTCTCACTGTAATCACCGCCCTCACTGAAGGCCCTGCCCTCACTGTAACCCCCGCCCTCACTGTAATCCCCGCCCTCACTGTAATCCCCGACCTCACTGTACGCCCCACCCTCACTGTCGCCCCCACCCTCACTGTAGGCCCCACCCTCACTGTAAGCCCCACCCTCACTGTAAGCACCACCCTCACTGTAAGCACCACCCTCACTGTAAGCACCAGCCTCGCTGTAGGCCCCACCCTCGCTGTAGGCCCCACCCTCGCTGTAGGCCCCACCCTCACTGTAGGCCCCCCGCTCACTGCAGGCCACACCCTCACTGCAGGCCCCACCCTCACTGTAGGCCCCGCCCTCACTGTAGGCCCCACCCTCACTGTAGGCCCCACCCTCACTGTAACCCCCACCCGCACTGTCACCCTCACTGTAATCCCCACCCTCACTGTAATCCCCACCCTCACTGAAAGCCCCACCCTCACTGAAAGCCCCACCCTCACTGTAACCCCCACCCTCACTGTAACCCCCACCCTCACTGTAATCCCCCACCCTCACTGTAATACCCCACCCTCACTGTAATACCCCACCCTCACTGTAATCCCCCACACTCACTGTAGGCCCCACACTCACTGTAGGCCCCACACTCACTGTAGGCCCCACCCGCACTGTCACCCTCACTGTAATCCCAACCCTCACTGTAGGCCCCGCCCTCACTGTAGACCCCACCCTGACTGTAGCCCCCTCCCTCACTGTAGCCCCCGCCCTCACTGTAGCCCCCGCCCTCACTGTAGGCCCCGCCCTCACCGTAGGTCCCGCCCTCACCGTAGGCCCCGCCCTCACTGTAGGCCACACCCTCACTGCAGGCCCCACCCTCACTGTACCCCCACCCCAACTGTACCCCCACCCTCCCTGTACCCTCAGCCTCACTGTAAGCCCCCGCCCTCACTGTAACCCCCGCCCTCACTGTGGGCCCCGCCCTCACTGTGGGCCCCGCCCTCACTGTGGGCACCGCCTTCACTGTGGGCCCCACCCTCACTGTGGGCCCCACCCTCACTGTGGGTCCCACCCTCACTGAGGACCCCACCCACACTGTGGGCCCCACCCTCAATGTGGGCCTCACCCTCACTGTGGGCCCTACCCTCACTGTAAACCCCGCCCTCACTGTAACCCCCGCCCTCACTGTAACCCCCGCCCTCACTGTAATCCCCGCCCTCACTGTAATCCCCGCCCTCACTGTAATCCCCGCCCTCACTGCAGGCCCCGCCCTCACTAGGCCCCGCTCTCACTGTAATCACCGCCCTCACTGAAGGCCCTGCCCTCACTGTAACCCCCGCCCTCACTGTAATCCCCGCCCTCACTGTAATCCCCGACCTCACTGTACGCCCCACCCTCACTGTCGCCCCCACCCTCACTGTAGGCCCCACCCTCACTGTAAGCCCCACCCTCACTGTAAGCACCACCCTCACTGTAAGCACCAGCCTCGCTGTAGGCCCCACCCTCGCTGTAGGCCCCACCCTCGCTGTAGGCCCCACCCTCACTGTAGGCCCCCCGCTCACTGCAGGCCACACCCTCACTGCAGGCCCCACCCTCACTGTAGGCCCCGCCCTCACTGTAGGCCCCACCCTCACTGTAGGCCCCACCCTCACTGTAACCCCCACCCGCACTGTCACCCTCACTGTAATCCCCACCCTCACTGTAATCCCCACCCTCACTGAAAGCCCCACCCTCACTGAAAGCCCCACCCTCACTGTAACCCCCACCCTCACTGTAACCCCCACCCTCACTGTAATCCCCCACCCTCACTGTAATACCCCACCCTCACTGTAATACCCCACCCTCACTGTAATCCCCCACACTCACTGTAGGCCCCACACTCACTGTAGGCCCCACACTCACTGTAGGCCCCACCCGCACTGTCACCCTCACTGTAATCCCAACCCTCACTGTAGGCCCCGCCCTCACTGTAGACCCCACCCTGACTGTAGCCCCCTCCCTCACTGTAGCCCCCGCCCTCACTGTAGCCCCCGCCCTCACTGTAGGCCCCGCCCTCACCGTAGGTCCCGCCCTCACCGTAGGCCCCGCCCTCACTGTAGGCCCCGCCCTCACTGTAGGCCCCGCCCTCACTGTAATCCCCACCCTCACTGTGTTCCCCACCCTCACTGTGTTCCCCACCCTCACTGTAAGCCCCAGCCTCACTGTAAGCCCCACCCTCACTCGAACCCCCACCCTCACTCTAACCCCCACCCTCACTGTAATCCCCACCCTCACTGTAACCCCCACCCTCACTGTAGGCCCCACCCTCACTGTAGGCCCCACCCTCACTGTAACCCCCGCCCTCACTGTAGGCCCCACCCTCACTGTGACCCCCGCCCTCACTGCGGGCCCCGCCCGCACTGCAGGCCCCACCCGCACTGCAGGCCCCACCCGCACTGCAGGCCCCACCCGCACTGCAGGCCCCACCCGCACTGTAGGCCCCACCCGCACTGCAGGCCCCACCCGCACTGTAGGCCCAACCCGCACTGGAGGCCCCACCCGCACAGTAGGCCCCACCCGCACTGTAGGCCCCACCCACACTGTAGGCCCCACCCGCACTGTAGGCCCCACCCGCACTGTAGGCCCCACCCGCACTGTAACCCCCGTCCGCACTGTAACCCCCACTCGCACTGTAACCCCCGCCCTCACTGTAACCCCCACCCTCACTGTAATCCCCACCCTCACAGTAGGCCCCGTCCTCAGTGTAACCCCCGCCCTCACTGTAACCCCCGCCCACACTGTGTTCCCCACCCTCACTGTGTTCCCCAACCTCACTGTAAGCCCCATCCCCCACTGTAAGCCCCACCCTCACTGTAAGCCACACCCTCACTGTAAGCCCCACCCTCACTGTAACCCCACCCTCACTGTAGGACCCACCCTCACTCTAACCCCCACCCTCACTGTAGGCCCCACCCTCACTGTAGGCCCCACCCTCACTGTAACCCCCACCCTCACTGTAATGCCCACCCTCACTGTAACCCCGCTCTCACTGTAGGCCCCGCCCTCACTGTAACCCCCGCCCTCACTGTAACCCCCCCCCTCACTGTGTTCCCCACCCTCACTGTAGGCCCCGCCCTCACTGTGGCCCCGCCCTCACTGTAGGCGCCGCCCTCACTGTAGGCCCCGCCCTCACTGTAACCCCCACCCTCACTGTAATCCCCACCCTCACTGTAGTCCCCACCCTCACTGTAACCCCCACCCGCACTGTCACCCTCACTGTAATCCCCACCCTCACTGTAGTCCCCACCCTCACTGTAACCCCCACCCGCACTGTCACCCTCACTGTAATCCCCACCCTCACTGTAATCCCCGCCCTCACTGTAGGCCCCGCTCTCAATGTAGGCCCCGCCCTCACTCTAGGCCCCACCCTCACTGTAGCCCCCGCCCTCACTGTAGGCGCCGCCCTCACTGTAGGCGCCGCCCTCACTGTAACCCCCACCTTCACTGTAATCCCCACCCTCACTGTAATCCCCACACTCACTGTAATCCCCACCCTCACTGTAGTCCCCACCCTTACTGAAAGCGCCACCCTCACTGAAAGCCCCACCCTCACTGTAACCCCCACCCTCACTGTAACCCCCACCCTCACTGTAACCCCCACCCTCACTGTAATCCCCCAACCTCACTGTAATCCCCCACACTCACTGTAGGCCCCCACACTCACTGTAGGCCCCACACTCACTGTAGGCCCCACACTCACTGTAGGCCCCACCCGCACTGTCACCCTCACTGTAATCCCCACCCTCACTGTAGGCCCCACCCTCCCTGTAACCCCCGCCCATACTGTGGGCCCCGCCCTCACTGTGGGCCCCGCCCTCACTGTGGGCCCCACCCTCACTGTGGGCCCCACCCTCACTGAGGGCCCCACCCTCACTGTGGGCCCCACCCTCACTGTGGGCCCCACCCTCACTGTGGGCCCCACCCTCACTGTGGGCCCCACCCTCACTGTAACCCCCGCCCTCACTGTAACCCCCGCCCTCACTGTAACCCGCGCCCTCACTGTAGGCCCCGCCCTCACTGTAGGCTCCGCTCTCACTAGGCCCCGCTCTCACTGTAATCCCCGCCCTTACTGAAGGCCCCGCCCTCACTGTAACACCCACCCTCACTGTAACCCCCACCCTCACTGTAATCCCCGCCCTCACTGTAATCCCCGCCCTCACTGCAATCCCCGCCCTCACTGTAATCCCCGTCCTCACTGTAATCCCCGCCCTCACTGTAGGCCCCACCCTCACTGGAGGCCCCACCCTCACTGTAAGCCCCACCCTCACTGTAAGCCCCACCCTCACTGTAGGCCCCAGCCTCACTGTAGGCCCCACCCTCACTGTAAGCCCCAACCTCACTGTCGGCCCACCCTCACTGTAGGCCACACCCTCACTGCAGGCCACACCCTCACTGCAGGCTCCACCCTCACGGTAGGCCCCACCCTCACTGTAAGCCCCACCCTCACTGTAGGCCCCACCCTCACTGTAAACCCCACCCGCACTGTCACCCTCACTGTAATCCCCACCCTCACTGTAATCCCCGCCCTCACTGTAGGCCCCGCTCTCACTGTAGGCCCCACCCTCACTGTAGGCCTCGCCCTCACTGTAGGCCCCGCCCTCACTGTAGCCCCCGCCCTCACTGTAGGCCCCGCCCTCACTGTAGGCCCCGCCCTCACTGTTGGCCCCGCCCGCACTGTAGGCCCCCGCCCGCACTGTAGGCCCCCGCCCGCACTGTAGGCCCCCGCCCGCACTGTAGGTCCCGCCCTCACTGTAGGCCCCGCCCTCACTGTAGGCCCCACCCTCACTGTAGGCCACGCCCTCACTGTAGCCCCCGCCCTCACTGTAGCCCCCGCCCTCACTGTAGCCCCCGCCCTCACCCCGCCCTCACTGTAGACCCCGCCCTCACTGTAGCCCCCGCCTTCACGGTAGGCCCCGCCCTCATGGCAGGCCCCGCCCTCACTGTCGGCCCCACCCTCACTGTAAGCCCCACCCTCACTGTAGGCCCCACCCTCACTGTAAACCCCACCCGCACTGTCACCCTCACTGTAATCCCCACCCTCACTGTAATCCCCGGCCTCACTGTAGGCCCCGCTCTCACTGTAGGCCCCACCCTCACTGTAGGCCCCGCCCTCACTGTAGGCCCCGCCCTCACTGTAGCCCCCGCCCTCGCTGTAGGCCCCGCCATCACTGTAGGGCCCGCCCTCACTGTAGGCCCCGCCCGCACTGTAGGCCCCCGCCCGCACTGTAGGCCCCCGCCCGCACTGTAGGCCCCCGCTCGCACTGTAGGTCCCGCCCTCACTGTAGGCCCCGCCCTCACTGTAGGCCCCGCCCTCACTGTAGGCCACGCCCTCACTGTAGCCCCCACCCTCACTGTAGCCCCCGCCCTCACTGTAGCCCCCGCCCTCACCCCGCCCTCACTGTAGACCCCGCCCTCACTGTAGCCCCCGCCTTCACGGTAGGCCCCGCCCTCATGGCAGGCCCCGCCCTCACTGTAGGCCCCGCCCTCACTGTAACCCCCTCACTGTAACCCCCACCCTCACTGTAACCCCCACCCTCACTGTGTTCCCCACCCTCACTGTAGGCCCCACCCTCACTGTGACCCCCGCCCTCACTGCGGGCCCCACCCGCACTGCAGGCCCCACCCGCACTGCAGGCCCCACCCGCACTGTAGGCCCCACCTGCACTGTAGGCCCCACACTCACTGTAGGCCCCACCCTCACTGTAGGCCCCGTCCTCACTGTAACCCCCGCCCTCACTGTAACCCCCGCCCTCACTGTAACCCCCGCCCTCACTGTGTTCCCCACCCTCACTGTAACCCCCACCCTCACTGTGTTCCCCACCCTCACTGTAGGCCCCGCCCTCACTGTGGCCCCCGCCCTCACTGTAGGCGCCGCCCTCACTGTAGGCCCCGCCCTCACTGTAACCACCACCCTCACTGTAATCCCCACCCTCACTGTAGTCCCCACCCTCACTGTAACCCCCACCCGCACTGTCACCCTCACTGTAATCCCCACCCTCACTGTAATCCCCGCCCTCACTGTAGGCCCCGCTCTCAATGTAGGCCCCGCCCTCACTGTAGGCCCCGCCCTCACTGTAGCCCCCGCCCTCACTGTAGGCGCCGCCCTCACTGTAGGCGCCGCCCTCACTGTAACCCCCACCTTCACTGTAATCCCCACCCTCACTGTAATCCCCACACTCACTGTAATCCCCACCCTCACTGTAGTCCCCACCCTTACTGAAAGCGCCACCCTCACTGAAAGCCCCACCCTCACTGTAACCCCCACCCTCACTGTAACCCCCACCCTCACTGTAACCCCCACCCTCACTGTAATCCCCCAACCTCACTGTAATGCCCCACACTCACTGTAGGCCCCCACACTCACTGTAGGCCCCACACTCACTGTAGGCCCCACACTCACTGTAGGCCCCACCCGCACTGTCACCCTCACTGTAATCCCCACACTCACTGTAGGCCCCACCCTCCCTGTAACCCCCGCCCTCACTGTGGGCCCCGCCCTCACTGTGGGCCCCGCCCTCACTGTGGGCCCCACCCTCACTGTGGGCCCCACCCTCACTGTGGGCCCCACCCTCACTGAGGGCCCCACCCTCACTGTGGGCCCCACCCTCACTGTGGGCCCCACCCTCACTGTGGGCCCCACCCTCACTGTAACCCCCGCCCTCACTGTAACCCCCGCCCTCACTGTAGCCCGCGCCCTCACTGTAGGCCCCGCCCTCACTGTAGGCCCTGCTCTCACTAGGTCCCGCTCTCACTGTAATCCCCGCCCTTACTGAAGGCCCCGCCCTCACTGTAACACCCACCCTCACTGTAACCCCCGCCCTCACTGTAATCCCCGCCCTCACTGTAATCCCCGCCCTCACTGCAATCCCCGCCCTCACTGTAATCCCCGTCCTCACTGTAATCCCCGCCCTCACTGTAGGCCCCACCCTCACTGGAGGCCCCACCCTCACTGTAAGCCCCACCCTCACTGTAAGCCCCACCCTCACTGTAGGCCCCAGCCTCACTGTAGGCCCCACCCTCACTTTAAGCCCCACCCTCACTGTAAGCCCCAACCTCACTGTAGGCCCACCCTCACTGTAGGCCACACCCTCACTGCAGGCCACACCCTCACTGCAGGCTCCACCCTCACGGTAGGCCCCACCCTCACTGTATGCCCCACCCTCACTGTAGGCCCCACCCTCACTGTAAACCCCACCCGCACTGTCACCCTCACTGTAATCCCCACCCTCACTGTAATCCCCGCCCTCACGGTAGGCCCCGCTCTCACTGTAGGCCCCACCCTCACTGTAGGCCCCGCCCTCACTGTAGGCCCCGCCCTCACTGTAGCCCCCGCCCTCACTGTAGGCCCCGCCCTCACTGTAGGCCCCGCCCTCACTGTAGGCCCCGCCCGCACTGTAGGCCCCCGCCCGCACTGTAGGCCCCCGCCCGCACTGTAGGCCCCCGCCCGCACTGTAGGTCCCGCCCTCACTGTAGGCCCCGCCCTCACTGTAGGCCACGCCCTCACTGTAGCCCCCGCCCTCACTGTAGCCCCCGCCCTCACTGTAGCCCCCGCCCTCACTGTAGACCCCGCCCTCACTGTAGCCCCCGCCTTCACGGTAGGCCCCGCCCTCATGGCAGGCCCCGCCCTCACTGTAGGCCCCGCCCTCACTTTAGGCCCCGCCCTCACTGTAACCCCCTCACTGTAACCCCCACCCTCACTGTAACCCCCACCCTCACTGTGTTCCCCACCCTCACTGTGTTCCCCACCCTCACTGTAGGCCCCACCCTCACTGTGACCCCCACCCTCACTGCGGGCCCCACCCGCACTGCAGGCCCCACCCGCACTGCAGGCCCCACCCGCACTGTAGGCCCCACCCGCACTGTAGGCCCCACCCTCACTGTAGGCCCCACCCTCACTGTAGGCCCCGTCCTCACTGTAACCCCCGCCCTCACTGTAACCCCCGCCCTCACTGTAACCCCCGCCCTCACTGTGTTCCCCACCCTCACTGTGTTCCCCAACCTCACTGTAAGCCCCACCCCCCACTGTAAGCCCCACCCTCACTGTAAGCCCCACCCTCACTGTAAGCCCCACCCTCCCTGTAACCCCACCCTCACTGTAGGACCCACCCTCACTCGAACCCCCACCCTCACTGTAGGCCCCACCCTCACTGTAGGCCCCACCCTCACTGTAACCCCCACCCTCACTGTAACCCCCGCCCTCACTGTAGCCCCCGCCCTCACTGTAGCCCCCGCCCTCACCCCGCCCTCACTGTAGACCCCGCCCTCACTGTAGCCCCCGCCTTCACGGTAGGCCCCGCCCTCATGGCAGGCCCCGCCCTCACTGTAGGCCCCGCCCTCACTGTAACCCCCTCACTGTAACCCCCACCCTCACTGTGTTCCCCACCCTCACTGTGTTCTCCACCCTCACTGTAGGCCCCACCCTCACTGTGACCCCCGCCCTCACTGCGGGCCCCACCCGCACTGCAGGCCCCACCCGCACTGCAGGCCCCACCCGCACTGTAGGCCCCACCCGCACTGTAGGCCCCACCCTCACTGTAGGCCCCACCCTCACTGTAGGCCCCGTCCTCACTGTAACCCCCGCCCTCACTGTAACCCCCGCCCTCACTGTAACCCCCGCCCTCACTGTGTTCCCCACCCTCACTGTGTTCCCCAACCTCACTGTAAGCCCCACCCCCCACTGTAAGCCCCACCCTCACTGTAAGCCCCACCCTCACTGTAAGCCCCACCCTCCCTGTAACCCCACCCTCACTGTAGGACCCACCCTCACTCGAACCCCCACCCTCACTGTAGGCCCCACCCTCACTGTAGGCCACACCCTCACTGTAACCCCCACCCTCACTGTAACCCCCACCCTCACTGTAATCCCCACCCTCACTGTAATCCCCACCCTCACTGTAACCCCGCCCTCACTGTAGGCCCCGCCCTCACTGTAACCCCCGCCCTCACTGCAACCCCCACCCTCACTGTGTTCCCCACCCTCACTGTAAGCCCCACCCCCACTGTAAGCCCCACCCTCACTGTAAGCCCCACCCTCACTGTAAGCCCCACCCTCACTCTAACCCCCACCCTCACTGTAGGCCCCACCCTCACTGTAATCCCCACCCTCATTGTAATCCCCACCCTCACTGTAATCCCCACCCTCACTGTAGGACCCACCCTCACTGTAACCCCCACCCTCACTGTAACCCCCACACTCACTGAAACCCCCACCCTCACTGTATCCCCCATCCTCACTGTAGGCCCCACCCTCACTGTAGGCCCCAACCTCACTGTGTTCCCCACCCTCACTGTGTTCCCCACCCTCACTGTAAGCCCCACCCTCACTGTAAGCCCCACCCTCACTGTAGGCCCCACCCTCACTGTGGGCCCCACCCTCACTGTAGGCGCCACCCTCACTGTAGGCGCCACCCTCACTCTAACCCCCACCCTCACTCTAACCCCCACCCTCACTGTAGGCCCCACCCTCACTGTAACCCGCACCCTCACTCTAGGACCCACCCTCACTGTAATCCCCGCCCTCACTGTAACCCCTGCCCTCACTGTAAACCCCTGCCCTCACTGTAATCCCCACCCTCACTGTAACCCCCACCCTCACTGTAACCCCCACCCTCACTGTAACCCCCACGCTCACTGTAGGCCCCACCTTCACTGTAGGCCCCACCCTCACTGTCACCCCCATCCTCACTGTCACCCCCATCCTCACTGTCACCTCCACCCTCACTGTCACGCCCATCCTCACTGTCACCCCCATCCTCACTGTCACCTCCACCCTCACTGTCACCTCCACCCTCACTGTAACCTCCACCCTCACTGTCACCCCCACCCTCACTGTCACCCCCACCCTCACTGTCACCTCCACCCTCACTGTCACCTCCACCCTCACTGTAACCTCCACCCTCACTGTAACCTCAACCCTCACTGTAGGCCCCACCCTCACTGTAACCTCCACCGTCACTGTAACCTCCACCCTCACTGTAACCTCCACCCTCACTGTAGGCCCCACCCTCACTGTAGGCCCCACCCTCACTGTAACCTCCACCGTCACTGTAACCTCCACCCTCACTGTAGGCCCCACCCTCACTGTAGGCCCCACTCCCATGTAATGAATGTAGAAATTGCTTTTGATCATATTTCATATTTGTGGCAGTCATAAACAATGAGGTAATGAACTATTTTAAACAGTTATTTGTTTGAAGAACGATCACTAATGAGATATTGTTTTGATTGCTGGAGATTCCCTGGAGAATAGATCATTTATGAGGGATTGTATTTAGTTCTCGCTGAGAAGTTGGTGAGATATCCTCGTGGGACACAGGTGGCGTCATTAATGGGAGGAGCCAAGTTTCTCAGCAATTAGCAGTTTTACCAAATGCTGTAACCCCAACGCCCCCACCCCGTAACCCCCACACTTACTGTCATCTCCATCCTCACCTTAACCACTACCCTTACCTTAAATCTCCACCCCCACCGTAACATTGAACACAGAACATTACAGCGCAGTACAGGCCCTTCGGCCCTCGATGTTGCGCCGACCTGTGAAACCACTCTAAAGCCCATCTACACTATTCCCTTATCGTCCATATGTCTATCCAATGACCATTTGAATGCCCTTAGTGTTGGCGAGTCCAGTACTGTTGCAGGCAGGGCATTCCACGCCCCTACTACTCTCTGAGTAAAGAACCTACCTCTGACATCTGTCCTATATCTATCTCGCCTCAATTTAAAGCTATGTCCCCTCATGCTAGACATCACCATCCGAGGAAAAAGGCTCTCACTGTCCACCCTATCCAATCCTCTGATCATCTTGTATGCCTCAATTAAGTCACCTCTTAACCTTCTTCTCTCGAACGAAAACAGCCTCAAGTCCCTCAGCCTTTCCTCCTCAGATCTTCCCTCCATACCAGGCAACATTCTGGTAAATCTCCTCTGCACCCTTTCCAATGCTTTCACATCCTTCCGATAATGCGGCGACCAGAATTGCACGCAATACTCCAAATGCGGCCGCACCAGAGTTTTGTACAGCTGCAACATGACCTCATGGCTCCTAAACTCAATCCCTCTACCAATAAAAGCTAACACACCGTACGCCTTCTTAACAACCCTCTCAACCTGATTGGCAACTTTCAGGGATCTATGTACATGGACACCGAGATCTCTCTGCTCATCCACACTGCCAAGAATCTTACCATTAGCCCAGTACTCAGTCTTCCTGTTATTCCTTCCAAAATGAATCACCTCACACTTTTCTGCATTAAACTCCATTTGCCACCTCTCAGCCCAGCGCTGCAGCTTATCTATGTCCCTCTGTAACTTGTAACATTCTTCCGCACTGTCCACAACTCCACCGACTTTAGTGTCATCTGCAAATTTACTCACCCATCCTTCTACGCCCTCCTCCAGGTCATTTATAAAAATGACAAACAGCAGTGGCCCCAAAACAGATCCTTGTGGTACACCACTGGTAACTGGACTCCAGTCTGAACATTTCCCATCAACCTCCACCCTTTGACTTCTTACAGCTAGCCAATTTCTGATCCAAACTGCTAAATCACCCTGAATCCCATGCCTCCGTATTTTCTGCAGTAGCCTACCATGGGGAACCTTATCAAACGCTTTACTGAAATCCATATACACCACATCAACTGCTTTACCCTCATCCACCTGTTTGGTCACCTTCTCAAAGAACTCAATAAGGTTTGTGAGGCACGACCTACCCTTAACAAAACCATGTTGACTATCTCTAATTAAATTATTCCTTTCCAGATGATTATGCACCCTATCTCTTATACACCTTTCCAAGATTTTGCCCAGAACAGAAGTAAGGCTCACTGGTCTATAGTTACTGGGGTTGTCTCTACTCCCCTTCTTGAACAAGGGGACAACATTTGCTATCCTCCAGTCTTCTGGCACTATTCCTGTAGACAAAGATGACTTAAAGATCAAAGCCAAAGGCTCAGCAATCTCCTCCCTAGCTTCCCAGCGAATCCTAGGATAAATCCCATCTGGCACAGGGGACTTATCTATTTTCACACTTTCCAGAATTGTTAACACCTCCTCCCCTTATGAACCTCAAGCCCTTCTAGTCTAGTAGCCTGAATCTCAGTATTCTCCTCGACAACATTGTCTTTTTCCTGTGTGAATACTGATGAAAAATATTCATTTAGCACCTCTCCTATCTCCTCGGACTCCACGCACAACTTCCCACTACTGTCCTTGACTGGCCCTACTCTTACCCTAGTCATTATTTTATTCCTGACATATCTATAGAAAGCTTTAGGGTTATCCTTGATCCTACCTGCCAAAGACTTCTCATGTCCCCTCCTGGCTCTTCTTAGCTCTCTCTTTAGGTCCTTCCTAGCTAACTTGTAACTCTCGATCGCCCTTACTGAACCTTCATGTCTCATCTTTACATAAGCCTCCTTCTTCCTCTTGACAAGTGTTTCGACTGCTTTAGTAAACCACGGTTCCCTTGCTCGACCACTTCCTCCCTCCATGACAGGTACATACTTATCAAGGACACGCAGTAGCTGTTCCTTGAAAAAGCTCCACATTTCCGTGGTGCCCAGCCCCTGCAGTTTTCCTCTCCATCCGATGCATCCTAAGTCTTGCCTCATCGCATCATAATTGCCTTTCCCCCAGATATAACTCTTGCCCTGCAGTATATACCTATCCCTTTCCATCACTAAAGTAAACATAATCGAATTATGGTCACTATCACCAAAGTGCTCACCTACCTCCAAATCTAACACCTGTCCTGGTTCATTACCCAGTACTAAATCCAATATGGCCTCGCCTCTCATTGGCCTATCTACATACTGTGTCAGGAAACCCTCCTGCACACATTGGACAAAAACGGACCCATCTAATGTACTCGAACTCTAGCGTTTCCAGTCAATATTTTGGAAAGTTAAAGTCCCCCATAACAACTACCCTGTTGCTTTCGCTCCTATCCCGAATCACCTTTGCAATCCTCTCCTCTACATCTCTGGAACTTTTCGGAGGCCTATAGAAAACCCCTAACAGGGTGACCTCTCCTTTCCTGTTTCTAACCTCAGCCCATACTACCTCAGTAGACGAGTCCTCATCAAACGTCCTTTCTGCCACCATAATACTGTCCTTGACTAACAATGCCACCCCTCCCCCTCTTTTACCACCTTCCCTGAGCTCACTGAAATATCTAAACACCGGCACCTGCAACAACCATTTCTGTCCCTGCTCTATCCATGTCTCCGAAATGGCCACAACATCGAAGTCCCAGGTACCAACCCATGCCGCAAGTTCACCCACCTTATTCCAGATGGTTCTGGCATTGAAGAAGACACACTTTAAACCACCTTCCTGCCTGCCGGTACACTCCTGCAACTTTGAAACCTTACTCATGACCTCACTACTCTCGACCTCCTGTATACTGGAGCTACAATTCAGGTTCCCAAGCCCCTGCTGAACTAGTTTAAACCCTCCCGAAGAGCATTAGCAAATTTCCCCCTCAGGATATTGGTACCCCTCTGGTCCAGGTGCAGTCCATCCCGTTTGTAGAGGTCCCACCGACCCCAGAATGAGCCCCAATTATCCAGAAATCTGAAACCCTCCCTCCTGCACCATCCCTGTAGCCACGTGTTCAACTCCTCTCTCCCCATTCCTCGTCTCGCTATCACGTGGCACGGGTAACAACCCAGAGATAATAACTCTGTTTGTCCTAGATCTAAGTTTCCATCCTAGCGCCTTGAATTCCTGCCTTACATCCCTATCCCTACCTATGTCGTTAGTGCCAATGTGGACCAGGACTTGGGGCTGCTCCCCCTCCCCCTTAAGGATCACGAAAACACGATCCGAGACATCACGCACCCTGGCACCTGGGAGGCAACACACCAACCGCGAGTCTCTCTCGTTCCCACAGAATCTCCTACCTATCCCCCTAACTATGGAGTCTCCAATGACTAATGCTCTACTCCTCTCCCCCCTTCCCTTCTGAGCAACAGGGACAGACTCTGTGCCAGAGACCTTTATCCCATGGCTTACACCTGGTAAGTCCTCCCCCCCCAACAGTATCCAAAGCTGTATACTTGTTACTAAGGGGACCCCCAGCGTCGTCATAAACCCCACCCCAGATTATCCTCCACCCTCACTGTAACCCCATCCTGACCGTAAGCCCTAACCCCACCATAACATGCCCATCACCGTAACCCCCACCATTGCCCTAAACCCAGCCCCCACCATAACCTCCACACTCACTGTAACCCCCACCCTAAACTTAACTCCCACTCTCACCGAAACCCCCACACCCGGCTTAACCCTCGCCATAACCTCCATCGTAACCCACACCCCCAATGTAACCCGCAAGATAACCACCACTCTTACAGCAATCCCCACCTTAGCCCCCACAGACTGAAGCAGACACACTAACTGTCACTGAAATGCAGACTGGCACACACTGACACACACACACGCACTGACACACACACCCACTGACACACACACACACACACTGGCACACATTGAAACACACACACTGACACTGACACACACACACACACGCACTGACACACACACACGCACTGACACACACTGATACACACTGACACACACTCACACACGCACTGACACACGCACATGCACTGACACACGCACTGACACACACAGACACACGCTGACACACACACGCAGACACAGGCTGACACACACACACTGACAGTGACACACACACACACACACTGACACACACACACACACAGACACACAGACAGACACACACACACACTGACACACACACACACACTGACACACACACTGACACACACTGACACACACACACACTGACACACACACACACACACACTGATACACACACACACACTGACACACACACTGACACACACACACACTGACACTGACACACACACTGACACTGACACACACACACACTGACACACACACACAGAAACACACACACACACACTGACACACACACACTGACACACACACACGCACACACTATGACACACACACACTGACACACACACTGACACGCTGACACACACACACACGCTGACACACACACACACTGACACACTATGACACACACACACACACACACACACTGGCACACATTGAAACACACACACTGACACTGACACACACACACGCACTGACACACACACACGCACTGACACACGCACTGACACACACACACACACACTGACACACACATACACTGACACACACACACAGAAACACACACACACACACACACTGACACACACACACACTGACACACACACACGCTGACACACACGCTGACACACACACACGCTGACACACACACACGCTGACACACACAGTGACACACACGCACGCACAGACACACACAGACACACACACACACTGACACACACACACTGACACACACACACGCACACACTATGACACACACACACTGACTCTCACACTGACACGCTGACACACACACACACGCTGACACACACACACACTGACACACTATGACACACACACACACACACACACTGGCACACATTGAAACACACACACTGACACTGACACACACACACGCACTGACACACACACATGCACTGACACACACTGATACACACTGACACACACTCACACACGCACTGACACACGCACATGCACTGACACACGCACTGACACACACAGACACACGCTGACACACACACGCAGACACACGCTGACACACACACACTGACAGTGACACACACTGACACACACACACAGACACACACACACACACACTGACACACACACACACACTGACACACTGACACACACACTGACACACACACACACTGACACACACACACACACTGACACACACACTGACACACACACACTGACACTGACACACACACACACTGACACACACACACACTGACACACACACACAGAAACACACACACGCTATGACACACACACACACTGACACACACACAGTGACACACACACACGCTGACACACACGCTGACACACACACGCTGACACACACACACGCTGACACACACACACGCTGACACACACAGTGACACACACGCACGCACGCACAGACACACACACACACACTGACACACACACACACTGACACACACAGACGCACACACTATGACACACACACACTGACACACACACTGACACACACACACACAGACACACACACACACTGACACACTATGACACACACACACTGACACACACACTGACACACACACACACTGACACACACACACACACACTGACACACTATGACACACACACACTGACACACACACTGACACACACACACACTGACACACCCACACACATGCCCTTAACACTGAAACTACTGTCTGAAGATTTATTTCAGGAACAAGTCGGTGCTAATAGGCGCAGGACTCTCTCCCGTGCTCCCCTTTGACAGAATACCTGGCACTCTGCCACCTTCAACATCCTAATGAGAAGTTATCATGTGGATAATACGCTCAATCTAAACAAGCAGGTCATTAGCGGTCTGAAAGCAGATAATTAGGTCCCTGAGTTACACATTCACCCGGTGAGTCACCACATTTACAGTTCAAAGATACCCCTGATCAGGGACATAGTACCAACCAATCACTGGACAGCTTTTTGTCTGACTCAAAATGTCTTACGTGTAAAATATAGCAAAACACACTCAAATCAGTCACTGAGGCGCACAGACTGGGGACACAGAAAGCTGTACACTACTGATAACGCCTGGGAAATTATCCTCCTGTCCCAGCTCATCACCTCCCAAGTATCCCGGTGTTAGAGAGGGGAAATCAGGCAGGGTTCCTGCTCCTGATCACTGGGTTAGAGAGAGAGGGGAAATCAGGCAGGGTTCCTGCTCCTGATCACTGGGTTAGAGAGAGAGGGGAAATCAGCCAGGGTTCCTGCTCCTGATCACTGGGTTAGAGAGAGAGGGGAAATCAGGCAGGGTTCCTGCTCCTGATCACTGGGTTAGAGAGAGAGAGGGGAAATCAGGCAGGGTTCCTGCTCCTGATCACTGGGTTAGAGAGAGAGAGGGGAAATCAGCCAGGGTTCCTGCTCCTGATCACTGGGTTAGAGAGAGTGGGGAATTCAGCCTGGGTTCCGGCTCCTGATCACTGTCCAGTGATCCCTGGGTTAGAGAGAGGGGAAATCAGCCAGGGTTCCTGCTCCTGATCACTGTCCAGTGATCCCTGGGTTAGAGAGAGAGGGAAATCAGCCAGGGTTCCTGCTCCTGATCATTGTCCAGTGATCCCTGGGTTAGAGAGAGAGGGGAAATCAGCCAGGGTTCCTGCTCCTGATCACTGTCCAGTGATCCCTGGGTTAGAGAGAGAGAGGGGAAATCAGCCAGGGTTCCTGCTCCTGATCACTGTCCAGTGATCCCTGGGTTAGAGAGAGGGGAAATCAGCCAGGGTTCCTGCTCCTGATCACTGTCCAGTGATCCCTGGGTTAGAGAGAGAGGGAAATCAGCCAGGGTTCCTGCTCCTGATCACTGTCCAGTGATCCCTGGGTTAGAGAGAGAGGGGAAATCAGCCAGGGTTCCTGCTCCTGATCACTGTCCAGTGATCCCTGGGTTAGAGAGAGAGGGGAAATCAGCCAGGGTTCCTGCTCCTGATCACTGGGTTAGAGAGAGGGGAAATCAGGCAGGGTTCCTGCTCCTGATCACTGTCCAGTGATCCCTGGGTTAGAGAGAGAGGGGAAATCAGCCAGGGTTCCTGCTCCTGATCACTGCCCAGTGATCCCTGGGTTAGAGAGAGAGAGAGAGGAAATCAGCCAGGGTTCCTGCTCCTGATCACTGTCCAGTGATCCCTGGGTTAGAGAGAGAGAGAGGAAATCAGCCAGGGTTCCTGCTCCTGATCACTGTCCAGTGATCCCTGGGTTAGAGAGAGAGAGAGGGAGGGGAAATCAGCCAGGGTTCCTGCTCCTGATCACTGCCCAGTGATCCCTGGGTTAGAGAGAGTGGGGAAATCAGCCTGGGTTCCTGCTCCTGATCATTGTCCAGTGATCCCTGGGTTAGAGAGAGAGGGGAAATCAGCCAGGGTTCCTGCTCCTGATCACTGTCCAGTGATCCCTGGGTTAGAGAGAGAGCGAGAGGAAATCAGCCAGGGTTCCTGCTCCTGATCATTGTCCAGTGATCCCTGGGTTAGAGAGAGATGGGAAATCAGCCAGGGTTCCTGCTCCTGATCACTGTCCAGTGATCCCTGGGTTAGAGAGAGAGGGGAAATCAGGCAGGGTTCCTGCTCCTGATCACTGTCCAGTGATCCCTGGGTTAGAGAGAGGGGAAATCAGCCAGGGTTCCTGCTCCTGATCATTGTCCAGTGATCCCTGGGTTAGAGAGAGAGAGAGAGGAAATCAGCCAGGGTTCCTGCTCCTGATCACTGTCCAGTGATCCCTGGGTTAGAGAGAGGGGAAATCAGCCAGGGTTCCTGCTCCTGATCACTGTCCAGTGATCGCTGGGTTAGAGAGAGAGGGGAAATCAGGCAGGGTTCCTGCTCCTGATCACTGGGTTAGAGAGAGAGGGGAAATCAGCCAGGGTTCCTGCTCCTGATCACTGTCCAGTGATCCCTGGGTTAGAGAGAGAGAGAGAGGAAATCAGCCAGGGTTCCTGCTCCTGATCACTGTCCAGTGATCCCTGGGTTAGAGAGAGAGAGAGAGGAAATCAGCCAGGGTTCCTGCTCCTGATCACTGTCCAGTGATCACTGGGTTGGAGAGAGAGGGGAAATCAGCCAGGGTTCCTGCTCCTGATCACTGTCCAGTGATCCCTGGGTTGGAGAGAGAGGGGAAATCAGCCAGGGTTCCTGCTCCTGATCACTGTCCAGTGATCCCTGGGTTAGAGAGAGAGAGAGGGAGGGGAAATCAGCCAGGGTTCCTGCTCCTGATCACTGCCCAGTGATCCCTGGGTTAGAGAGAGTGGGGAAATCAGCCTGGGTTCCTGCTCCTGATCATTGTCCAGTGATCCCTGGGTTAGAGAGAGAGGGGAAATCAGCCAGGGTTCCTGCTCCTGATCACTGTCCAGTGATCCCTGGGTTAGAGAGAGAGCGAGAGGAAATCAGCCAGGGTTCCTGCTCCTGATCATTGTCCAGTGATCCCTGGGTTAGAGAGAGATGGGAAATCAGCCAGGGTTCCTGCTCCTGATCACTGTCCAGTGATCCCTGGGTTAGAGAGAGATGGGAAATCAGCCAGGGTTCCTGCTCCTGATCACTGTCCAGTGATCCCTGGGTTAGAGAGAGAGAGGGGAAATCAGCCAGGGTTCCTGCTCCTGATCACTGTCCAGTGATCCCTGGGTTAGAGAGAGAGAGGGGAAATCAGCCAGGGTTCCTGCTCCTGATCACTGTCCAGTGATCCCTGGGTTAGAGAGAGAGAGAGAGGAAATCAGCCAGGGTTCCTGCTCCTGATCACTGTCCAGTGATCCCTGGGTTAGAGAGAGATGGGAAATCAGCCAGAGTTCCTGCTCCTGATCACTGCCCAGTGATCCCTGGGTTAGAGAGAGAGAGAGAGGAAATCAGCCAGGGTTCCTGCTCCTGATCACTGCCCAGTGATCCCTGGGTTAGAGAGAGAGAGAGGAAATCACCCAGGGTTCCTGCTCCTGATCACTGTCCAGTGATCCCTGGGTTAGAGCGAGAGAGAGGGGAAATCAGCCAGGGTTCCTGCTCCTGATCACTGTCCAGTGATCCCTGGGTTAGAGAGAGGGGAAATCAGGCAGGGTTCCTGCTCCTGATCACTGTCCAGTGATCGCTGGGTTAGAGAGAGAGGGGAAATCAGGCAGGGTTCCTGCTCCTGATCACTGGGTTAGAGAGAGAGGGGAAATCAGGCAGGGTTCCTGCTCCTGATCACTGGGTTAGAGAGAGAGGGGAAATCAGCCAGGGTTCCTGCTCCTGATCACTGGGTTAGAGAGAGAGGGGAAATCAGGCAGGGTTCCTGCTCCTGATCACTGTCCAGTGATCCCTGGGTTAGAGAGAGGGGAAATCAGGCAGGGTTCCGGCTCCTGATCACTGTCCAGTGATCCCTGGGTTAGAGAGAGAGAGAGGGAGGGGAAATCAGCCAGGGTTCCTGCTCCTGATCACTGTCCAGTGATCCCTGGGTTGGAGAGAGAGGGGAAATCAGCCAGGGTTCCTGCTCCTGATCACTGTCCAGTGATCCCTGGGTTAGAGAGAGAGAGAGGGAGGGAAGTCAGCCGGGTTTCTGCTCCTGATCACTGCCCAGTGATCCCTGGGTTAGAGAGAGTGGGGAAATCAGCCTGGGTTCCTGCTCCTGATCATTGTCCAGTGATCCCTGGGTTAGAGAGAGAGGGGAAATCAGCCAGGGTTCCTGCTCCTGATCACTGTCCAGTGATCCCTGGGTTAGAGAGAGAGAGAGAGGAAATCAGCCAGGGTTCCTGCTCCTGATCACTGTCCAGTGATCCCTGGGTTAGAGAGAGAGAGAGAGGAAATCAGCCAGGGTTCCTGCTCCTGATCACTGTCCAGTGATCCCTGGGTTAGAGAGAGAGAGAGAGGAAATCAGCCAGGGTTCCTGCTCCTGATCACTGTCCAGTGATCACTGGGTTGGAGAGAGAGGGGAAATCAGCCAGGGTTCCTGCTCCTGATCACTGTCCAGTGATCCCTGGGTTGGAGAGAGAGGGGAAATCAGCCAGGGTTCCTGCTCCTGATCACTGTCCAGTGATCCCTGGGTTAGAGAGAGAGAGAGGGAGGGGAAATCAGCCAGGGTTCCTGCTCCTGATCACTGCCCAGTGATCCCTGGGTTAGAGAGAGTGGGGACATCAGCCTGGGTTCCTGCTCCTGATCATTGTCCAGTGATCCCTGGGTTAGAGAGAGAGGGGAAATCAGCCAGGGTTCCTGCTCCTGATCACTGTCCAGTGATCCCTGGGTTAGAGAGAGAGCGAGAGGAAATCAGCCAGGGTTCCTGCTCCTGATCACTGTCCAGTGATCCCTGGGTTAGAGAGAGAGGGGAAATCATCCAGGGTTCCGGCTCCTGATCACTGTCCAGTGATCCCTGGGTTAGAGAGAGAGAGGGGAAATCAGCCAGGGTTCCTGCTCCTGATCACTGTCCAGTGATCCCTGGGTTAGAGAGAGAGAGGGGAAATCAGCCAGGGTTCCTGCTCCTGATCACTGTCCAGTGATCCCTGGGTTAGAGAGAGAGAGAGAGGAAATCAGCCAGGGTTCCTGCTCCTGATCACTGTCCAGTGATCCCTGGGTTAGAGAGAGATGGGAAATCAGCCAGGGTTCCTGCTCCTGATCACTGCCCAGTGATCCCTGGGTTAGAGAGAGAGAGAGAGAGGAAATCAGCCAGGGTTCCTGCTCCTGGTCACTGTCCAGTGATCCCTGGGTTAGAGAGAGAGAGAGAGGAAATCAGCCAGGGTTCCTGCTCCTGATCACTGCCCAGTGATCCCTGGGTTAGAGAGAGAGAGAGAGAGGAAATCAGCCAGGGTTCCTGCTCCTGATCACTGCCCAGTGATCCCTGGGTTAGAGAGAGAGAGAGAGAGGAAATCAGCCAGGGTTCCTGCTCCTGATCACTGTCCAGTGATCCCTGGGTTAGAGAGAGAGGGGAAATCATCCAGGGTTCCGGCTCCTGATCACTGTCCAGTGATCCCTGGGTTAGAGAGAGAGAGGGGAAATCAGCCGGGGTTCCTGCTCCTGATCACTGTCCAGTGATCCCTGGGTTAGAGAGAGAGGGGAAATCAGCCAGGGTTCCTGCTCCTGATCACTGTCCAGTGATCCCTGGGTTAGAGAGAGGGGAAATCAGGCAGGGTTCCTGCTCCTGATCACTGTCCAGTGATCGCTGGGTTAGAGAGAGAGGGGAAATCAGGCAGGGTTCCTGCTCCTGATCACTGGGTTAGAGAGAGAGGGGAAATCAGGCAGGGTTCCTGCTCCTGATCACTGTCCAGTGATCACTGGGTTAGAGAGAGAGGGGAAATCAGGCAGGGTTCCTGCTCCTGATCACTGTCCAGTGATCCCTGGGTTAGAGAGAGGGGAAATCAGGCAGGGTTCCTGCTCCTGATCACTGTCCAGTGATCCCTGGGTTAGAGAGAGAGAGAGGGAGGGGAAATCAGCCAGGGTTCCTGCTCCTGATCACTGTCCAGTGATCCCTGGGTTGGAGAGAGAGGGGAAATCAGCCAGGGTTCCTGCTCCTGATCACTGTCCAGTGATCCCTGGGTTAGAGAGAGAGAGAGGGAGGGAAATCAGCCGGGTTTCTGCTCCTGATCACTGCCCAGTGATCCCTGGGTTAGAGAGAGTGGGGAAATCAGCCTGGGTTCCTGCTCCTGATCATTGTCCAGTGATCCCTGGGTTAGAGAGAGAGGGGAAATCAGCCAGGGTTCCTGCTCCTGATCACTGTCCAGTGATGCCTGGGTTAGAGAGAGAGAGAGAGGAAATCAGCCAGGGTTCCAGCTCCTGATCATTGTCCAGTGATCCCTGGGTTAGAGAGAGATGGGAAATCAGCCAGGGTTCCTGCTCCTGATCACTGTCCAGTGATCCCTGGGTTAGAGAGAGAGGAGAAATCATCCAGGGTTCCGGCTCCTGATCACTGTCCAGTGATCCCTGGGTTAGAGAGAGAGAGGGGAAATCAGCCGGGGTTCCTGCTCCTGATCACTGTCCAGTGATCCCTGGGTTAGAGAGAGAGAGGGGAAATCAGCCGGGGTTCCTGCTCCTGATCACTGTCCAGTGATCCCTGGGTTAGAGAGAGAGGGGAAATCAGCCAGGGTTCCTGCTCCTGATCACTGTCCAGTGATCCCTGGGTTAGAGAGAGAGGGGAAATCAGCCAGGGTTCCTGCTCCTGATCACTGTCCAGTGATCCCTGGGTTAGAGAGAGAGGGGAAATCAGCCAGGGTTCCTGCTCCTGATCACTGTCCAGTGATCCCTGGGTTAGAGAGAGAGAGGGGAAATCAGCCAGGGTTCCTGCTCCTGATCACTGTCCAGTGATCCCTGGGTTAGAGAGAGAGGAAATCAGCCAGGGTTGCTGCTCCTGATCACTGTCCAGTGATCCCTGGGTTAGAGAGAGAGAGGGGAAATCAGCCGGGGTTCCTGCTCCTGATCACTGTCCAGTGATCCCTGGGTTAGAGAGAGAGGGGAAATCAGCCAGGGTTCCTGCTCCTGATCACTGTCCAGTGATCCCTGGGTTAGAGAGAGAGGGGAAATCAGCCAGGGTTCCTGCTCCTGATCACTGTCCAGTGATCCCTTGGTTAGAGAGAGAGAGAGGGGAAATCAGGCGGGGTTCCTGCTCCTGATCAATGTCCAGTGATCCCTGGGTTAGAGAGAGGGGAAATCAGCCAGGGTTCCTGCTCCTGATCACTGTCCAGTGATCCCTGGATTAGAGAGAGAGGGGAAATCAGGCAGCGTTCCTGCTCCTGATCACTGGGTTTGAGAGAGAGGGGAAATCAGGCAGTGTTCCTGCTCCTGATCACTGGGTTAGAGAGAGAGCGGAAATCAGGCAGCGTTCCTGCTCCTGATCACTGGGTTTGAGAGAGAGGGGAAATCAGGCAGTGTTCCTGCTCCTGATCACTGGGTTAGAGAGAGAGGGGAAATCAGGCAGCGTTCCTGCTCCTGATCACTGGGTTTGAGAGAGAGGGGAAATCAGGCAGTGTTCCTGCTCCTGATCACTGGGTTAGAGAGAGAGCGGAAATCAGGCAGCGTTCCTGCTCCTGATCACTGGGTTAGAGAGAGGGGAAATCAGGCAGGGTTCCTGCTCCTGATCACTGGGTTAGAGAGAGAGAGGAGAAATCAGGCAGGGTTCCTGCTCCTGATCACTGGGTTAGAGAGAGAGCGGAAATCAGGCAGCGTTCCTGCTCCTGATCACTGTCCAGTGATCGCTGGGTTAGAGAGAGAGGGGAAATCAGGCAGCGTTCCTGCTCCTGATCACTGGGTTTGAGAGAGAGCGGAAATCAGGCAGCGTTCCTGCTCCTGATCACTGGGTTAGAGAGAGAGGGGAAATCAGGCAGGGTTCCTGCTCCTGATCACTGGGTTAGAGAGAGGGGAAATCAGCCAGGGTTCCTGCTCCTGATCACTGTCCAGTGATCCCTGTGTTAGAGAGAGAGGGGAAATCAGGCAGGGTACCTGCTCCTGATCACTGGGTTAGAGAGAGGGGAAATCAGCCAGGGTTCCTGCTCCTGATCACTGTCCAGTGATCCCTGGGTGAGAGAGAGGAGAAATCAGGCAGGGTTCCTGCTCCTGATCACTGTCCAGTGATCCTTGGGTTAGAGAGAGAGGGGAAATCAGCCAGGGTTCCTGCTCCTGATCACTGTCCAGTGATCCCTGGGTTAGAGAGAGAGGGGAAATCAGGCAGGGTTCCTGCTCCTGATCACTGTCCAGTGATCCCTGGGTTAGAGAGAGAGGGGAAATCAGCCAGGGTTCCTGCTCCTGATCACTGTCCAGTGATCCCTGGGTTAGAGAGAGAGGGGAAATCAGCCAGGGTTCCTGCTCCTGATCACTGTCCAGTGATCCCTGGGTTAGAGAGAGAGGGGAAATCAGCCAGGGTTCCTGCTCCTGATCACTGTCCAGTGATCCCTGGGTTAGAGAGAGAGGGGAAATCAGCCAGGGTTCCTGCTCCTGATCACTGTCCAGTGATCCCTGGGTTAGAGAGAGAGGGGAAATCAGGCAGGGTTCCTGCTCCTGGTCACTGTCCAGTGATCCCTGGGTTAGAGAGAGAGGGGAAATCAGCCAGGGTTCCTGCTCCTGATCACTGTCCAGTGATCCCTGGGTTAGAGAGAGAGAGAGAGGAAATCAGCCAGGGTTCCTGCTCCTGATCACTGTCCAGTGATCCCTGGGTTAGAGAGAGAGGGGAAATCAGCCAGGGTTCCTGCTCCTGATCACTGTCCAGTGATCCCTGGGTTAGAGAGAGGGGAAATCAGGCAGGGTTCCTGCTCCTGATCACTGTCCAGTGATCCCTGGGTTAGAGAGAGAGGGGAAATCAGCCAGGGTTCCTGCTCCTGATCACTGTCCTGTGATCCCTGGGTTAGAGAGAGAGGGGAAATCAGGCAGGGTTCCTGCTCCTGGTCACTGTCCAGTGATCCCTGGGTTAGAGAGAGAGAGAGAGGAAATCAGCCAGGGTTCCTGCTCCTGATCACTGTCCAGTGATCCCTGGGTTAGAGAGAGAGGGGAAATCAGCCCGGGTTCCTGCTCCTGATCACTGTCCAGTGATCCCTGGGTTAGAGAGAGGGGAAATCAGGCAGGGTTCCTGCTCCTGATCACTGCCCAGTGATCCCTGGGTTAGAGAGAGAGAGAGAGAGAGGAAATCAGCCAGGGTTCCTGCTCCTGATCACTGTCCAGTGATCCCTGGTTTGGAGAGAGAGGGGAAATCAGCCAGGGTTCCTGCTCCTGATCACTGTCCAGTGATCCCTGGGTTAGAGAGAGGGGAAATCAGGCAGGGTTCCTGCTCCTGATCACTGTCCAGTGATCGCTGGGTTAGAGAGAGAGGGGAAATCAGGCAGGGTTCCTGCTCCTGATCACTGGGTTAGAGAGAGAGCGGAAATCAGGCAGGGTTCCTGCTCCTGATCACTGGGTTAGAGAGAGAGGGGAAATCAGGCAGGGTTCCTGCTCCTGATCACTGTCCAGTGATCCCTGGGTTAGAGAGAGGGGAAATCAGGCAGGGTTCCTGCTCCTGATCACTGTCCAGTGATCCCTGGGTTAGAGAGAGAGAGAGGGAGGGGAAATCAGCCAGGGTTCCTGCTCCTGATCACTGTCCAGTGATCCCTGGGTTGGAGAGAGAGGGGAAATCAGCCAGGGTTCCTGCTCCTGATCACTGTCCAGTGATCCCTGGGTTAGAGAGAGAGAGAGGGAGGGAAATCAGCCGGGTTTCTGCTCCTGATCACTGCCCAGTGATCCCTGGGTTAGAGAGAGTGGGGAAATCAGCCTGGGTTCCTGCTCCTGATCATTGTCCAGTGATCCATGGGTTAGAGAGAGAGGGGAAATCAGCCAGGGTTCCTGCTCCTGATCACTGTCCAGTGATGCCTGGGTTAGAGAGAGAGAGAGAGGAAATCAGCCAGGGTTCCTGCTCCTGATCACTGTCCAGTGACCTCTGGGTTAGAGAGGGGAAATCAGCCAGGGTTCCAGCTCCTGATCATTGTCCAGTGATCCCTGGGTTAGAGAGAGAGGGGGGAAATCAGCCGGGGTTCCTGCTCCTGATCACTGTCCAGTGATCCCTGGGTTAGAGAGAGAGGGGAAATCATCCAGGGTTCCGGCTCCTGATCACTGTCCAGTGATCCCTGGGTTAGAGAGAGAGGGGGGAAATCAGCCGGGGTTCCTGCTCCTGATCACTGTCCAGTGATCCCTGGGTTAGAGAGAGAGGGGAAATCAGCCAGGGTTCCTGCTCCTGATCACTGTCCAGTGATCCCTGGGTTAGAGAGAGAGGGGAAATCAGCCAGGGTTCCTGCTCCTGATCACTGTCCAGTGATCCCTGGGTTAGAGAGAGAGGGGAAATCATCCAGGGTTCCTGCTCCTGATCACTGTCCAGTGATCCCTGGGTTAGAGAGAGAGGGGAAATCAGCCGGGGTTCCTGCTCCTGATCACTGTCCAGTGATCCCTGGGTTAGAGAGAGAGGGGAAATCAGGCAGGGTTCCTGCTCCTGATCACTGTCCAGTGATCCCTGGGTTAGAGAGAGAGGGGAAATCAGCCAGGGTCCTGCTCCTGATCACTGTCCAGTGATCCCTGGGTTAGAGAGAGAGGGGAAATCAGGCAGGGTTCCTGCTCCTGATCACTGTCCAGTGATCCCTGGGTTAGAGAGAGAGGGAAAATCAGCCAGGGTTCCTGCTCCTGATCACTGTCCAGTGATCCCTGGGTTAGAGAGAGAGGGGAAGTCAGCCTGGGTTCCTGCTCCTGATCACTGTCCAGTGATCCCTGGGTTAGAGAGAGAGGGGAAATCAGCCAGGGTTCCTGCTCCTGATCACTGTCCAGTGATCCCTGGGTTAGAGAGAGAGGGGGGAAATCAGCCGGGGTTCCTGCTCCTGATCACTGTCCAGTGATCCCTGGGTTAGAGAGAGAGGGGAAATCAGCCAGGGTTCCTGCTCCTGATCACTGTCCAGTGATCCCTGGGTTAGAGAGAGAGGGGAAATCAGCCAGGGTTCCTGCTCCTGATCACTGTCCAGTGATCCCTGGGTTAGAGAGAGAGGGGAAATCATCCAGGGTTCCTGCTCCTGATCACTGTCCAGTGATCCCTGGGTTAGAGAGAGAGGGGAAATCAGCCGGGGTTCCTGCTCCTGATCACTGTCCAGTGATCCCTGGGTTAGAGAGAGAGGGGAAATCAGGCAGGGTTCCTGCTCCTGATCACTGTCCAGTGATCCCTGGGTTCGAGAGAGAGGGGAAATCCGCCAGGGTCCTGCTCCTGATCACTGTCCAGTGATCCCTGGGTTAGAGAGAGAGGGGAAATCAGGCAGGGTTCCTGCTCCTGATCACTGTCCAGTGATCCCTGGGTTAGAGAGAGAGGGAAAATCAGCCAGGGTTCCTGCTCCTGATCACTGTCCAGTGATCCCTGGGTTAGAGAGAGAGGGGAAGTCAGCCTGGGTTCCTGCTCCTGATCACTGTCCAGTGATCCCTGGGTTAGAGAGAGAGGGGAAATCAGGCAGGGTTCCTGCTCCTGGTCACTGTCCAGTGATCCCTGGGTTAGAGAGAGAGAGGGGAAATCAGGCAGGGTTCCTGCTCCTGATCACTGTCCAGTGATCCCTGGGTTAGAGAGAGAGAGAGAGGAAATCAGCCAGGGTTCCTGCTCCTGATCACTGTCCAGTGATCCCTGGGTTGGAGAGAGAGGGGAAATCAGCCAGGGTTCCTGCTCCTGATCACTGTCCAGTAATCCCTGGGTTAGAGAGAGAGAGAGGGAGGGGAAATCAGGCAGGGTTCCTGCTCCTGATCACTGTCCAGTGATCCCTGCTGGATATGTGTCAAATCACATGCATGTATTTATATTTGTGTGTGTGTGTGCCATGTGTGTGAGTACGTCATTTGTATATGTACATCATGTGTGTGTACACTGTTGTGTGCGTGTTTGTATTTTTATATTTGTGAATGCATTTGTATGAGTGTCTGTTTGCACGTCTGTCTATAGAAAATACAGCACAGAACAGGCCCTTCGGCCCACGATGTTGTGCCGAACCTTTGTCCCAGATTAATCATAGATTATCATTGAATTTACAGTGCAGAAGGAGGCCATTCGGCCCATTGAGTCTGCACCGGCTCTTGGAAAGAGCACCCTACCCAAACTCAACACCTCCGCCCAACACCAAGGGCAATTTGGACATTAAGGGCAATTTATCATGGCCAATCCACCTAACCTGCACATCTTTGGACTGTGGGAGGAAACCGGAGCACCCGGAGGAAACCCACGCAGACACGGGGAGGACGTGCAGACTCCGCACACACAATGACCCAAGCCGGAATCGAACCTGGGACCATGGATCTGTGAAGCAATTGTGCTATCCACAATGCTACCGTGCTGCCCTTAAGAACAAATAAATCTACACTATATCATTTTACCGTAATCCATGTACCTATCCAACAGCTGCTTGAAGGTCCCTAATGTTTCCGACTCAACTACTTCCACAGGCAGTGCATTCCATGCCCCCACTACTCTCTGGGTAAAGAACCTACCTCTGATATCCCTCCTATATCTTCCACCTTTCACCTTAAATTTATGTCCCCTTGTAATGGTTTGTCCCACCCGGGGAAAAAGTCTCTGACTGTCTACTCTATCTATTCCCCTGATCATCTTATAAACCTCTATCAAGTCGCCCCTCATCCTTCTCCGTTCTAATGAGAAAAGGCCTAGCACCCTCAACCTTTCCTCGTAAGACCTACTCTCCATTCCAGGCAACATCCTGGTAAATCTTCTTTGCACCTTTTCCAAAGCTTCCACATCCTTCCTAAAATGAGGCGACCAGAACTGTACACAGTACTCCAAATGTGGCCATGCCTAAGGTTTTGTACAGCTGCATCATCACCTCACGACTCTTAAATTCAATCCCTCTGTTAATGAACGCGAGCACATCATAGGCCTTCTGCACAGCTCTATCCACTTGAATGGCAACTTTCAAAGATCTATGAACATAGACTCCAAGATCTCTCTGCTCCTCCACATTGCCAAGAACGCTACCGTTAACCCTATATTCCGCATTCATATTTGTCCTTCCAAAATGGACAACCTCACACTTTTCAGGGTTAAACTCCATCTGCCACTTCTCAGCCCAGCTCTGCATCCGATCTATGTCTTTTTGCAGCCGACAACAGCCCTCCTCACTATCCACAACTCCACCAATCTTCGTATCGTCTGCAAATTTACTGACCCACCCTTCAACTCCCTCATCCAAGTCATTAATGAAAATCACAAACAGCAGAGGACCCAGAACTGATCCCTGCGGTACGCCACTGGTAACTGGGATCCAGGCTGAATATTTGCCATCCACCACCACTCTCTGACTTCTATTGGTTAGCCAGTTCGTTATCCAACTGGCCAAATTTCCCACTATCCCATGCCTCCTTACTTTCTGCATAAGCCTACCATGGGGAACTATGTCTGGGTGTGTGTGTGTTGGCATGTGTCTGTGTCTATTTACATGTTTGTGCGTATCTCTGTGTGTGTGTCTGTATGTAAATAGCCCAACTCGGGAAGGGGCCACACTGGACCTGGTATTGGGGAATGATCCCAGCCAGATGGTTGAATTTCCAGTCGGTGATTACTTTGGGAATAGCGATCACAATTCCGTAAGTTTTAGAATACTCATGGACAAAGACGAGAGTGGTCCTAAAGGAAGAGTGCTAAATTGGGGAAAGGCCAAGTATAACAAAATTCGGCAGGAGCTGGGGAATGTGGATTGGGAGCAGCTGTTTAAGGGTAAATCCACATTTGAAATGTGGGAGTCTTTTAAGGAAAGGTTGATTAGAGTGCAGGACAGACATGTCCCTGTGAAAATGAGGGATAGAAATGGCAAGATTAGGGAACCATGGATGACGGGTGGAATTGTGAGACTAGCTAAGATGAAAAAGGAAGCATTCATAAGATCTCGGCGACTTAAATCTGATGAAGCTTTGGAGGAATATAGGGAAAGTAGGACAAATCTCAAACGCGCAATAAAGAGGGCTAAAAGGGGTCATGAAATATCTTTGGCTAACAGGGTTAAGGAAAATCCCAAAGCCTTTTATTCGTATATAAGGAGCAAGAGTGTAACTAAAGAAAGGATTGGCCCACTCAAAGCCAAAAGAGGGAATTTATGCGTGGAGTCAGAGGAAATAGGTGAGATTCTTAATGAGTACTTTACATCGGTATTCACCAAGGAGAGGGACATGACGGATGTTGAGGCTAGGGATGGATGTTTAAATACTCTAGGTCAAGTCGGCATAAGGAAGGGGGAAGTTTTGGGTATTCTAAAAGGCATTAAGGTGGACAAGTCCCCAGGTCCGGATGGGATTATCCCAGGTTACTGAGGGAAGCGAGGGACGAAATAGCTGGGGCCTTAACAGATATCTTTGCAGCATCCTTGAGCACGGGTGAGGTCCCGGAGGACTGGAGAATTGCTAATGTTGTCCCTTTGTTTAAGAAGGGTAGCAGGGATAATCCAGGGAATTATAGACCTGTGAGCTTGACGTCATTGGTAGGCAAACTGTTGGAGAAGATACTGAGGGATAGGATCTATTCACATTTGGAAGAAAATAGACTTATCAGTGATAGGCAGCATGGTTTTGTGCAGGGAAGATCATGTCTTACAAACCTAATAGAATTCTTTGAGGAAGTGACAAAGTTAATTGATGAGGGAAGGGCTGTAGATGTCATATACATGGACTTCAGTAAGGCGTTTGGTAAAGTTTCCCATGGCAGGTTGATGGAAAAAGTGAAGTTGTATGGGGTTCAGGGTGTACTAGCTAGATGGATAAAGAACTGGCTGGGCAACAGGAGACAGAGAATAGTGGTGGAAGGGAGTGTCTCAAAATGGAGAAAGGTGACTAGTGGTGTTCCACAGGGATCCGTACTCGGACCACTGTTGTCTGTGATATACATAAATGATCTGGACGAAGGTATAGGTGGTCTGATTAGCAAGTTTGCAGATGATACTAAGATTGGTGGAGTTGCAGATAGTGAGGAGGGCTGTCAGAGAATACAGTAAAATATAGATAGATTGGAGAGTTGGGCAGAGAAATGGCAGATGGAGTTCAATCCAGGCAAATGCGAGGTGATGCATTTTGGAAGATCTAATTCAAGAGCGGACTATACGGTCAATGGAAGAGTCCTGGGGAAAATTGATGTACAGAGAGATCTGGGAGTTCAGGTCCATTGTACCCTGAAGGTGGCAACGCAGGTCGATAGAGTGGTCAAGAAGGCATACAGCATGCTTGCCTTCATCGGACGGGGTATTGAGTACAAGAGTCGGCAGGTCATGTTACAGTTGTATAGGACTTTGGTTAGGCCACATTTGGGATACTGCGTGCAGTTCTGGTCGCCACGTTACCAGAAGGATGTGGACGCTTTAGAGAGGGTGCAGAGGAGGTTCACCAGGATGTTGCCTGGTATGGAGGGTGCTAGCTATGAAGAAAGGTTGAGTTGATGAGGATTGTTTTCGTTGGAAAGACGGAGGTTGAGGGGGGACCTGATTGAGGTCTACAAAATCATGAGAGGCATGGACAGGGTGGATAGCAACAAGCTTTTTCCAAGAGTGGGGGTGTCAATTACAAGGGGTCACGATTTCAAGGTGAGAGGGGGAAAGTTTAAGGGAGATGTGCGTGGAAAGTTTTTTACGCGGAGGGTGGTGGGTACCTGGAACGCTTTGCCAGCGGAGGTGGTAGAGGCGGGCACGATAGCATCATTTAAGATGCATCTAGACAGATACATGAACGGGCGGGGAACAGAGGGAAGTAGGTCCTTGGAAAATTGAAGACAGGTTTTGATAAAGGATCTGGATCGGCGCAGGCTGGGAGGGCCGAAGGGCCTGTTCCTGTGCTGTAATTTTTCTTTGTTCTTTGTTCTTTGTCTGTATGTCCAGATGCCTGTATGTCTCTGTTTGTGAGCATCTGTGTGTATGTGTTTCTGGGTTTGAGTATATGTGTGTCTGTCTGTGTCATTGCACACGTGTGTGTCAATGTGTATCTGTATGTGTAAGCATGTGTGTGAGGGATGTGTAAGCGTAGTAGTGAGGGATGACATCGGTGCTATGGAGGATAAGGTTGAATCAATTTGGGTGGAAATCAGGAATAGTAAGGCGAAAAAGTCACTGATAGGAGTAGTCTATAGGCCAACAAATAGTAACATTATGGTGGGGCAGGCAATAAACAAAGAAATAACTGATGCATGTAGAAATGGGACAGCAGTTATCATGCGGGATTTTAATCTACATGTCGATTGGTTTAGCCAGGTCGGTGAAGGCAGCCTTGAGGAGAAGTTTATAGAATGTATCCGTGATAGTTTCCTCGAACAGTATGTAATGGAACCTACGAGGGAACAAGCGGTCCTAGATCTGGTCCTGTGTAATGAGGCAGGATTGATTCAGGATCTCATAGTTAGGGATCCTCTCGGAAGGAGCGATCACAATATGGTGGAATTTAAATTACAGATGGAGGGTGAGAAGGTAAAATCAAACACGAGTGTTTTGTGCTTAAACAAAGATTACAATGGGATGAGAGAAAAACTAGCTAAGGTAGACTGGGAGCAAAGACTTCATGGTGAAACAGTTGAGGAAGAGTGGCGAACCTACCAAGTGATTTTTCACAGTGCTCAGCAAAGGTTTATGCCAACAAAAAGGAAGGACGGTAGAAAGAGGGAAAATCGACCGTGGATATCTAAGGAAATAAGGGAGAATATCAAATTGAAGGAAACGCTTTTTGGGTCAGTCTTCACAGTGGAAGACATAAATAACATGCCAGTGACTGATGGAAATGAGGCTATGACAGGTGAGGACCTTGAGAGGATTGTTATCACCAAGGAGGTAGTGATGGGCAAGCTAATGGGGCTAAAGGTAGACAAGTCTCCTGGCCCTGATGGAATGCTTCCCAGAGTGCTAAAAGAGATGGCTAGGGAAATTGCAAATGCACTCGTGATAATTTACCAAAATTCACTCGACTCTGGGGTGGTCCCGGCGGATTGGAAATTAGCAAACGTGACACCACTGTTTAAAAAAGGAGGTAGGCAGAAAGCGGGTAATTATAGGCCAGTTAGCTTAACTTTGGTAGTAGGGAAGATGCTGGAATCTATCATCATCATCAAGGAAGAAATAGCGAGGCACCTGGATGGAAATTGTCCCATTGGGCAGACGCAGCATGAGTTCATTAAGGGCAGGTCGTGCCGAACTAATTTAGTGGAATTTTTTGAGGACATTTGTCACGTGACAGTGCCCTTTAGGAAATGGGTGTTTAAGAAGTATACCTTTAAGAAATGGAGCTGCTCATGTTACTGGAGTGATGTCAGAGTGTGGGTGGAGCTGAGCTCTACTTCTGCTTTTTGAGTTTCAGTTTGAGAAAAGCTCGAGTGTGCCTGTGAGCTGAACTGCTGTTGATCTCTGCCATCCAAAGACTATCTATGGATCATTTGGGTGAACCCAGGATTGTAAAAAACATCTCAGTATTGAATATAAATCTAATGTGCTCCTGTTTGAAGGTTTGTTAAGTCTTTTGGACAGCATACAGGTTATTTAGTGTTTTATTCTTTGGGGGTGTATTTGATTTACTGGTTGCTAAGATGTTCACTGTTTGTTTTAGAAAAGTTAACTTGAGTTCATAGAATAAACATTGTTTTGTTTTAAAAACCACTGGTCCATTTTCTGCTGTACCACACCTGTAGAGTGAGCCGTGTGCCCCTCGTACCACAATCTATTAAATGTTGTGGGTCAGGTGAACTCCATGATACACTTTGGGATCATCTAAACCCGGGACCATAACAATTGGGAGCTCGTCCGGGATTAAAGTCGATTGGATTGGCTTAGTGAATTTAAAGACAGTGAGGGGTGAACATATTGTGGTTGCTTTTCCGGTGTGGTATTTTAGTTTAAGTGGGGTGTATGTTGTGTACAATGGCTCTTTCAGTGGCTCAGAAGTTTTCGGGGGTGGAGACGGTCACAGGCAGTGCCTTATGGACAGAGACTAAAAGCAGGCTGTTAGATTTTCAAAAACATTGCAGTTAACATTACCTGACAAAATGCAAAAAGTTGAGGTAATTATGGCGGTGGTTAAGCATTTAAAGTTGCCTGAGATACAGTCTGACTCATTAGAAATGGCAAAAATTCAGTTACAAATTAAACAAATGGACCATGATAAAGAATTAAAGCAGCTTGAATACGAAAGAGAGAGAGCGGAAAAAGAAAGAGAGAGAGAGGAAAAAGAAAAGGAGACAGAAGCAAGGAGAAAAGAAAGAATAGCCCCAGCAGAACAAAAAGAAAGAGAAAGGGAGATACAGATCAGGGAAAAAGATAAAGAGAGAGAGTTTGAACTTCAGAAAATGGCCAAGAAACATGACAGTCAGTTAAAATTGGCAGACGTAAAGGGACACGTACAGTTGGATGATAGTGATGAGGATAGTGAGAAAGAGTGTCAAAGTCGAAGGCTTGGTGGGAATCTATTTAAATATGTCCAAGCATTGCCAAGGTTTGACGACAAGGATTTAGACGCCTTTTTCATTTCATTTGAGAAGGTAGCTAAACAAATGAAATGGCCACAGGACATGTGGGTATTACTAATTCAAACAAAGCTGGTAGGTAGAGCTTGTGAAGTGTTTGCATCACTATCAGAGGAGGTATCTGGGACGTATGAGGAGGTGAAAAAATCCATCTTAGGTGCATATGAACTAGTGCCAAAAGCCTACAGACAAAGGTTTAGAAATTTAAGGAAAACATTTGGTCAAACATACATGGAGTTTGAAAGGCTCAAACGAGTAATTTTGATAGGTGGATAAGGGCTTTGAAAATAGACCAAATGTATGAAGCTCTCAGAGAAATTATACTTTTGGAGGAGTTTAAAAATTCAATTCCTGATGAAGTGAGAACTCATGTGGAAGAGCAGAGGGTTAAAACTGCGAGATTAGCAGCAGAAATGGCAGATGATTATGAATTAGTTCAGACATCAAAGCTTGGTTTCCGACATCAATTTCAGCCTGTGAGGGATAGAAACTGGGACATGAGAAATACTCAAGTGGTAAAGGTAAAGGTGATCTGATGGGAGATAGTAAGGAGAGTGTACCTCAGATTAAAAAAGAAATCCAGGAGGGTGGAAGAGACATGAAAAGTTTCAAATGTTTTCACTGCAATAAACTCGGCCATGTAAAATCACAGTGTTGGTGGTTGAAGAAAAGCACTGGGAAGGCTGATGTGGTAAAACAGGATAAGACAGTGGGATTTGTTAAAGTGGTAAAGGAAAGCCCAAGTGAAGCGAAGGAGGTGCAAAAGATTGTACAGCCTGTTCAAGAGGTGATTGATAAGAAGGTGCCAGATCTCTTTAAAGAATTTACTTGTGTGGGTAAAGTTTACTCATGTGTATCAGGAGGAGCAGGTAAAGAAGTCACAATTTTAAGAGATACGGGAGCTAGTCAATCTTTAATGGTAAGAGATGAGGAGTTATGTAGTTTGGGAAGAATGTTCCCAGAAAAGGTGGTGATATGTGGAATTCAGGGTGAGAGGAGTAGCGTTCCATTATATAAGGTAAGGTTGGAAAGTCCAGTGAAGAGTGGTGAAGTGGTAGTAGGAGTAATAGAGAAACTATCTTGTCCAGGAATACAGTTTATCTTGGGTAATGATATAGCTGGATCGCAAATGGGAGTGATGCTTACTGTGGTTGATAAGCCAGTGGAAACTCAGACAACTGAAGGGTTGAAGGACGAATATCCTGGGATTTTTCCGGATTGTGTAGTAACAAGGTCGCAAAGTCACAAGTTTAGAGAAGAGGAGAAATCAAAGAGTGAAGATGAAGTTGAAGTGCAATTATCAGAAACGATTTTTGATCAGATGGTTGAAAAAGAACAAGAACAGGTGGAGGATAAGAACATAAGAACTAGGAGCAGGAGTAGGCCATCTGGCCCCTCGAGCCTGCTCCGCCATTCAATGAGACCATGGCTGATCTTTTGTGGACTCAGCTCCACTTTCCGGCCTGAACACCATAACCCTTAATCCCTTTATTCTTCAAAAACTCTCTATCTTTATCTTAAAAACATTTAATGAAGGAGCCTCTACTGCTTCACTGGGCAAAGAATTCCATAGATTCACAACCCTTTGGGTGAAGAAGTTCCTCCTAAACTCAGTCCTAAATCTACTTCCCCTTATTTTGAGGCTATACCCCCTAGTTCTGCTTTCACCCGCCAGTGGAAACAACCTGCCCGCATCTATCCTATCTATTCCCTTCATAATTTTATATGTTTCTATAAGATCCCCCCTCATCCTTCTAAATTCCAATGAGTACAGTCCCAGTCTACTCAACCTCTCCTCGTAATCCAATCCCTTCAGCTCTGGGATTAACTTAGTGAATCTCCTCTGCACACCCTCCAGTGCCAGTACGTCCTTTCTCAAGTAAGGAGACCAAAACTGAACACAATACTCCACGTGTGTCCTCACTAACACCTTATACATACATAGAATTTACAGTGCAGAAGGAGGCCATTCGGCCCATCGAGACTGCACCGGCTCTTGGAAAGAGCACCCTACCCAAGGTCAACACCTCCACCCGATCCCCATAACAGAGTAACCCCACCCAACACTAAGGGCAATTTTGGACACTAAGGGCAATTTATCATGGCCAATCCACCTAACCTGCACATCTTTGGACTGTGGGAGGAAACCGGAGCACCCGGAGGAAACCCATGCACACACGGGGAGGATGTGCAGACTCCGCACAGACAGTGACCCAAGCCGGAATCAAACCTGGGACCCTGGAGCTGTGAAGCAATTGTGCTATCCACAATGCTACCGTGTTGCCCTAAACACAATTATACAATTGCAGCATAACCTCCCTAGTCTTAAACTCCATCCCTCTAGCAATGAAGGACAAAATTCCATTTGCCTTCTTAATCACCTGTTGCACCTGTAAACCAACGTTTTGTGACTCATGCACTAGCACACCCAGGTCTCTCTGCACAGCAGCATGTTTTAATATTTTATCATTTAAATAATAATCCCTTTTGCTGTTATTCCTACCAAAATGGATAACCTCACATTTGTCAACATTGTATTCCATCTGCCAGACCCTAGCCCATTCACTTAGCCTATCCAAATCCCTCTGCAGACTTCCAGTATCCTCCGCACTTTTTGCTTTACCACTTATCTTAGTGTCGTCTGCAAACTTGGAACATTGCCCTTGGTCCCCAACTCCAAAATCATCTATGTAAATTGTGAACAATTGTGGGCTCAACACTGATCCCTGAGGGACACCACTAGCTACTGATTGCCAACCAGAGAAACACCCATTAATCCCCACTCTTTGCTTTCTATTAATTAAGCTACTTTCCCCTTAATGCCATGCATCTTTATCTTATGCAGGAACCTTTTGTGTGGCACCTTGTCAAAGGCTTTCTGGAAATCCAGATGTACCACATCCATTGGCTCCCCGTTGTCTACCGCACTGGTAATGTCCTCAAAAAATTCCACTAAATTAGTTAGGCACGACCTGCCCTATATGAACCCATGCTGCGTCTGCCCAATGGGACAATTTCCATCCAGATGCCTCGCTATTTCTTCCTTGATGATAGATTCCAGCATCTTCCCTACTACCGAAGTTAAGCTCACTGGCCTATAATTACCCGCTTTCTGCCTACCTCCTTTTTTAAACAGTGGTGTCACATTTGCTAATTTCCAATCCGCCAGGACCATCCCAGAGTCTAGTGAATTTTGGTAAATTATCACTAGTGCATTTGCAATTTCCCTAGCCATCTCTTTTAGCACTCTGGGATGCATTCCATCAGGGCCAGGAGATTTGTCTACCTTTAGCCCCATTAGCTTGCCCATCACTACCTCCTTGGTGATAACAATCCTCTCAAGGTCCTCACCTGTCACAGCTTCATTTCTATCAGTCACTGGCATGTTATTTGTGTCTCCCACTGTGACGACCGACCCAAAAAACCTGTTCAGTTCCTCAGCCATTTCCTCATCTCCCATTATTGAATCTCCCTTCTCATCCTCTAAAGGACCAATATTTACCTTAGCCACTCTTTTTTGTTTTATATATTTGTAGAAACTTTCACTATCTGTTTTTATATTCTGAGCAAGTTTACTGTCATAATCTATCTGACTCTTCTTTATAGGTTTTTTAGTAGCTTTCTGTTGCATCCTAAAGATTTCCCAGTCCTCTAGTCTCCCACTAATCTTTGCCACTTTGTACGCTTTTTCCTTCAATTTGATGCTCTCCCTTATTTCCTTAGATATCCACGGTCGATTTTCCCTCTTTCTACCGTCCTTCCTTTTTGTTGGTATAAACCTTTACTGAGCACTGTGAAAAATCGCTTGGAAGGTTCTCCACTGTTCCACCATAAAGTCTTTGCTCCCAGTCTACCTTAGCTAGTTCTTCTCTCATCCCATTGTAATCTCCTTTGTTTAAGCACAAAACACTACTGTTTGATTTTACCTTCTCACCCTCCATCTGTATTTTAAATTCCACCATATTGTGATCGCTCCTTTCGAGAGATCCCTAACTATGAGATCATTAATCAATCCTGTCTCATTACACAGGACCAGATCTAGGACCGCTTGTTCCCTCGTAGGTTCCATTGCATACTGATCTAGGAAACTATTGCGGATACATTCTATAAACTCCTCCTCAAGGCTGCCTTGACCGACCTGGTTAAACCAATCAACATGTAGATTAAAATCCCCCATGATAACTGCTGTACCATTTCTACATGCATCCGTTATTTCTTTGTTTATTGCCTGCCCCACCATAATGTTATTATTTGGTGGCCTGTAGACTACTCCTATCAGTGACTTTTTCGACAGAGCTACACCACCTCCCTTACCATCCACTCTGTCCTTCCGAATAGTTTGATACCCTTGGATATTTAAGTCCCAGTCGTGACCATCCTTTAACCATGTTTCAGTAATGGCCACTAAATCATAGTCATTCACGATGATTTGCGCCATCAACTCATTTACCTTATTCCGAATACTACGAGCATTCAGGTAAAGTACACTTATGTTGGCTTTTTTACCTCTGTTCTTAATCTTAACACCTCGATCAGTAACCTCTCCTAAGTTATATTTCCTCTTAACATTTCTCCTAATTTTCCTTGTCGTCGAACCCATATCTTCCTGTAACAACCTGCCGCATCGCTTACCATTAATGTTTTTACTTCCCGTTTTATTCCTTTCAGTATTCCTGGTCCTATTCACTGAGCTCCCCTCAGTCACTGTACCTTGTACTGTCGCCCTTTTTGATTTTTGACTATGGCTTCTCTGCCTTACACTTTCCCCCTTACTGCCTTTTGTTTCTGTCCCTGTTTTACTACCTTCCAACTTCCAGCATCGGTTCCCATCCCCCTGCCACATTAGTTTAAACCCTCCCCAACAGCTCTAGCAAACACCCCCCTAGGACATCGGTTCCAGTCCTGCCCAGGTGCAGACCGTCCGGTTTGTACTGGTCCCACCTCCCCCAGAACCGGTTCCAATGTCCCAGGAATTTGAATCCCTCCCTCTTGCACCATCTCTCTAGCCACGTATTCATCCTATCTATCCTGACATTCCTACTCTGACTAGCTCGTGGCACTGGTAGCAATCCTGAGATTACTACCTTTGAGGTCCTACTTTTTAGTTTAACTCCTAACTCCCTGAATTCAGCTTGTAGGACCTCGTCCCATTTTTTTAACCTATATCGTTGGTGCCTATATGCACCACGACAGCTGGCTGTTCACCCACCCCCCCCCCCCCAAGAATGTCCTGCAGCCGCTCCGAGACATCCTTGACCCTTGCACCAGGGAGGCAACATACCATCCTGGAGTCTCGATTGCGTCCGCAGAACCGCCTGTCTATTCCCCTTACAATTGAGTCCCCTATCACTATAGCCCGGCCATTCTTCTTCCTGGCCTCCTGCGCAGCAGAGCCAGCCACGGTGCCATGAACCTGGCTGCTGCTGCCTTCCCCTGGTGAGCCATCTCCCTCAACAGTATCCAAAGCGGTATATTTATTTTGCAGGGAGATGACCGCAGGGGACACCTGCACTGCCTTCCTACTCTTGCTCTGTCTTTTGGTCACCCATTTTCTATCTCCCTCAGTACCTTTCACCTGCGGTGTGAGCAACTCGCTAAACGTGCTATCCACGACATCCTGAGCATCGCGGATGCTCCATAGTGAGTCCATCCGCAGCTCCAGAGCTGTCAAGCGGTCTAACAGGAGCTGCACCTGGACACACTTCTTGCACGTGAAGGAGCCAGGGACAGTGGACGTGGCCCTGAGCTCCCGCATCGCACACGAGGAGCATGACACGGGTCTGGGATCTCCTGCCATGTCTTAAACCTTAGGTTAACTTATACAAATACAATTCCAAAAATGAAAGAAAAGAAAAAGAAATAAATTAGACAATCAAAAGAAAAACTACTTACCAGTCACTTACCAGGGATAAAAGGCACCTCCCCCCCAAGCTTCAAATTCCCACCTAGCTTCAAATTCCCAAACTCACTCTGACTGTGTCCTCTCTGTCTCACTGGGAGAACTCACTGGGCGTGAGGTTAAAGTTGCTCTTTTTAAACTGTCCTGAGTTGACTCCCCCCCCCCACCTGCTTTCAGATCAAAGTAGATTAAAGTGACTGACACTTAGCTGCCAACCAGTTATGTGAGTGGGTGGGGCAGCCCTTGTTAACCTACACTGCACAATACTAGCTTAATATAAATTAATTTAAACTCCTGAAATTTAAAAGGAACAGTCTTACCGATTGGATTGGATTCAATTCCCACCTAGATTGAAATTCCCAAACTCACTCTTGGTTGTGTCTCACTCTGGCTGTGTCTTCTCTGGCTCACTGGGAGAACTCACTCCAGTGAGGCGGATCTTTTTAGTTCAGGAAAATTGGCGGAGTTACAACAAAAAGATATAGAAATAAAACGGATGTATCAGAAAGTGTACACAGAAGAGGAATCTGTGTGTATACCAGAGTGTTATTACCGTAAAAGCCATGTCTTGATGAGAAAATGGAGACCTGTACATATGCAGGTGGATGAAAAGTGGGCAGAAGTTCATCAAGTAGTATTGCCGGTAGGGTATAGAAAGGAGGTGTTGCGAGTTGCACATGAGGTACCAGTGGGAGGTCATTTGGGAATATGGAAAACTCAAGCTAAAATCCAGAAACATTTTTATTGGCCTGGACTACATAAGGATGTAGTTAAATTTTGTCAATCATGCCACACATGTCAAATGAGAGGGAAACCTCAAACAGTGATAAAACCAGCGCCCTCAATACCCACTCCAGCATTTGAGGAACCTTTTACAAGGGTCCTAATTGATTGTATAGGACCGCTTCCTGAAACAAAAAGTGGGAATCAATATCTTTTGACTATAATGGATGTGTCTACTAGGTTTCCAGAGGCCATTCCAGTAGGTAATATTACAGCTAAAAAGATTGTGGAGGAGTTACTTAAATTATTTTACGAGATATGGACTACCCATAGAAATTCAATCGGATCAAGGATCAAATTTTACCTCAAGGTTATTCAAAAAGGTTATGATAGCTTAGGAATGAAACAATTTCACTTCCAGTTGCGGCGATGCGGAGCGAAGCCGCACGTTTCGGCAGCTCCTGCGACAACGGACTTTTGGGCTCTCCAGTGGAGCCCCAACGGAACTTTCTTGATTTGATCCCGTGTGGGAAGGTGCAGTAAGGTCCCTCCTTACGTTACATGGCCGAGATTAGCGGTGGAGCGGCGAGAAAAGAGGCTCTGGAGCAGCGGGAAAATCGAGGGGGAAAAGCAAAATGGCGGAGGGCGGAGATCGAGCAGCGTGGGGGCCGGACCAGCAGGAGTTCCTCAAGCACTGTGTGGAGGAGCTGAAAAAGGAGGTGCTGGCGCCAATGCTGTTGCCGGTCGAGGGGCTGAAGAAGACCCAGAAGGCCCAGGCGGTGGAGCTTCGTGAGGAGAGAGATAAAACGAATGAGAACGAGGACGAGATCCTGGGCCTGGCGGTAAAAATGGAGGCGCATGAGGCGGTGCACAGGAGGTGGGCCGAGAGAATCAAGGTCCTGGAGAACAGGTCGAGGAGGAAGAACCTCCAGATTCTGGGTCTCCCCGAAGGAGTGGAGGGAGCTGATGCCGGGGTGTACATGAGTACGATGCTCCAGTCGCTAATGGGTGCGGAGGCCTCTCCAACCCCCCTGGAGCTGGAAGGGGCTCACCGGGTCCTGGCGAGGAGACCCAAGGCTGATGAGTCGCCAAGGGCGATAGTGGCAAGGATCCATCGCTTCGCGGACAAAGAAAGTGTGCTGAGATGGGCCAAGAAGGTGCGGAGCAGTAGATGGGCGAAAGCGGTGATCTGAGTTTACCAGGATTGGAGCGTGGAGGTGGCGAGAAGGAGAGCTGGCTTCAACCGGGCCAAGGCGGTGCTGCATAAAAAAAGAGTCAGGTTCGGAATGCTGCAGCCTGCGCGACTGTGGGTCACTTATCAGGACCGACACCACTATTGGCTTGGACCTTTATTCAGACGGAAAAACTGGACTCGAACTGAGGGGATGTGGTTGTGAGGGGATGTGGTTGTATATGGGGTTGTAAATATGGGTAAAGAATACTTCATGGGTGGGATGATGGATGGGGATGCGGGTAGCGTTCTGGTTAAAATTCCTTTTCTCTTTTCTGTAGACGAGATGATGATGATGGGGAATGTGGGCGTCGGTGCTGGAGGGAGGTGAGACTCGGGGATGAGGGAACTGGGATAATGGCCGCAACAGGAGCTGCGCCACAGGGGGCGGGGCTGGTTCGGGAAAGCGCGGGCTTTTTCCCGCGCCAAAAAAGGGGGGGGGGGGGATGGAGGAAGGTAAGGAGGAGGAGAGACTCCCACACGGGGAGATCAACAGGAAGGCGGGGGAAGCCGGGGTCAGCAGAAGTCAGCTGACTCACGGAAGTAATATGGGGGGAGCAAAAGAGCTAGATGTGGATCTAGTGGGGGGGGGGGGGGGGGGGGAAGGGGGGGACATTAGGGTTGCTGCTGCACTGTCAGAGGGGGAACTGAAAATGGAAGAGGTGGTCGGGACGGTGGTTCCCCGCCTGGGGGACTGGAGGGTGCGGGAGGCGCGAACACGGGACTGGCCTAAGATAGGAGATGGCTAGTCGGCGGGGGGTGGGGGTGGGGTAACCCCCCAATCCAGCTGATCACGTGGAATGTGAGAGGCCTAAATGGGCCGGTTAAGAGGGCCCGAGTGTTCGCGCACCTAAAGGGACTGAAGGCAGACGTGGCCATGCTTCAGGAGACACATCTGAAGGTGGCGGATCAGGTCAGGTTGAGAAAGGGATGGGTAGGACAGGTGTTCCATTCGGGGCTGGATGCGAAGAATAGAGGGGTGGCAATACTGGTGGGGAAGCGGGTGTCGTTTGAGGCCAAGAACATAGTAGCGGACAAGGGAGGCCGATACGTGATGGTGAGTGGTAGGTTGCAGGGGACGGGGGTGGAACTGGTGAATGTATATGCCCCGAACTGGGACGATGCTGGATTCATGAAACGGATGTTGGGGCGTATTCCGGACCTGGAGGTAGGAAGTTTGATAATGGGTGGGGATTTTAACACGGTGCTGGACCCAGCATTAGATCGCTCCAGATCTATGACGGGGTGGAGGCCGGCTGCAGCCAAGGTGCTTAGGGGGTTTATGGACCAGATGGGGGGCGTAGATCCGTGGAGATTTGCCAGGCCTTTGGCCAGAGAATTCTCTTTTTTCTCCCACGTACATAAGGCCTACTCCCGGATAGATTTTTTCGTTCTGGGCAGGGCACTGATCCCAAAAGTGGAGGGAACGGAGTATTCGGCCATAGCCATTTCAGACCATGCCCCGCACTGGGTGGAGGTGGAGCTGGGGGAGGAGAGGGACCAACGCCCGTTGTGGCGGTTGGATGTGGGACTGCTGGCGGACGAGGAAGTGTGTGGGAGAGTGCGGGGCTGCATCGAAAGGTATCTGGAGGCCAACGACAACAGGGAGGTGCAGGTGGGAGTAGTATGGGAGGCGCTGAAGGCGGTGGTCAGGGGAGAGTTAATCTCCATCAGGGCTCATAGGGAGAAGAGAGAGGGCAGGGAAAGGGAGAGGTTAGTGGGGGAGATTTTAAGGGTGGACAGGAGATATGCAGAGGCTCCGGATGAGGGACTACTCGGGGAGAGACGAAGTCTCCACACGGAGTTCGACCTGTTGACCACGGGGAAGGCAGAGGCACAGTGGAGGAAGGCACAGGGGGCGATATATGAATATGGGGAGAAGGCGAGCCGGATGCTGGCACATCAGCTCCGTAAGAGGATGGCAGCGAGGGAAATAGGTGGAGTCAAAGATGGCAGGGGAACTACGGTGCGGAGTGCAGGGAAAGTGAATGAGGCTTTTAAGGCCTTTTACGAGGAGCTGTATAGGTCCCAGCCTCCAGGGGGAAAAGAGGGGATGCGACGATTCTTGGACCAATTGAGGTTCCCAAGGGTGGAGGAGCAGGAGGTGGCTGGTTTGGGGGCGCCAATTGGGGTGGAGGAGCTGGTTAAAGGACTGGGGAGCATGCAGGCAGGGAAGGCCCTGGGACCGGATGGGTTCCCGGTGGGGTTTTATAGGAAGTATGTAGACCTGTTAGCCCCGTTGCTGGTAAGGACCTTCAATGAAGCAAGGGAGGGGGGACCCTTCCCCCCGACAATGTCGGAGGCGACGATCTCTTTAATCTTGAAAAGCGGGATAAGGACCCACTGCAATGTGGGTCGTATAGACCGATCTCGCTCCTTAATGTAGATGCTAAGTTGCTGGCAAAGGTGCTGGCTACGAGGATTGAGGACTGTGTCCCGGGGGTGATTCACGAGGACCAGACGGGATTCGTAAAGGGTAGGCAGTTAAACACTAATGTGCGAAGGCTCCTCAATGTGATAATGATGCCATCGGTGGAGGGAGAAGCGGAGATAGTGACAGCCATGGACGCAGAGAAGGCCTTCGATCGGGTAGAGTGGGAGTATCTCTGGGAAGTGTTGAGGAGGTTTGGGTTCGGGGGAGGGTTTATTAGTTGGGTTAAGCTCCTGTATAAATGAAATGAATGAAATGAAAATCGCTTATTGTCACAAGTAGGCTTCAAATGAAGTTACTGTGAAAAGCCCCTAGTCGCCACATTCCGGCGCCTGTTCGGGGAGGCTGTTACGGGAATTGAACCGTGCTGCTGGCCTGCCTTGGTCTGCTTTCAAAGCCAGCGATTTAGCCCCTGTGCTAAACAGCCCCTGTTGCTAAAAAGCCCCGGTGGCGAGTGTGGTCACGAACCGGCGGAGGTCGGAGTATTTCCGGCTGTATCGAGGGACGAGGCAGGGGTGCCCCCTGTCCCCTCTGCTGTTTGCATTAGCAATTGAACCTTTGGCCATGGCGTTAAGGGAGTCGGGGAAATGGAAGGGGGTTGTCCGAGGGGGAGAGGAACATTGAGTGTCGCTGTACGCAGACGACCTGTTGCTGTATGTGGCGGACCCAGTGGAGGGGATGGTGGAGGTCATGCGGATAATAAGGGAGTTTGGGGACTTCTTGGGCTATAAGCTCAATGTGGGAAAGAATGAGCACTTTGTGATCCATCCGGGGGACCAGGGAAGAGGGATAGACGTCCTACCGTTGAGGAGGGCGGAAAGGAGCTTTCGATACTTGGGGATTCAGGTAGCTAGGAGCTGGGGGGCACTGCACAAACTTAATTTGACGCGGACGGTGGAACAGATGGAGGAGGACTTTAAAAGGTGGGACATGTTGCCACTCTCGCTGGCGGGCAGAGTACAGTCGATTAAAATGGTGGTCCTCCCGAGGTTTCTTTTTGTATTCCAATGCCTCCCAATCGTGATTACTAAGGCCTTCTTTGAGAGGGTAAGCAGGAGCATTATGGGATTTGTATGGGCGAGCAAGACCCTGAGGGTAAGGAGGGGGTTCCTGGAGCATAGCAGAGATAGAGGAGGACTGGCGTTGCCAAATCTGTGTGGCTACTACTGGGCAGCCAACGTGGCGATGATCCGTAAGTGGGTGATGGAGGGAGAGGGGGCGGCGTGGAAGAGGTTGGAGATGGCGTCCTGCAAAGGAACGAGCCTGGGGGCGCTGGTGACGGCACCGCTGCCGCTCTCGCCGACAAGGTACACCACGAGCCCGGTGGTGGCGGCAACGTTAAAGATCTGGGGGCAGTGGAGACGACACAGGGGCGCGATGGGAGCCTCGGTGTGATCCCCAATCAGAGATAACCATCGGTTTGTCCCGGGAAGGATGGATGTGGGGTTTCGGAGCTGGCATCGGGCAGGGATTAGAAGAATGGGGGACCTGTTCATCGATGGGACGTTTGCGAGCTTAGGGGCGCTGGAGGAGAAGTTTGGGCTACCCCCGGGAAACGCTTTCAGGTACATGCAAGTGAGGACGTTTGTGAGGCGGTTGGTGAGGGAATTCCCGCTGCTCCCGGCACAGGGGATTCAGGACAGGGTGATTTCGGGCGTATGGGTCGGGGAGGGCAAGGTGTCGGCAATATACCAGGAGATGAAAGAAGAAGGGTAGGCTTTGGTAGAGGAACTGAAGGGTAAATGGGAGGAGGAGCTGGGGAGGAGATTGAGGAGGGGCTGTGGGCTGATGCCCTAAGTAGGGTTAATTCCTCTTCCTCGTGTGCCAGGCTTAGCCTGATACAATTTAAGGTGGTTCACAGAGCGCATATGACGGGGGCGAGGCTGAGCAGGTTCTTTGGGGTAGAGGACAGATGTGGGAGGTGCTCAGGGAGCCCGGCGAACCATGTCCATATGTTTTGGTCATGCCCGGCACTGGAGGGGTTCTGGAGGGGAGTGGCGGGAACAGTATCTAAGGTGGTGAAAGTCCGGGTCAAGCCAAGCTGGGGGCTAGCAATATTTGGAGTAGTGGACGAGCCGGGAGTGCAGGAGGCGAAAGAGGCCGGCATTCTGGCCTTTGCGTCCCTAGTAGCCCGGCGAAGGATCTTGCTAATGTGGAAGGAGGCGAAGCCCCCCAGCCTGGAGGCCTGGATAAATGATATGGCTGGGTTTATCAAGCTAGAGAAGATAAAGTTTGCCTTGAGAGGGTCTGCGCAGGGGTTCTACAGGCGGTGGCAACCGTTCCTAGACTATCTCGCGGAGCGTTAGATGATGGTCGGACAGCAGCAACAGCAACCCGGGGGGGGGGGGGGGGGACATCGTTCGTGGGGGGGGCGGGGGGGAGGGAGGGTTTTCTGGGGGGCATTTGAGCAAGAAAACACACGAATGATCCGGAATCTGGCATGTACGGGAAGAATCCAATGTACAAAGTTCTGTACCTTATTGACTTGCCATGTCCGTGTCTTGCCACGCGAGCTTTCTTTCTTTTCTTTGTTACCGGGGGGGGGGGGGGGGGGGGGGGGGGCGGGGGGGATCAGCTGCGTACCATCCTGACTCACAGGGAGCGTTAGAAAGGTGGCATCAGACATTAAAGACAATGTTGAGGGCGTATTGTCAAGATTATCCAGAGGATTGGGATAAAGGAATTCCATTCGTATTGTTTGCAATTAGGGATGCACCTAATGAGTCAACCAAATTCAGTCCTTTTGAAGTAATTTTTGGTCATGAGGTAAGAGGACCACTTAAATTGATTAAGGAAAAATTGTTGGGTGAGAAATCGGAAATTACATTATTGGATTACGTGTCAAATTTTAGGGAACGATTAAATAGAGCAGGGGAATTGGCTTGACAACATTTGAAAGTTGCACAAAATGTGATGAAACGGGTAGCGGACAAGAAATCCAAAGTTCGTAGTTTTGCCAGTGGGGATAAAGTTTTAGTGTTGTTACCAGTGGTAGGGGAGCCTTTAAAAGCTAGGTTATGTGGACCGTATCAGATTGAAAGGAAATTAAATGAGGTGAATTATGTGGTAAAAACACCAGATAGAAGGAAGACTCACCGAGTGTGTCATGTGAATATGCTGAAAAGGTACTTTGAAAGGGAACGAGAGAAAAAGGAGGTATTAATGATTCCAACTCAAAGTGACGAACCAAATCCAGATGACTGTGAATTTGACATACCTCAAATTAAAAATTGGGATGAATTGTTGAGTTACCTTCCAGAGGAAAAACGGACTGACCTGAAAGAGTTATTGATATCACATGGGCAAGTTTGTGGAGATAAATTGGGAAGTACTAAAATGGTTATATATGATGTAGATGTGGGAAATGCTGTTCCTATCAAACAACATCCATATAGACTTAACCCTTTAAAATTGGCACAGGTTAACAGAGAGATTGAGAGTATGCTTAAAAATGGCATAATTGAAGTGGGTTGCAGCCAATGGAGCTCACCCATAGTGACGGTACCTAAACCAGACGGTACCCAACGGTTGTGTGTGGACCATAGAAAGGTTAATGCAGTTACAAGAACGGACTCTTATCCTATCCCACGTTTGGAGGATTGCATTGAGAAAGTGGGACAATCAGCTTTTATTTCCAAACTGGATTTACTTAAAGGTTACTGGCAGGTACCTTTATCCGAAAGGGTGAAGGAGATTTCAGCTTTTGTGACTCCAGATGGTATATACCAATTCAAAGTTATGCCATTTGGCATGAAAAACGCCCCAGCCACATTTCAACGGTTAATTGACAAAGTTGTTTCAGGATTACCCAATTGTGCGGTATACATCGACGATCTGGTCATTTTCAGCCAGACATGGACAGAACATTTAAAACATCTGATGGAGTTATTCGATCAACTTCAGGGGGCGGGTTTGGTGATAAACCTAGCCAAAAGTGAATTTGGAAGTGCCCGAATCACTTTCCTTGAGAAGTTTCCGAAACCCTCGAGACGAAGGGAAATAATGCGATTTCTTGGCATGAGTGGATTTGATCGAACATTTGTGCAAAAGATTTGTAGCGTGATTGCTCCACTGATGGACTTGCTGAAGAAACGTCAAAAAGTTCAGTGGACAGTGGAGTTTCAGTCAGACATTTGACTGCCTGAAAGCTGTGATCACCAATGCTCCTGTGTAGGAGAATTACAAAGACTCTGTGATCAGATTGAACTAAAGTATCTGACTTTAAAGAGAAATGCCGAGGCGGAGAGAAATGGACGGATCGTGCAGAGACCGTCTTGTTCAAAGAGACTGTTAATCGAGAAGGATTTCAGTTGGAGGAAGAAGAAGGAAGAAAATGGACTATATTATTATACCTGTTTGCGTGTGTTGTTTTTTTGAAACAAAAAGTATATTTACTCTGTGCATTTCTTAAAGGATGGAGAAAAGATGAAAAATGAAACCATCTTGAAGTTGATGGGTTTTTTTTTCTTGGGGGGGAGGTGTCATGTGAGAGTACCTTTAAGAAATGGAGCTGCTAATGTTACTGGAGTGATGTCAGAGTATGGGTGGAGCTGAGCTCCACTTCTGCTTTTTGAGTTTAAGTTTGAGAAAAGCTTGTGTGTCTGTGAGCTGAACTGCTGTTGATCTCTGCCATCCAAAGGCTATCTATGGATCATTTGGGTGAACCCAGGATTGTAAAAAATATCTCAGTATTGAATATAAATCTAATGTGCTCCTGTTTGAAGGTTTGTTAAGTCTTTTGGACAGCATACAGGTTATTTAGTGTTTTATTCTTTGGGGGTGTATTTGAATTAATGGTTGTTAAGATATTCACTGTTTGTTTTGGAAAGGTTACCTTGAGTTCATAGAATAAACATTGTTTTGTTTCAAAAACCTCTGGTCCATTTTCTGCTGTCCCACACCTGTAGAGTGGGCCGTGTGCTCCCCATACCACAATCTAGTAAAAGTTGTGGGTCAGGTGAACTCCATGATACATTTTGGGATTCTCTAAACCCTGGCCCATAACACATTACCAGTGCGGTAGATAACGGGGAGCCAATCGATGTGGTATATCTGGATTTCCAGGGAGCTTGTGACCAGGTGCCATATAAAAGGTTGCTGCATAAGATAAAGATGCATGGCATTAAGGGGAAAGTAGTAGCATGGATAGAGGATTGGTTAATGAATAGAAAGCAAAGAGTGGGGATTAATGGGTGTTTCTCTGGTTGGCAATCAGTAGCTAGTGGTGTCCCTCAGGGAGCAGTGCTGGGCCCACAATTGTTCACAATTTACATAATACTAATAATCGCTTGCTGTCACAAGTCGGCTTCAATGAAGTTACTGTGAAAAAACCCCAGTCGCCACATTCTGGCGCCTGTTCGGAGAGGCTGGTACAGGAATTGAACCCACGTTGCTGGCCTTGTTCTGCATTACAAGTCAGCTGTTTAGCCCACGGTGCTAAACTAGCCCCCGTTTGGGGACCATGTGCAATGTATCCAAGTTTGCAGACGACACTAAGATGAGTGGTAAAGCAAAAAGTGCAGAGGATACTGGAAGTCTGCAGAGGGATTTGGATAGGCTAAGTGAATGGGCTAGGGTCTGGCAGATGGAATACAATGTTGACAAATGTGAGGTTATCCATTTTGGTAGGAATAACAGCAAAAGGGATTATTATTTAAATGATAAAATATTAAAACATGCTGCTGTGCAGAGAGACCTGGGTGTGCTAGTGCATGAGTCGCAAAAAGTTGGTTTTCAGGTGCAACAGGTGATTAAGAAGGCGAATGGAATTTTGTCCTTCATTGCTAGAGGGATGGAGTTTAAGACTAGGGAGGTTATGCTGCAATTGTATAGGGTGTTGGTGAGGCCACATCTGGAGTATTGTGTTCAATTTTGGTCTCCTTACTTGAGAAAGGACGTACTGGCGCTGGAGGGTGTGCAGAGGAGATTCACTAGGTTAATCCCAGACCTGAAGGGGTTGGATTACGAGGAGAGGTTGAGTAGACTGGGACTGTACTCGTTGGAATTTAGAAGGATGCGGGGGGGGGGGGATCTTATAGAAACATATAAAATCATGAAGGGAATAGATAGGATAGATGCGGGCAGGTTGTTTCCACTGGCGGGTGAAAGCAGAACTAGGGGGCATAGCCTCAAAATAAGGGGAAGTAGATTTAGGACTGAGTTTAGGAGGAACTTCTTCACCCAAAGGGTTGTGAATCTATGGAATTCCTTGCCCAGTGAAGCAGTAGAGGCTCCTTCATTAAATGTTTTTAAGATAAAGATAGATAGTTTTTTGAAGAATAAAGGGATTAAGGGTTACGGTGTTCGGGCCGGAAAGTGGAGCTGAGTCCACAAAAGATCAGCCATGATCTCATTGAATGGTGGAGCAGGCTCGAGGGGCCAGATGGCCGACTCCTGCTCCTAGTTCTTATGTTCTTATGTTCTTGTGTGTGTAAGTCTGTGTCTGCATGTACATATATGTGTGTGCACTCACTTGTGTATGTTTGTATGTCCATAAGACCACAAGACAGGAGCAGAGTTAGGCCACTCGGCCCATCGAGTCCGCTCCGCCATTCAATCATGGCTGATATTTTCTCATCCCCATTCTCCTGCCTTCTCCCCATAACCCCTGATCCCCTTATTAATCAAGAACCTATCTATCTCTGTCTTAAAGACACTCAGTGATTTGGCCTCCACAGCCTTCTGCGGCAAAGAGTTCCACAGATTCACCACCCTCTGGCTGAAGAAATTCCTCCCCATCTCTGTTTTAAAGGATCGTCCCTTTAGTCTGTGATTGTGTCCTCTGCTTCTAGTTTTTCCCACAAGTGGAAACATCCTCTCCACGTCCACTCTATCCAGGCCTCGCAGTATCCTGTAAGCTTCAATAAGATCCCCCCTCATCCTTCTAAACTCCAACGAGTACCGACCCAGAGTCCTCAACCGTTCCTCATACGACAAGTTCTTCATTCCAGGGATCATTCTTGTGAACCTCCTCTGGACCCTTTCCAAGGCCAGCACATCCTTCCTTAGATACGGGGCCCAGAACTGCTCACAATACTCCAAATGGGGTCTGACCAGAGCCTTATACAGCCTCAGAAGTACATTCCTCCTCTTGTATTCTAGCCCTCTCGACATGAATGCTAACATTGCATTTGCCTTCCCGACTGAACCTGCACGTTAACCTTAAGAGAATCGTGAACAAGACTCCCAAGTCCCTTTGTGCTTCTGATTTCCGACGCAGTTCCCCATTTAGAGAATAGTCTCTGCCTAAATTCCTTCTTCCAAAGTGCATAACCTCACACTTTTCCACATTGTATTTCATCTGCCACTCCATTGCCCGCTCTCCTAGCCTGTCCAAATCCTTCTGCAGCCCCTTGCTTCCTCAATACTCCCTGTCCCGCTACAGGTCTTTGTATCATCTGCAAACTTAGCAACAGAGCCTTCAGTTCCGTCTTCCAGATCATTAATGTATATTGTGAAAAGTTGTGGTCCCAGCACCGACCCCTGAGGCACACCACTAGTCACCAGCTGCCATCCTGAAAAAGACCCCTTTAACCCCACTCTCTGTCTGTGTGTCTATGTGCGTGTGTAATTGTGCATGTGTGTGTGTGACAGCCTGTGTGTGTCTGTGTTGTGTGTGTATACGTGTGTGCATGTGTGCATATATGTGTGTATATGCATGTGCAAGTGTATACGCGTATGTGTATATGTGCGGGTGCATGCATGTGTGTGCGCGTGTGTGGGTGCGCGTGCGCGTGTGCATGTGCGTGCGTGTGCGCGTGTGTGTGCGCGTGTGTGTGCGCGTGGGTGTGTGTGCGTGTGTGTGCGCATGTGTGTGCGCGTGTGTGTGTGTGCGTGTGTGTGCGCGTGTGTGTGCGTGTGTGTGCGCGTGTGCGTGTGCGTGCGCGCGCGTGCGTGCGTGCGTGTGTGTGTGCGTGTGTGTGTGCGTGTGTGTGTGTGCGTGTGTGTGCGCGTGTGTGTGCGTGTGTGCGCGTGTGTGCGCGTGTGCGTGTGCGTGTGTGTGTGCGTGTGCGTGCGCGCGTGTGTGTGTGTGTGTGTGTGTGTGCGTGTGTGTGTGTGCGTGTGTGTGTGCGTGTGCGTGCGCGCGTGTGTGTGCGTGTGTGTGTGTGTGTGTGTGTGTGCGTGTGTGTGTGCGTGTGTGTGTGCGTGCGTGCGTGCGTGTGTGTGTGCGTGTGTGTGCGTGTGTGCGTGTGCGTGCGCGCGTGTGTGTGCGTGTGTGTGTGTGTGTGTGCGTGTGTGTGTGTGCGTGTGTGTGTGCGTGTGTGTGTGCGTGCGTGTGTGCGTGCGTGTGTGTGTGCGTGTGTGCGTGCGCGTGTGTGTGCGTGTGTGTGTGCGTGTGTGTGTGTGCGTGTGTGTGTGTGCGCGTGTGTGTGTGTGTGTGTGTGTGTGCGCGTGTGTGTGTGCGTGTGTGTGCGCGTGTGTGTGCGCGTGTGTGTGCGCGTGTGTGTGTGCGTGTGTGTGTGTTGGAGACTCACCATGTCTACAATGTCTGCGGTGGTGAGGATGAGGATAGCAGCCATGGCCCACGTGTTGCGGGCCCAGCGAGTCCTGTCGATCCACGTGGAGAACAGGACCAATTTCTTGGGGAAGACCTGAAGAGGAACAAAATAGTTTGTGTCAGCATTTGGAGCAGGAGGTCAGTGCACACAATAAACATTGTGAGAAACATTCAGAGGGAAAATACAGGGCTTTACACTGAGCAGAACAGATCGTGGCCTGTGAGAGAGCCAGGGTAACAGAGACAGGGCGAGGGGGCCAGGGCGAGAGGGTCAGGGTGAGAGGGTCAGGGCGAGAGGGTCAGGGCGAGAGGGTCAGGGTGAGGGGGTCAGGGCGAGAGGGCCAGGGCGAGAGGGTCAGGGTGAGGGGGTCAGGGCGAGAGGGCCAGGGCGAGAGGGTCAGGGCGACAGGGTCAGGGTGACAGGGTCAGGGCGACAGGGTCAGGGCTACAGGGTCAGGGCGACAGAGCGAGAGGGTCAGGGCGAGAGCGTCAGGGCGAGAGGGTCAGGGCGAGAGGGTCAGGGTGAGGGGGCCAGGGCGAGAGGGCCAGGGCGAGAGGGTCAGGGCGAGAGGGCCAGGGTGAGGGGGCCAGGGCGAGGGGGCCAGGGAGAGAGGGTCAGGGCGAGAGGGTCAGGGTGAGGGGGTCAGGGCGAGAGGGCCAGGGCGAGAGGGACGCAGGGCGAGAGGGCCGCAGGGCGAGAGGGCCAGGGCGACAGGGTCAGGGCGACAGGGTCAGGGCGACAGGGTCAGGGCTACAGGGTCAGGGCGACAGAGCGAGAGGGTCAGGGCGAGAGGGTCAGGGCGAGAGGGTCAGGGCGAGAGGGTCAGGGCGAGAGGGTCAGGGCGAGAGGGTCAGGGCGAGAGGGTCAGGGTGAGGGGGCCAGGGCGAGAGGGCCAGGGCGAGAGGGACGCAGGGCGAGAGGGCCAGGGCGAGAGGGACGCAGGGCGAGAGGGACGCAGGGCGAGAGGGCCAGGGCGAGAGGGTCAGGGCGACAGGGTCAGGGCGACAGGGTCAGGGCGACAGGGTCAGGGCTACAGGGTCAGGGCGACAGAGCGAGAGGGTCAGGGCTACAGGGTCAGGGTGAGAGGGCCAGGGCGAGGGGGCCAGGGCGAGAGGGTCAGGGCGAGATGGTCAGGGTGAGGGGGCCAGGGCGAGAGGGCCAGGGCGAGAGGAACGCAGGGCGAGAGGGCCGCAGGGCGAGAGGGCCAGGGCGACAGGGTCAGGGCGACAGGGTCAGGGCGACAGGGTCAGGGCGACAGGGTCAGGGCGACAGGGTCAGGGCGACAGGGTCAGGGCGAGAGGGTCAGGGCGAGAGGGTCAGGGCGAGAGGGTCAATGTGAGGGGGCCAGGGCGAGAGGTACGCAGGGCGAGAGGGCCGCAGAGCGAGAGGGCCAGGGCGAGGGGGCCAGGGCGAGAGGGACGCAGGGCGAGAGGGCCGCAGGGCGAGAGGGCCAGGGCGACAGGGTCAGGGCGAGAGGGTCAGGGCGAGAGGGTCAGGGCGAGAGGGTCAGGGCGAGAGGGACGCAGGGCGAGAGGGCCGCAAGGCGAGAGGGCCAGGGCGAGAGGGTCAGGGCTACAGGGTCAGGGCGAGATGGACGCAGGGCGAGAGGGTCAGGGCGAGAGGGTCAGGGTGAGGGGGCCAGGGCGAGAGGGTCAGGGCGAGAGGGACGCAGGGCGAGAGGGCCGCAGGGCGAGAGGGCCAGGGCGAGGGGGCCAGGGCGAGAGGGCCAGGGCGAGAGGGACGCAGGGCGAGAGGGCCGCAGGGCGAGAGGGCCGGGGCGACAGGGTCAGGGCGACAGGGTCAGGGCGACAGGGTCAGGGCGACAGGGTCAGGGCGACAGGGTCAGGGCGACAGAGCGAGAGGGTCAGGGCTACAGGGTCAGGGCGAGAGGGTCAGGGCGAGAGGGTAAGGGCGAGAGGGTCAGGGCGAGAGGGTCAGGGCGAGAGAGACAGGGCCGCAGGGCGAGAGGGTCAGGGCGAGAGGGTCAGGGCGACAGGGTCAGGGCGACAGGGTCAGGGCGACAGGGTCAGGGCGAGAGGGTCAGGGCGAGAGGGTCAGGGCGAGAGGGTCAGGGCGAGAGGGTCAGGGCGAGAGGGTCAGGGCGAGAGGGTCAGGGTGAGGGGGCCAGGGCGAGAGGGTCAGGGCGAGAGGGTCAGGGCGAGAGGGTCAGGGCGAGAGGGTCAGGGCGAGAGGGTCAGGGCGAGAGAGACAGGGCCGCAGGGCGACAGGGTCAGGGCGAGAGGGTAGGGCGAGAGGGTCAGGGCGAGAGGGTCAGGGCGAGAGGGTCAGGGCGAGAGGGTCAGGGTGAGGGGGCCAGGGCGAGAGGTACGCAGGGCGAGAGGGCCGCAGAGCGAGAGGGCCAGGGCGAGGGGGCCAGGGCGAGAGGGACGCAGGGCGAGAGGGCCGCAGGGCGAGAGGGCCAGGGCGACAGGGTCAGGGCGAGAGGGTCAGGGCGAGAGGGTCAGGGCGAGAGGGTCAGGGTGAGGGGGCCAGGGCGAGAGGGCCAGGGCGAGAGGGACGCAGGGCGAGAGGGCCGCAGGGCGAGAGGGCCAGGGCGAGGGGGCCAGGGCGAGAGGGCCAGGGCGAGAGGGACGCAGGGCGAGAGGGCCGCAGGGCGAGAGGGTCAGGGCGACAGGGTCAGGGCGACAGGGTCAGGGTGACAGAGCGAGAGGGTCAGGGCTACAGGGTCAGGGCGAGAGGGTCAGGGCGAGAGGGTCAGGGCGAGAGGGTCAGGGCGAGAGGGTCAGGGCGAGAGAGACAGGGCCGCAGGGCGAGAGGGTCAGGGCGACAGGGTCAGGGCGACAGGGTCAGGGCGACAGGGTCAGGGCGACAGGGTCAGGGCGACAGGGTCAGGGCGACAGGGTCAGGGCGACAGAGCGAGAGGGTCAGGGCTACAGGGTCAGGGCGAGAGGGTCAGGGCGAGAGGGTCAGGGCGAGAGGGTCAGGGCGAGAGGGTCAGGGCGAGAGAGACAGGGCCGCAGGGCGAGAGGGTCAGGGCGAGAGGGTCAGGGCGAGAGGGTCAGGGCGACAGGGTCAGGGCGACAGGGTCAGGGCGAGAGGGTCAGGGCGAGAGGGTCAGGGCGAGAGGGTCAGGGCGAGAGGGTCAGGGCGAGAGGGTCAGGGTGAGGGGGCCAGGGCGAGAGGTACGCAGGGCGAGAGGGCCGCAGAGCGAGAGGGCCAGGGCGAGGGGGCCAGGGCGAGAGGGACGCAGGGCGAGAGGGCCGCAGGGCGAGAGGGCCAGGGCGACAGGGTCAGGGCGAGAGGGTCAGGGCGAGAGGGTCAGGGCGAGAGGGTCAGGGTGAGGGGGCCAGGGCGAGAGGGCCAGGGCGAGAGGGACGCAGGGCGAGAGGGCCGCAGGGCGAGAGGGCCAGGGCGAGGGGGCCAGGGCGAGAGGGCCAGGGCGAGAGGGACGCAGGGCGAGAGGGCCGCAGGGCGAGAGGGTCAGGGCGAGAGGGTCAGGGCGACAGGGTCAGGGTGACAGAGCGAGAGGGTCAGGGCTACAGGGTCAGGGCGAGAGGGTCAGGGCGAGAGGGTCAGGGCGAGAGGGTCAGGGCGAGAGGGTCAGGGCGAGAGAGACAGGGCCGCAGGGCGAGAGGGTCAGGGCGAGGGGGTCAGGGCGAGAGGGTCAGGGCGACAGGGTCAGGGCGACAGGGTCAGGGCGACAGAGCGAGAGGGTCAGGGCTACAGGGTCAGGGCGAGAGGGTCAGGGCGAGAGGGTCAGGGCGAGAGGGTCAGGGCGAGAGGGTCAGGGCGAGAGGGTCAGGGCGAGAGAGACAGGGCCGCAGGGCGAGAGGGTCAGGGCGAGAGGGTCAGGGCGACAGGGTCAGGGCGACAGGGTCAGGGCGACAGGGTCAGGGCTACAGGGTCAGGGCGAGAGGGTCAGGGCGAGAGGGTCAGGGCGAGAGGGTCAGGGTGAGGGGGCCAGGGCGAGAGGGCCAGGGCGAGAGGGACGCAGGGCGAGAGTGACGCAGGGCGAGAGGGACGCAGGGCGAGAGGGCCAGGGCGAGAGGGTCAGGGTGAGAGGGCCAGGGCGAGAGGGCCAGGGCGACAGGGTCAGGGCGAGAGGGTCAGGGTGAGGGGGCCAGGGCGAGAGGGCCAGGGCGAGAGGGTCAGGGCGAGAGGGTCAGGGCGAGAGGGTCAGGGCGAGAGAGACAGGGCCGCAGGGCGAGAGGGTCAGGGCGAGAGGGTCAGGGCGAGAGGGTCAGGGCGACAGGGTCAGGGTGACAGAGCGAGAGGGTCAGGGCGAGAGGGTCAGGGCGAGAGGGTCAGGGCGAGAGGGTCAGGGCGAGAGGGTCAGGGTGAGGGGGCCAGGGCGAGAGGGCCAGGGCGAGAGGGACGCAGGGCGAGAGGGCCGCGGGGCGAGAGGGCCAGGGCGAGGAGGCCAGGGCGAGGGGGCCAGGGCGAGAGGGACGCAGGGCGAGAGGGCCGCAGGGCGAGAGGGCCAGGGCGACAGGGTCAGGGCGACAGGGTCAGGGCGACAGGGTCAGGGCGACAGGGTCAGGGCGACAGGGTCAGGGCGAGAGGGTCAGGGCGAGAGGGTCAGGGCGAGAGAGACAGGGCCACAGGGCGAGAGGGTCAGGGTGAGAGGGTCAGGGCGAGAGGGTCAGGGCGAGAGGGTCAGGGCGAGAGGGTCAGGGCGACAGAGCGAGAGGGTCAGGGCGACAGAGCGAGAGGGTCAGGGCGAGAGGGTCAGGGCGAGAGGGTCAGGGCGAGAGGGTCAGGGCGACAGGGCCGCAGGGCGAGAGGGTCAGGGTGAGAGGGTCAGGGCGAGAGGGTCAGGGCGAGAGGGTCAGGGCGACAGAGCGAGAGGGTCAGGGCGAGAGGGTCAGGGCGAGAGGGTCAGGGCGACAGGGCCGCAGGGCGACAGGGCCGCAGGGCGAGAGGGTCAGGGCGAGAGGGTCAGGGCGAGAGGGTCAGGGCGAGAGGGTCAGGGCGACAGAGCGAGAGGGTCAGGGCGAGAGGGTCAGGGCGAGAGGGTCAGGGCGACAGGGCCGCAGGGCGACAGGGCCGCAGGGCGAGAGGGTCAGGGCGAGAGGGTCAGGGCGAGAGGGCCAGGGCGAGAGGGTCAGGGCGAGAGGGTCAGGGCGAGAGGGTCAGGGCGAGAGGGTCAGGGTGAGAGGGCCAGGGCGAGAGGGTCAGGGCGACAGGGCCGCAGGGCGACAGGGCCGCAGGGCGAGAGGGTCAGGGTGAGAGGGTCAGGGCGAGAGGGCCAGGGCGAGAGGGTCAGGGCGAGAGGGTCAGGGCGAGAGGGTCAGGGTGAGAGGGCCAGGGCGAGAGGGTCAGGGTGAGAAGGTCAGGGCGAGAGGGTCAGGGCGAGAGGGTCAGGGCGACAGAGCGAGAGGGTCAGGGCGAGAGGGTCAGGGCGAGAGGGTCAGGGCGACAGAGCGAGAGGGTCAGGGCTACAGGGTCAGGGCGAGAGGGTCAGGGCGAGAGGGTCAGGGCGAGAGGGTCAGGGCGAGAGGGTCAGGGCGAGAGAGACAGGGCCGCAGGGCGAGAGGGTCAGGGCGAGAGGGTCAGGGTGACAGGGTCAGGGCGACAGAGCGAGAGGGTCAGGGCGAGAGGGTCAGGGCGAGAGGGTCAGGGCGAGAGGGTCAGGGCGAGAGGGTCAGGGTGAGGGGGCCAGGGCGAGAGGGCCAGGGCGAGAGGGACGCAGGGCGAGAGGGCCGCAGGGCGAGAGGGCCAGGGCGAGGGGGCCAGGGCGAGGGGGCCAGGGCGAGAGGGACGCAGGGCGAGAGGGCCGCAGGGCGAGAGGGCCAGGGCGACAGGGTCAGGGCGACAGGGTCAGGGCGACAGGGTCAGGGCGACAGGGTCAGGGCTACAGGGTCAGGGCGAGAGGGTCAGGGCGAGAGGGTCAGGGCGAGACGGTCAGGGCGAGAGAGACAGGGCCACAGGGCGAGAGGGTCAGGGCGACAGAGCGAGAGGGTCAGGGCGACAGAGCGAGAGGGTCAGGGCGAGAGGGTCAGGGCGAGAGGGTCAGGGCGAGAGGGTCAGGGCGACAGGGCCGCAGGGCGAGAGGGTCAGGGCGAGAGGGTCAAGGCGAGAGGGTCAGGGCGAGAGGATCAGGGCGAGAGGGTCAGGGCGAGAGGGTCAGGGCGAGAGGGTCAGGGCGACAGAGCGAGAGGGTCAGGGCGAGAGGGTCAGGGCGAGAGGGTCAGGGCGACAGGGCCGCAGGGCGACAGGGCCGCAGGGCGAGAGGGTCAGGGCGAGAGGGTCAGGGCGAGAGGGTCAGGGCGAGAGGGTCAGGGTGAGGGGGCCAGGGCGAGAGGTACGCAGGGCGAGAGGGCCGCAGAGCGAGAGGGCCAGGGCGAGGGGGCCAGGGCGAGAGGGACGCAGGGCGAGAGGGCCGCAGGGCGAGAGGGCCAGGGCGACAGGGTCAGGGCGAGAGGGTCAGGGCGAGAGGGTCAGGGCGAGAGGGTCAGGGCGAGAGGGACGCAGGGCGAGAGGGCCGCAGGGCGAGAGGGCCAGGGCGAGAGGGTCAGGGCTACAGGGTCAGGGCGAGAGGGACGCAGGGCGAGAGGGTCAGGGCGAGAGGGTCAGGGTGAGGGGGCCAGGGCGAGAGGGCCAGGGCGAGAGGGACGCAGGGCGAGAGGGCCGCAGGGCGAGAGGGCCGCAGGGCGAGAGGGCCAGGGGGAGGGGGCCAGGGCGAGGGGGCCAGGGCGTGAGGGACGCAGGGCGAGAGGGCCGCAGGGCGAGAGGGCCAGGGCGACAGGGTCAGGGCGACAGGGTCAGGGCGACAGGGTCAGGGCTACAGGGTCAGGGCGAGAGGGTCAGGGCGAGAGGGTCAGGGCGAGAGGGTCAGGGCGAGAGAGACAGGGCCACAGGGCGAGAGGGTCAGGGTGAGAGGGTCAGGGCGAGAGGGTCAGGGCGAGAGGGTCAGGGCGAGAGGGTCAGGGCGACAGAGCGAGAGGGTCAGGGCGACAGAGCGAGAGGGTCAGGGCGACAGAGCGAGAGGGTCAGGGCGAGAGGGTCAGGGCGAGAGGGTCAGGGCGAGAGGGTCAGGGCGACAGGGCCGCAGGGCGAGAGGGTCAGGGCGAGAGGGTCAGGGCGAGAGGGTCAGGGCGAGAGGGTCAGGGCGAGAGGGTCAGGGCGAGAGGGTCAGGGCGACAGAGAGAGAGGGTCAGGGCGAGAGGGTCAGGGCGAGAGGGTCAGGGCGACAGGGCCGCAGGGCGACAGGGCCGCAGGGCGAGAGGGTCAGGGCGAGAGGGTCAGGGCGAGAGGGTCAGGGCGAGAGGGTCAGGGCGACAGAGCGAGAGGGTCAGGGTGAGAGGGTCAGGGCGAGAGGGTCAGGGCGACAGGGCCGCAGGGCGACAGGGCCGCAGGGCGAGAGGGTCAGGGCGAGAGGGTCAGGGCGAGAGGGCCAGGGCGAGAGGGTCAGGGCGAGAGGGTCAGGGCGAGAGGGTCAGGGTGAGAGGGCCAGGGCGAGAGGGTCAGGGTGAGAGGGTCAGGGCGAGAGGGTCAGGGCGAGAGGGTCAGGGCGACAGAGCGAGAGGGTCAGGGCGAGAGGGTCAGGGCGAGAGGGTCAGGGTGAGAGGGTCAGGGCGAGAGGGTCAGGGCGACAGGGCCGCAGGGCGACAGGGCCGCAGGGCGAGGGCCACAGAGCCAGGGCGACAGACTGCGGACTCATCCTGGGGAACAGCGAGGGAACACAGAGTGAGGTGACTGTGGACTCATCCTGGGGAACAGCGAGGGAACACAGAGTGAGGTGACTGCGGAGTCACCCTGGGGAACAGCGAGGGAACACAGAGTGAGGTGATTGGGGACTCACCCTGGGGAACAGCGAGGGAACACAGAGTGAGGTGACTGTGGACTCACCCTGGGGAACAGCGAGGGAACACAGCGTGAGGTGATTGGGGACTCACCCTGGGGAACAGCGAGGGAACACAGAGTGAGGTGACTGTGGACTCACCCTGGGGAACAGCGAGGGAACACAGAGTGAGGTGACTGTGGACTCACCCTGGGGAACAGCGAGGGAACACAGCGTGAGGTGATTGGGGACTCACCCTGGGGAACAGCGAGGGAATACAGAGTGAGGTGACTGTGGACTCACCCTGGGGAACAGCGAGGGAACACAGCGTGAGGTGATTGGGGACTCACCCTGGGGAACAGCGAGGGAACACAGAGTGAGGTGACTGTGGACTCACCCTGGGGAACAGCGAGGGAACACAGAGTGAGGTGACTGCGGAGTCACCCTGGGGAACAGCGAGGGAACACAGAGTGAGGTGACTGCGGAGTCACCCTGGGGAAGATGGCAGTGAGGGAACACAGAGTGAGGTGACTGTGGACTCACCCTGGGGAACAGCGAGGGAACACAGAGTGAGGTGATTGGGGACTCGCCCTGGGGAACAGCGAGGGAACACAGAGTGAGGTGACTGCGGAGTCACCCTGGGGAACAGCGAGGGAACACAGAGTGAGGTGATTGGGGACTCACCCTGGGGAACAGCGAGGGAACACAGAGTGAGGTGACTGTGGACTCACCCTGGGGAAGATGGCAGCGAGGGAACACAGAGTGAGGATGACGAGCAGAATCTCCCCAACAATGAACGTGATGTAATTCACCAGCAACCTATAGGAAAGAGAGCAGTCACAGGAAAATAGAATTGAAACTAGATCGACCCCAACCGCACGGTGACCCCTGCCCCACCCTCCAACCCGCCTGTCTGGTGCCAGGCCAGCGACCGCGAGGAAGCCATGGTGGATGAGAAAATCACAATGTATATTCACCTACTCAATACACTCATGGAACATAGAACATACAGTGCAGATGGAGGCCATTCGGCCCATCGAGACTGCACCGACCCACTTAAGCCCTCACTTCCACCCTATCCCCGTAACCCAATAACCCCTCCAACCTTTTTGGTCACAAAGACAATTTATCATGGCCAATCCACCTAACCTGCACATCTTTGGACTGTGGGAGGAAACCGGAGCACCCGGAGGAAACCCACGCACACACGGGGAGGACGTGCAGACTCCGCACAGACAGTGACCCAAGCCGGGAATCGAACCTGGGATCCTGGAGCTGTGAAGCCACAGTGCTAACCACTGTGCTACCCTGCTGCCCACTCCTACTCCCCGAAGGGTCTCCCACATCCAGGACACACACAGGCCAGGGTATTTATGGCCAAGGTCCCCGAGGTTAAGGGTGTAACTCTGTCGCCTCATCTGGGGAGATCATGGTGAGGGCCCCGTGGCCTTGGGTTGGGTTAATGACCATACGACATAGGAGCAGAATTAGGCCACTCGGCCCATCGAGTCTGCTGCGCCATTCAATCATGGCTGATATGTTTCTCATCCCCATTCTCCTGGTTCTCCCCATAACCCCTGATCCCCTTATTAATCAAGAACCTATCTATCTCTGTCTTAAAGACACTCAGTGATTTGGCCTCCACAGCCTTCTGCGGCAAAGAGTTCCACAGATTCACCACCCTCTGGCTGAAGAAATTCCTCCTCATCTCTGTTTTAAAGGATCGTCCCTTTAGTCTGAGATGGTTCTAGTTTTTCCTACAAGTGGAAACATCCTCTCCACGTCCACTCTATCCAGGCCTCGCAGTATCCTGTAAGTTTCAATAAGATTCCCCCCTCATCCTTCTAAACTCCAACGAGTACAGCCCCAGAGTCCTCAACTGTTCCTCATAGGACAAGCTCTTCATTCCAGGGATCATTCTTGTGAACCTCCTCTGGACCCTTTCCAAGGCCAGCACATCCTTCCTTAGATACGGGGCCCAAAACTGCTCACAATACTCCAAATGGGGTCTGACCAGAGCCTTATACAGCCTCAGAAGTACATCCCTGGTCTTGTATTCTAGCCCTCTCGACATGAATGCTAACATTGCATTTACCTTCCTAACTGCCGACTGAACCTGCACGTTAACCGCAAGAGAATCGTGAACAAGGGCTCCCAAGTCCCAAATACATAACTCCGCCCCAGTTCCAAGGCTCCAGCAGCCAATCCTTGTTGACCTTTACTCTCCACATGAGGAAATAGTTCTGACCAGTTTCCCGCCTTGTTCCCAGATTCCTTCCCATTCCCTCCATCCCCCTCTCCAATCTAACCTCAAATGTTCACATTGTTCCTTCCTCAACCTTTAACCCTGGGAATAAAGCCTGAAAACTCTGTGCTGAGATTTATCCGATTCTCTGGAAGAAATCTCCTACATTTAGTCTGATATCTTGGCCGGGATGCTCCCCTCCCCGGCAGGGCGGGGGAATCCGGCGGGATGGAGCGGCGGGAACCACTCCGGCGTCGGGCCGCCCCAAAAGGTGCGGAATTCCGCACCTTCAGGGGCCAAGCCCTCACCTTGAGGGGCGAGGCCCGCGCCGGAGTGATTTCCGCCCCGCCAGCCGGCACCGAAAGGTCTTCGCCGGGCGACGCCTGCGCGGGATCGTCAGCGGCTGCTGCCGTCATCCCCGGGCATGTGCAGTGGAGGGGGTCTCTTCCACCTCCGCCACTGTGAAGACCATGGCGAAGGCAGAAGAAAAAGAGTGCCCCCACGGCACAGCCCCGCCCCTTCCGCCCCACCCCGCACAGCCCCGCACAGCCCCACCCCGCACAGCACCGCCCCGCACAGCCCCGCCCCGCACAGCCCCGCCCCGCACAGCCCCGCCCCGCACAGCCCCGCCCCGCACAGCCCCGCCCCGCACAGCCCCGCCCCGCACAGCCCCGCCCTGCACAGCCCCGCCCCGCACAGCCCCGCCCCGCACAGCCCCGCCCCGCACAGCCCCGCCCCGCACAGCCCCGCCCCGCACAGCCCCGCCCCGCACAGCCCCGCCCCGCACAGCCCCGCCCCGCACAGCCCCGCCCCGCACAGCCCCGCCCCGCACAGCCCCGCCCCGCACAGCCCCGCCCTGCACAGCCCCGTCCCGCACAGCCCCGCCCCGCACAGCCCCGCCCTGCACAGCCCCGCACCGCACAGCCCCGCACAGCCCCGCCCCTTCCGCCCCACCCCGCACAGCCCCGCACAGCCCCACCCCGCACAGCACCGCCCCGCACAGCCCCACCCCGCACAGCACCGCACCGCACAGCCCCGCCCCGCACAGCCCCGCCCCGCACAGCCCCGCCCCGCACAGCCCCGCCCCGCACAGCCCCGCCCCGCACAGCCCCGCCCCGCACAGCCCCGCACAGCCCCGCCCCGCCCCGCCCCGCCCCACACCGCACAGCCCCGCCCCGCACAGCCCCGCACAGCCCCGCCCCGCACAGCCCCGCCCCGCACAGCCCCGCCCCGCACAGCCCCGCCCCGCACAGCCCCGCCCTGCACAGCCCCGCACCGCACAGCCCCGCACAGCCCCACCCCTTCCGCCCCACCCCGCACCGCACCGCACAGCCCCGCCCCGCACAGCCCCGCCCTGCACAGCCCCGCCCCGCACAGCCCCGCCCCGCACAGCCCCGCCCCGCACAGCCCCGCCCTGCACAGCCCCGCCCCGCACAGCCCCGCCCCGCACAGCCCCGCCCTGCACAGCCCCGCACCGCACAGCCCCGCACAGCCCCGCCCCTTCCGCCCCACCCCGCACAGCCCCGCACAGCCCCACCCCGCACAGCACCGCCCCGCACAGCCCCGCCCCGCACAGCCCCGCCCCGCACAGCCCCGCCCCGCCCCGCCCCGCCCCGCACAGCCCCGCCCCGCACAGCCCCGCCCTGCACAGCCCCGCCCCTTCCGCCCCGCCCTGCACAGCCCCGCCCCTTCCGCCCCACCCCGCACAGCCCCGCCCCGCACAGCCCCGCCCCGCACAGCCCCGCCCCGCACAGCCCCGCCCCGCACAGCCCCGCCCCGCACAGCCCCGCCCCGCACAGCCCCGCACCGCACAGCCCCGCACAGCCCCGCCCCGCACAGCCCCGCCCCGCACAGCCCCGCCCCGCACAGCACAGCCCCGCACAGCCCCGCACCGCACAGCCCCGCACAGCCCCACCCCGCACAGCCCCGCCCCGCACAGCACAGCCCCGCCCCGCACAGCCCCGCACAGCCCCGCCCCGCACAGCCCCGCACAGCCCCGCCCCGCACAGCCCCGCCCCGCACCGCACAGCCCCGCCCCGCACAGCACAGCTCCGCACAGCCCCGCCCCGCACAGCCCCGCCCCGCACAGCCCCGCCCCGCCCCGCACAGCCCCGCCCCGCACAGCCCCGCCCCACACCGCACAGCCCCGCCCCGCACAGCCCCGCACAGCCCCGCCCCGCACAGCCCCGCCCCGCACAGCCCCTCCCCGCACAGCCCCGCCCCGCACAGCCCCGCCCCGCACAGCCCCTCCCCGCACAGCCCCGCCCCGCACAGCCCCGCCCCGCACAGCCCCGCCCCGCACAGCCCCGCCCCGCACAGCCCCGCCCCGCACAGCCCCGCACCGCACAGCCCCGCCCCGCACAGCCCCGCCCCGCACAGCCCCGCACAGCCCCGCCCCGCACAGCCCCGCCCCGCACAGCCCCGCCCCGCACAGCCCCGCCCCGCACAGCCCAGCCCCGCACAGCCCCGCCCCGCACCGCACAGCTCCGCACAGCCCTGCCCCGCACAGCCCCGCCCCGCACAGCCCCGCCCCGCACAGCCCCGCCCCGCCCCGCACAGCCCCGCCCCGCACAGCCCCGCACCGCACAGCCCCGCACAGCCCCGCACAGCCCCGCCCCGCACAGCCCCGCCCCGCACAGCCCCGCACCGCCCCGCACAGCCCCGCACCGCACAGCCCCGCACCGCACAGCCCCGCACCGCACAGCCCCGCCCCGCACAGCCCCGCACCGCCCCGCACAGCCCCGCTTCGCACCGCACAGCCCCGCCCCGCACAGCCCCGCCCCGCACAGCCCCGCCCCGCACCGCACAGTCCCGCCCCGCACAGCCCCGCCCCGCACAGCCCCGCCCCGCACAGCCCCGCACCGCACAGCCCCGCACAGCACCGCCCCGCACAGCCCCGCACCGCACAGCCCCGCACCGCACAGCCCCGCCCCGCACAGCCCCGCCCCGCACCGCACAGCCCCGCCCTGCCCCGCACAGCCCCGCCCCGCACAGCCCCGCCCCGCACAGCCCCGCCCAGCCCCGCCCCGCCCCGCACAGCCCCGCCCCGCACCGCACAGCCCCGCCCCGCACAGCCCCGCACCGCACAGCCCCGCACAGCACCGCCCCGCACCGCACAGCCCCGCACAGCCCCGCCCCGCACAGCTCCGCACAGCACCGCACAGCCCCGCCCCGCACAGCCCCGCCCCGCCCCGCCCCGCACAGCCCCACACAGCACCGCCCCGCCCAGCCCCGCCCCGCACAGCCCCGCCCTGCACAGCCCCGCCCCGCACAGCCCCGCCCCGCACAGCCCCGCCCCGCCCAGCCCCGCCCCGCACAGCCCCGCCCTGCACAGCCCCGCCCCGCACAGCCCCGCCCCGCACAGCCCCGCCCCGCCCCGCCCCGCACAGCCCCGCACAGCCCCGCCCCGCCCCGCCCCGCACAGCCCCGCACAGCCCCGCACAGCCCCGCACAGCCCCGTCCCGCCCCGCACAGCCCCGCACCTGAGCTGGGCTGTGTTGGGCTGTGCTGTGCGGTGCGGGGCTGTGCGGGGCTGTGCGGGGCTGTGCGGGGCGGGGCTGTGCTGTGCGGTGCGGGGCTGTGCGGGGCTGTGCGGGGCGGGGCTGTGCGGGGCGGGGCTGTGCGGGGCTGTGCGGTGCGGGGCGGAGCTGTGCGGTGCGGGGCTGTGCGGGGCGGGGCTGTGCGGTGCGGGGCTGTGCGGGGCGGGGCTGTGCGGGGCTGTGCGGGGCTGTGCGGGGCGGGGCTGTGCGGGGCGGGGCTGTGCGGGGCGGGGCTGTGCGGGGCTGTGCGGGGCGGAGCTGTGCGGGGCTGTGCGGGGCGGAGCTGTGCGGTGCGGGGCTGTGCGGGGCGGAGCTGTGCTGTGCGGGGCTGTGCGGGGCGGAGCTGTGCGGTGCGGGGCGGGGCTGTGCGGGGCGGAGCGGGGCTGTGCGGGGCGGGGCTGTGCGGTGCGGGGCTGTGCTGTGCGGTGCGGGGCTGTGCTGTGCGGTGCGGGGCTGTGCGGGGCGGAGCTGTGCTGTGCGGGGCGGGGCTGTGCTGTGGGGCACGGGGCTGTGCGGGGCGGGGCGGGGCTGTGCGGTGCGGGGCGGGGCTGTGCGGTGCGGGGCGGGGCTGTGCGGTGCGGGGCGGGGCTGTGCGGTGCGGGGCGGGGCTGTGCGGGGCGGAGCGGGGCTGTGCGGGGCGGAGCTGTGCGGTGCGGGGCTGTGCGGGGCGGGGCTGTGCTGTGGGGCACGGGGCTGTGCGGGGCGGGGCGGAGCTGTGCGGTGCGGGGCGGGGCTGTGCGGTGCGGGGCGGGGCTGTGCGGGGCGGAGCTGTGCGGTGCGGGGCTGTGCGGGGCGGAGCTGTGCTGTGCGGTGCGGGGCTGTGCGGTGCGGGGCTGTGCGGTGCGGGGCTGTGCGGAGCGGGGCTGTGCGGAGCGGAGCGGGGCTGTGCGGTGCGGGGCTGTGCGGGGCGGGGCTGTGCGGGGCGGGGCTGTGCGGAGCGGAGCGGGGCTGTGCGGTGCGGGGCTGTGCGGGGCGGGGCTGTGCGGGGCGGGGCGGGGCTGTGCGGTGCGGGGCTGTGCGGGGCGGGGCTGTGCGGGGCGGAGCGGGGCTGTGCGGTGCGGGGCTGTGCGGGGCGGGGCTGTGCGGGGCGGGGCGGGGCTGTGCGGTGCGGGGCTGTGCGGTGCGGGGCGGGGCGGGGCTGTGCGGTGCGGAGCTGTGCTGTGCGGGGCGGGGCGGGGCTGTGCGGTGCGGGGCGGGGCTGTGCGGGGCGGAGCGGGGCTGTGCGGGGCGGGGCTGTGCGGTGCGGGGCGGGGCTGTGCGGGGCGGGGCGGGGCTGTGCGGGGCGGGGCTGTGCGGGGCGGAGCTGTGCGGTGCGGGGCTGTGCGGTGCGGGGCTGTGCGGTGCGGGGCGGGGCTGTGCGGGGCGGGGCTGTGCGGTGCGGGGCGGGGCTGTGCGGGGCGGGGCTGTGCGGTGTGGGGCGGGGCTGTGCGGGGCGGGGCTGTGCGGTGCGGGGCTGTGCGGGGCGGAGCTGTGCGGTGCGGGGCGGGGCTGTGCGGGGCTGTGCGGTGCGGGGCTGTGCGGGGCTGTGCGGGGCGGGGCTGTGCGGGGCGGAGCTGTGCGGTGCGGGGCGGGGCTGTGCGGTGCGGGGCGGGGCTGTGCGGGGCTGTGCGGGGCGGGGCTGTGCGGTGCGGGGCTGTGCGGGGCTGTGCGGTGCGGGGCTGTGCGGGGCGGGGCTGTGCGGTGCGGAGCTGTGCGGTGCGGGGCTGTGCGGTGCGGAGCTGTGCGGTGCGGAGCTGTGCGGTGCGGGGCTGTGCGGTGCGGGGCTGTGCGGTGCGGGGCTGTGCGGGGCTGTGCGGGGCTGTGCGGGGCGGGGCTGTGCGGGGCTGTGCGGGGCGGGGCTGTGCGGGGCTGTGCGGTGCGGAGCGGAGCTGTGCGGGGCGGGGCGGGGCTGTGCGGGGCGGGGCTGTGCGGGGCGGAGCTGTGCGGGGCGGGGCGGGGCTGTGCGGGGCGGAGCTGTGCGGGGCTGTGCGGGGCGGGGCGGAGCTGTGCGGGGCGGGGCGGAGCTGTGCGGGGCGGGGCTGTGCGGTGCGGGGCGGGGCTGTGCGGGGCGGGGCTGTGCGGGGCGGGGCTGTGCGGTGCGGGGCGGGGCTGTGCGGGGCTGTGCGGTGCGGGGCGGGGCTGTGCGGGGCTGTGCGGTGCGGGGCGGGGCTGTGCGGGGCGGGGCTGTGCGGTGCGGGGCGGGGCTGTGCGGGGCGGGGCTGTGCGGTGTGGGGCGGGGCTGTGCGGGGCGGGGCTGTGCGGTGCGGGGCGGGGCTGTGCGGGGCGGAGCTGTGCGGGGCGGAGCTGTGCGGGGCGGGGCTGTGCGGGGCGGGGCTGTGCGGTGCGGGGCGGGGCTGTGCGGGGCGGAGCTGTGCGGTGCGGGGCGGGGCTGTGCGGGGCGGGGCTGTGCGGGGCTGTGCGGGGCGGGGCTGTGCGGTGCGGGGCGGGGCTGTGCGGGGCTGTGCGGTGCGGGGCTGTGCGGGGCGGGGCTGTGCGGGGCTGTGCGGGGCTGTGCGGTGCGGGGCGGGGCTGTGCGGGGCTGTGCGGGGCGGGGCTGTGCGGGGCTGTGCGGTGCGGAGCGGAGCTGTGCGGGGCGGGGCGGGGCTGTGCGGGGCGGGGCTGTGCGGGGCGGAGCTGTGCGGGGCGGGGCGGGGCTGTGCGGGGCGGAGCTGTGCGGGGCTGTGCGGGGCGGGGCTGTGCGGTGCGGGGCGGGGCTGTGCGGGGCTGTGCGGTGCGGGGCTGTGCGGTGCGGAGCGGAGCTGTGCGGTGCGGAGCTGTGCGGTGCGGGGCTGTGCGGTGCGGGGCTGTGCGGGGCTGTGCGGGGCTGTGCGGGGCGGGGCTGTGCGGGGCGGTGCGGGGCTGTGCGGGGCGGGGCTGTGCGGGGCGGGGCTGTGCGGGGCTGTGCGGGGCGGGGCGGGGCTGTGCGGGGCGGGGCTGTGCGGGGCTGTGCGGGGCTGTGCGGTGCGGGGCTGTGCGGGGCGGGGCTGTGCGGTGCGGGGCGGGGCTGTGCGGGGCTGTGCGGGGCGGGGCTGTGCGGGGCTGTGCGGTGCGGGGCTGTGCGGGGCGGGGCTGTGCGGTGCGGAGCTGTGCGGTGCGGGGCTGTGCGGTGCGGAGCTGTGCGGTGCGGAGCTGTGCGGTGCGGGGCTGTGCGGTGCGGGGCTGTGCGGTGCGGGGCTGTGCGGGGCTGTGCGGGGCTGTGCGGGGCGGGGCTGTGCGGGGCTGTGCGGGGCGGGGCTGTGCGGGGCTGTGCGGTGCGGAGCGGAGCTGTGCGGGGCGGGGCGGGGCTGTGCGGGGCGGGGCTGTGCGGGGCGGAGCTGTGCGGGGCGGGGCGGGGCTGTGCGGGGCGGAGCTGTGCGGGGCTGTGCGGGGCGGGGCGGAGCTGTGCGGGGCGGGGCGGAGCTGTGCGGGGCGGGGCTGTGCGGTGCGGGGCGGGGCTGTGCGGGGCGGGGCTGTGCGGGGCGGGGCTGTGCGGTGCGGGGCGGGGCTGTGCGGGGCTGTGCGGTGCGGGGCGGGGCTGTGCGGGGCTGTGCGGTGCGGGGCGGGGCTGTGCGGGGCGGGGCTGTGCGGTGCGGGGCGGGGCTGTGCGGGGCGGGGCTGTGCGGTGTGGGGCGGGGCTGTGCGGGGCGGGGCTGTGCGGTGCGGGGCGGGGCTGTGCGGGGCGGAGCTGTGCGGGGCGGAGCTGTGCGGGGCGGGGCTGTGCGGGGCGGGGCTGTGCGGTGCGGGGCGGGGCTGTGCGGGGCGGAGCTGTGCGGTGCGGGGCGGGGCTGTGCGGGGCGGGGCTGTGCGGGGCTGTGCGGGGCGGGGCTGTGCGGTGCGGGGCGGGGCTGTGCGGGGCTGTGCGGTGCGGGGCTGTGCGGGGCGGGGCTGTGCGGGGCTGTGCGGGGCTGTGCGGTGCGGGGCGGGGCTGTGCGGGGCTGTGCGGGGCGGGGCTGTGCGGGGCTGTGCGGTGCGGAGCGGAGCTGTGCGGGGCGGGGCGGGGCTGTGCGGGGCGGGGCTGTGCGGGGCGGAGCTGTGCGGGGCGGGGCGGGGCTGTGCGGGGCGGAGCTGTGCGGGGCTGTGCGGGGCGGGGCTGTGCGGTGCGGGGCGGGGCTGTGCGGGGCTGTGCGGTGCGGGGCTGTGCGGTGCGGAGCGGAGCTGTGCGGTGCGGAGCTGTGCGGTGCGGGGCTGTGCGGTGCGGGGCTGTGCGGGGCTGTGCGGGGCTGTGCGGGGCGGGGCTGTGCGGGGCTGTGCGGTGCGGGGCTGTGCGGGGCTGTGCGGTGCGGGGCTGTGCGGGGCTGTGCGGGGCGGGGCTGTGCGGGGCTGTGCGGTGCGGAGCGGGGCTGTGCGGGGCGGAGCTGTGCGGGGCGGGGCGGGGCTGTGCGGGGCTGTGCGGTGCGGGGCTGTGCGGTGCGGGGCTGTGCGGTGCGGGGCTGTGCGGGGCGGGGCTGTGCGGTGCGGGGCTGTGCGGTGCGGGGCTGTGCGGTGCGGGGCGGAGCTGTGCGGTGCGGGGCTGTGCGGGGCGGAGCTGTGCGGGGCTGTGCGGGGCGGGGCGGGGCTGTGCGGGGCGGAGCTGTGCGGTGCGGGGCTGTGCGGGGCGGGGCTGTGCGGGGCGGAGCGGGGCTGTGCGGGGCGGGGCGGGGCTGTGCGGTGCGGGGCTGTGCGGGGCGGGGCTGTGCGGGGCGGAGCGGGGCTGTGCGGGGCGGAGCTGTGCGGTGCGGGGCTGTGCGGGGCTGTGCGGGGCGGGGCGGGGCTGTGCGGGGCTGTGCGGTGCGGGGCGGAGCTGTGCGGTGCGGGGCTGTGCGGTGCGGGGCGGGGCTGTGCGGTGCGGGGCTGTGCGGTGCGGGGCTGTGCGGGGCTGTGCGGGGCTGTGCGGGGCTGTGCGGTGCGGGGCTGTGCGGTGCGGGGCTGTGCGGTGCGGGGCTGTGCGGGGCTGTGCGGGGCGGGGCGGGGCTGTGCGGGGCGGGGCTGTGCGGGGCTGTGCGGGGCGGGGCTGTGCGGTGCGGGGCTGTGCGGGGCGGGGCTGTGCGGTGCGGTGCGGGGCGGGGCTGTGCGGGGCGGTGCGGGGCTGTGCGGGGCGGGGCTGTGCGGGGCGGGGCTGTGCGGGGCTGTGCGGGGCGGGGCGGGGCTGTGCGGGGCGGAGCTGTGCGGGGCGGGGCTGTGCGGGGCGGGGCTGTGCGGGGCTGTGCGGGGCGGGGCTGTGCGGGGCGGGGCTGTGCGGGGCTGTGCGGTGCGGGGCGGAGCTGTGCGGGGCGGGGCTGTGCGGGGCGGGGCTGTGCGGGGCTGTGCGGTGCGGGGCTGTGCGGTGCGGAGCGGGGCTGTGCGGGGCGGGGCTGTGCGGGGCTGTGCGGTGCGGGGCTGTGCGGTGCGGAGCGGGGCTGTGCGGGGCGGGGCTGTGCGGGGCTGTGCGGTGCGGAGCGGGGCTGTGCGGGGCGGAGCTGTGCGGGGCGGGGCGGGGCTGTGCGGGGCGGGGCTGTGCGGGGCTGTGCGGTGCGGGGCTGTGCGGTGCGGGGCTGTGCGGTGCGGGGCTGTGCGGGGCTGTGCGGGGCGGGGCGGGGCTGTGCGGGGCGGGGCTGTGCGGTGCGGGGCTGTGCGGTGCGGGGCTGTGCGGGGCGGAGCTGTGCGGGGCTGTGCGGGGCGGGGCGGGGCTGTGCGGGGCTGTGCGGGGCGGAGCTGTGCGGGGCGGGGCTGTGCGGGGCTGTGCGGTGCGGGGCTGTGCGGGGCGGGGCTGTGCGGGGCGGAGCTGTGCGGTGCGGGGCTGTGCGGTGCGGGGCTGTGCGGGGCTGTGCGGTGCGGGGCTGTGCGGGGCGGGGCTGTGCGGTGCGGGGCTGTGCGGGGCGGGGCTGTGCGGGGCTGTGCGGGGCGGAGCTGTGCGGGGCGGTGCGGGGCGGGGCTGTGCGGTGCGGGGCTGTGCGGGGCGGGGCTGTGCGGGGCGGTGCGGGGCGGGGCTGTGCGGTGCGGGGCTGTGCGGGGCGGGGCTGTGCGGGGCGGGGCTGTGCGGTGCGGGGCTGTGCGGGGCGGGGCTGTGCGGGGCGGAGCTGTGCGGGGCGGTGCGGGGCGGGGCTGTGCGGTGCGGGGCTGTGCGGGGCGGGGCTGTGCGGGGCGGTGCGGGGCGGGGCTGTGCGGTGCGGGGCTGTGCGGGGCGGGGCTGTGCGGGGCTGTGCGGGGCGGGGCGGTGCGGGGCTGTGCGGGGCGGGGCTGTGCGGGGCGGGGCTGTGCGGTGCGGGGCTGTGCGGTGCGGGGCTGTGCGGGGCGGGGCGGGGCTGTGCGGGGCTGTGCGGTGCGGGGCTGTGCGGTGCGGGGCGGGGCTGTGCGGGGCTGTGCGGTGCGGGGCGGGGCTGTGCGGGGCTGTGCGGGGCTGTGCGGGGCTGTGCGGGGCTGTGCGGGGCGGAGCTGTGCGGTGCGGGGCTGTGCGGGGCGGGGCGGGGCTGTGCGGGGCTGTGCGGTGCGGGGCTGTGCGGTGCGGGGCGGGGCTGTGCGGGGCTGTGCGGTGCGGGGCGGGGCTGTGCGGGGCTGTGCGGTGCGGGGCGGGGCTGTGCGGGGCTGTGCGGTGCGGGGCGGGGCTGTGCGGGGCTGTGCGGTGCGGGGCTGTGCGGTGCGGGGCGGGGCTGTGCGGGGCTGTGCGGTGCGGGGCTGTGCGGTGCGGAGCGGAGCTGTGCGGGGCTGTGCGGGGCGGGGCTGTGCGGGGCGGGGCTGTGCGGGGCTGTGCGGGGCGGGGCTGTGCGGGGCTGTGCGGTGCGGGGCTGTGCGGTGCGGGGCTGTGCGGGGCTGTGCGGTGCGGGGCGGTGCGGGGCGGAGCTGTGCGGGGCGGGGCTGTGCGGGGCTGTGCGGGGCTGTGCGGGGCTGTGCGGAGCTGTGCGGGGCGGGGCTGTGCGGGGCTGTGCGGGGCTGTGCGGTGCGGGGCGGTGCGGGGCGGAGCTGTGCGGTGCGGGGCTGTGCGGTGCGGGGCTGTGCGGGGCGGTGCGGGGCGGGGCTGTGCGGGGCGGGGCTGTGCGGGGCGGAGCTGTGCGGGGCGGAGCTGTGCGGGGCGGTGCGGGGCGGGGCTGTGCGGGGCGGGGCTGTGCGGGGCGGGGCTGTGCGGGGCGGAGCTGTGCGGGGCGGTGCGGGGCGGGGCTGTGCGGGGCGGGGCTGTGCGGGGCGGAGCTGTGCGGGGCGGTGCGGTGCGGAGCGGAGCTGTGCGGGGCGGGGCGGGGCTGTGCGGGGCGGGGCTGTGCGGGGCTGTGCGGGGCGGTGCTGTGCGGGGCGGGGCTGTGCGGGGCGGGGCTGTGCGGGGCGGGGCTGTGCGGTGCGGGGCTGTGCGGGGCGGGGCTGTGCGGGGCTGTGCGGGGCGGAGCTGTGCGGGGCGGGGCTGTGCGGGGCGGGGCGGGGCTGTGCGGGGCGGTGCGGGGCTGTGCGGGGCTGTGCGGGGCGGGGCTGTGCGGGGCGGGGCTGTGCGGTGCGGGGCTGTGCGGGGCGGGGCTGTGCGGGGCTGTGCGGGGCGGGGCTGTGCGGGGCTGTGCGGGGCGGAGCTGTGCGGGGCGGTGCGGGGCGGGGCTGTGCGGGGCGGTGCGGGGCGGGGCTGTGCGGGGCGGGGCTGTGCGGGGCGGTGCGGGGCGGGGCTGTGCGGTGCGGGGCTGTGCGGGGCGGGGCTGTGCGGGGCGGGGCTGTGCGGTGCGGGGCTGTGCGGGGCGGGGCTGTGCGGGGCGGAGCTGTGCGGGGCGGTGCGGGGCGGGGCTGTGCGGTGCGGGGCTGTGCGGGGCGGGGCTGTGCGGGGCGGTGCGGGGCGGGGCTGTGCGGTGCGGGGCTGTGCGGGGCGGGGCTGTGCGGGGCTGTGCGGGGCGGGGCGGTGCGGGGCTGTGCGGGGCGGGGCTGTGCGGGGCGGGGCTGTGCGGGGCTGTGCGGGGCGGGGCTGTGCGGGGCGGAGCTGTGCGGTGCGGGGCTGTGCGGGGCTGTGCGGGGCGGAGCTGTGCGGTGCGGGGCTGTGCGGGGCGGGGCGGGGCTGTGCGGGGCTGTGCGGTGCGGGGCGGGGCTGTGCGGGGCTGTGCGGTGCGGGGCTGTGCGGTGCGGGGCGGGGCTGTGCGGGGCTGTGCGGTGCGGGGCGGGGCTGTGCGGGGCTGTGCGGTGCGGGGCGGGGCTGTGCGGGGCTGTGCGGTGCGGGGCGGGGCTGTGCGGGGCTGTGCGGGGCTGTGCGGTGCGGGGCGGGGCTGTGCGGGGCTGTGCGGTGCGGGGCTGTGCTGTGCGGTGCGGGGCTGTGCGGTGCGGAGCGGAGCTGTGCGGGGCGGGGCGGGGCTGTGCGGGGCGGGGCTGTGCGGGGCTGTGCGGTGCGGTGCGGGGCTGTGCGGTGCGGGGCTGTGCGGTGCGGGGCGGTGCGGGGCGGAGCTGTGCGGTGCGGGGCTGTGCGGTGCGGGGCTGTGCGGTGCGGGGCTGTGCGGGGCGGAGCTGTGCGGGGCTGTGCGGTGCGGGGCTGTGCGGTGCGGAGCTGTGCGGGGCGGGGCTGTGCGGGGCTGTGCGGGGCGGGGCTGTGCGGGGCGGGGCTGTGCGGGGCGGGGCTGTGCGGGGCGGTGCGGGGCGGGGCTGTGCGGTGCGGGGCTGTGCGGTGCGGAGCTGTGCGGGGCTGTGCGGGGCTGTGCGGGGCGGAGCTGTGCGGGGCGGTGCGGGGCGGGGCTGTGCGGGGCGGTGCGGGGCGGGGCTGTGCGGGGCGGGGCTGTGCGGGGCGGTGCGGGGCGGTGCTGTGCGGGGCGGGGCTGTGCGGGGCGGGGCTGTGCGGGGCGGGGCTGTGCGGTGCGGGGCTGTGCGGGGCGGAGCTGTGCGGGGCTGTGCGGGGCGGAGCTGTGCGGGGCGGGGCTGTGCGGGGCGGGGCGGGGCTGTGCGGGGCGGAGCTGTGCGGGGCGGTGCGGGGCTGTGCGGGGCTGTGCGGGGCGGGGCTGTGCGGGGCGGGGCTGTGCGGTGCGGGGCTGTGCGGGGCGGGGCTGTGCGGGGCTGTGCGGGGCTGTGCGGGGCGGAGCTGTGCGGGGCGGTGCGGGGCGGGGCTGTGCGGGGCGGTGCGGGGCGGGGCTGTGCGGGGCGGGGCTGTGCGGGGCGGTGCGGGGCGGGGCTGTGCGGTGCGGGGCTGTGCGGGGCGGGGCTGTGCGGGGCGGGGCTGTGCGGTGCGGGGCTGTGCGGGGCGGAGCTGTGCGGGGCGGGGCTGTGCGGGGCGGGGCTGTGCGGGGCGGGGCTGTGCGGGGCGGAGCTGTGCGGGGCGGTGCGGGGCGGGGCTGTGCGGTGCGGGGCTGTGCGGGGCGGGGCTGTGCGGGGCGGTGCGGGGCGGGGCTGTGCGGTGCGGGGCTGTGCGGGGCGGGGCTGTGCGGGGCTGTGCGGGGCGGGGCGGTGCGGGGCTGTGCGGGGCGGGGCTGTGCGGGGCGGGGCTGTGCGGGGCTGTGCGGGGCGGGGCTGTGCGGGGCGGAGCTGTGCGGTGCGGGGCTGTGCGGTGCGGGGCTGTGCGGGGCTGTGCGGGGCGGAGCTGTGCGGTGCGGGGCTGTGCGGGGCGGGGCGGGGCTGTGCGGGGCTGTGCGGTGCGGGGCGGGGCTGTGCGGGGCTGTGCGGTGCGGGGCTGTGCGGTGCGGGGCGGGGCTGTGCGGGGCTGTGCGGTGCGGGGCGGGGCTGTGCGGGGCTGTGCGGTGCGGGGCGGGGCTGTGCGGGGCTGTGCGGTGCGGGGCGGGGCTGTGCGGGGCTGTGCGGTGCGGGGCTGTGCGGTGCGGGGCGGGGCTGTGCGGGGCTGTGCGGTGCGGAGCTGTGCGGTGCGGGGCTGTGCGGTGCGGGGCTGTGCTGTGCGGTGCGGGGCTGTGCGGTGCGGAGCGGAGCTGTGCGGGGCGGGGCGGGGCTGTGCGGGGCGGGGCTGTGCGGGGCTGTGCGGTGCGGTGCGGGGCTGTGCGGTGCGGGGCTGTGCGGTGCGGGGCGGTGCGGGGCGGAGCTGTGCGGTGCGGGGCTGTGCGGTGCGGGGCTGTGCGGGGCGGAGCTGTGCGGGGCGGTGCGGGGCGGGGCTGTGCGGTGCGGGGCTGTGCGGTGCGGAGCTGTGCGGGGCGGGGCTGTGCGGGGCTGTGCGGGGCGGGGCTGTGCGGGGCGGGGCTGTGCGGGGCGGAGCTGTGCGGGGCGGTGCGGGGCGGGGCTGTGCGGTGCGGGGCTGTGCGGTGCGGAGCTGTGCGGGGCTGTGCGGGGCTGTGCGGGGCGGGGCTGTGCGGGGCGGGGCTGTGCGGGGCTGTGCGGGGCGGGGCTGTGCGGGGCGGGGCTGTGCGGGGCGGAGCTGTGCGGGGCGGTGCGGGGCGGGGCTGTGCGGTGCGGGGCTGTGCGGTGCGGAGCTGTGCGGGGCGGGGCTGTGCGGGGCTGTGCGGTGCGGGGCTGTGCGGTGCGGAGCTGTGCGGGGCGGGGCTGTGCGGGGCGGTGCGGGGCGGGGCTGTGCGGTGCGGGGCTGTGCGGTGCGGAGCGGAGCTGTGCGGTGCGGGGCTGTGCGGGGCGGTGCGGGGCGGGGCTGTGCGGGGCGGGGCTGTGCGGGGCGGTGCGGGGCGGGGCTGTGCGGTGCGGGGCTGTGCGGTGCGGGGCTGTGCGGTGCGGGGCTGTGCGGGGCGGGGCTGTGCGGTGCGGGGCTGTGCGGGGCGGTGCGGGGCGGGGCTGTGCGGTGCGGGGCTGTGCGGGGCGGGGCTGTGCGGGGCGGTGCGGGGCGGGGCTGTGCGGTGCGGGGCTGTGCGGGGCGGGGCTGTGCGGGGCGGTGCGGGGCGGGGCTGTGCGGTGCGGGGCTGTGCGGTGCGGAGCGGAGCTGTGCGGTGCGGGGCTGTGCGGGGCGGTGCGGGGCGGGGCTGTGCGGTGCGGAGCGGAGCTGTGCGGTGCGGGGCTGTGCGGTGCGGAGCGGAGCTGTGCGGTGCGGGGCTGTGCGGTGCGGGGCTGTGCGGTGCGGAGCGGAGCTGTGCGGAGCGGAGCTGTGCGGGGCGGAGCTGTGCGGGGCGGTGCGGGGCGGGGCTGTGCGGTGCGGGGCTGTGCGGTGCGGAGCGGAGCTGTGCGGTGCGGAGCGGAGCTGTGCGGTGCGGGGCTGTGCGGGGCTGTGCGGGGCTGTGCGGGGCTGTGCTGTGCGGGGCTGTGCGGTGCGGGGCTGTGCGGTGCGGGGCTGTGCTGTGCGGGGCGGGGCTGTGCTGTGCGGGGCTGTGCGGTGCGGAGCGGAGCTGTGCGGTGCGGAGCTGTGCAGGGCGGGGCTGTGCTGTGCGGGGCGGGGCTGTGCGGGGCTGTGCGGGGCGGGGCTGTGCGGGGCGGGGCTGTGCGGGGCTGTGCGGGGCGGGGCTGTGCGGGGCTGTGCGGGGCTGTGCGGGGCGGGGCTGTGCGGGGCTGTGCGGAGCTGTGCGGGGCGGGGCTGTGCGGGGCTGTGCGGGGCGGGGCTGTGCGGGGCTGTGCGGGGCGGGGCTGTGCGGGGCTGTGCGGGGCTGTGCGGGGCGGGGCTGTGCGGAGCTGTGCGGGGCGGAGCTGTGCGGGGCGGGGCTGTGCGGGGCTGTGCGGGGCGGGGCTGTGCGGGGCGGGGCTGTGCGGGGCTGTGCGGGGCGGGGCTGTGCGGGGCTGTGCGGGGCTGTGCGGGGCGGGGCTGTGCGGGGCTGTGCGGGGCGGAGCTGTGCGGGGCTGTGCGGGGCGGGGCTGTGCGGGGCTGTGCGGGGCGGGGCGGGGCTGTGCGGGGCTGTGCGGTGCGGGGCTGTGCTGTGCGGGGCTGTGCGGGGCGGGGCGGGGCTGTGCGGGGCTGTGCGGTGCGGGGCTGTGCTGTGCGGGGCTGTGCGGGGCTGTGCGGGGCTGTGCGGGGCTGTGCGGGGCTGTGCGGAGCTGTGCAGGGCGGGGCTGTGCTGTGCGGGGCTGTGCGGGGCGGGGCGGGGCTGTGCGGGGCTGTGCGGTGCGGGGCTGTGCTGTGCGGGGCTGTGCTGTGCGGGGCGGGGCGGTGCTGTGCGGGGCTGTGCGGGGCGGTGCTGTGCGGGGCTGTGCGGTGCGGGGCTGTGCGGTGCGGGGCTGTGCGGTGCGGTGCGGGGCTGTGCTGTGCGGGGCTGTGCGGGGCTGTGCGGTGCGGGGCTGTGCTGGGCTGTGCGGGGCTGTGCGGTGCGGGGCTGTGCGGTGCGGTGCGGGGCTGTGCTGTGCGGGGCTGTGCGGGGCTGTGCGGGGCTGTGCGGGGCTGTGCGGGGCGGAGCTGTGCGGGGCGGTGCTGTGCGGGGCTGTGCGGGGCTGTGCGGGGCTGTGCGGGGCGGTGCTGTGCGGGGCGGTGCTGTGCGGGGCTGTGCGGTGCGGGGCTGTGCTGTGCGGGGCTGTGCGGGGCGGTGCTGTGCGGGGCTGTGCGGGGCTGTGCGGTGCGGGGCTGTGCTGTGCGGGGCTGGGCTGTGCGGTGCGGGGCTGTGCGGGGCTGTGCTGTGCGGGGCTGGGCTGTGCTGTGCGGGGCTGTGCGGGGCTGTGCTGTGCGGGGCGGGGCTGTGCTGTGCGGGGCTGTGCGGGGCGGAGCTGTGCGGGGCTGTGCGGTGCGGGGCTGTGCTGTGCGGGGCTGTGCGGGGCTGTGCGGGGCTGTGCGGTGCGGGGCTGTGCTGTGCGGGGCTGGGCTGTGCGGTGCGGGGCTGTGCTGTGCGGGGCTGTGCTGTGCGGGGCGGGGCTGTGCTGTGCGGGGCTGTGCGGGGCGGTGCTGTGCGGGGCTGTGCGGGGCGGTGCTGTGCGGTGCGGGGCTGTGCGGGGCTGTGCGGGGCTGTGCGGGGCTGTGCGGTGCGGGGCTGTGCTGTGCGGGGCTGTGCGGTGCGGGGCTGTGCGGGGCTGTGCGGGGCTGTGCGGGGCTGTGCGGGGCTGTGCTGTGCGGGGCGGGGCGGTGCTGTGCGGGGCTGTGCGGGGCGGGGCGGGGCTGTGCGGGGCTGTGCGGGGCGGGGCGGTGCTGTGCGGGGCTGTGCGGGGCTGTGCGGGGCGGGGCGGGGCTGTGCGGGGCGGTGCTGTGCGGGGCGGTGCTGTGCGGGGCTGTGCGGTGCGGGGCTGTGCGGGGCGGTGCTGTGCGGTGCGGGGCTGTGCTGTGCGGTGCGGGGCTGTGCGGGGCTGTGCGGGGCGGAGCTGTGCGGGGCTGTGCGGGGCTGTGCGGAGCTGTGCGGGGCTGTGCGGGGCTGTGCGGGGCGGGGCTGTGCGGTGCGGGGCTGTGCGGGGCGGGGCTGTGCGGGGCGGAGCTGTGCGGGGCTGTGCGGTGCGGGGCTGTGCGGGGCGGGGCGGTGCGGGGCTGTGCGGGGCTGTGCGGGGCTGTGCGGGGCTGTGCGGGGCTGTGCGGGGCTGTGCGGGGCTGTGCGGGGCTGTGCGGGGCTGTGCTGTGCGGGGCGGGGCTGTGCTGTGCGGGGCGGGGCTGTGCTGTGCGGGGCTGTGCTGTGCGGGGCGGGGCTGTGCTGTGCGGGGCTGTGCGGGGCGGTGCTGTGCGGGGCTGTGCGGGGCGGTGCTGTGCGGTGCGGGGCTGTGCGGGGCTGTGCGGGGCTGTGCGGGGCTGTGCGGGGCTGTGCGGGGCTGTGCGGGGCTGTGCGGGGCTGTGCTGTGCGGGGCTGTGCTGTGCGGGGCTGTGCGGGGCGGGGCGGTGCTGTGCGGGGCTGTGCTGTGCGGGGCGGGGCGGTGCTGTGCGGGGCTGTGCGGGGCGGGGCGGGGCTGTGCGGGGCTGTGCGGGGCGGTGCGGGGCGGTGCGGTGCGGGGCTGTGTGGGGCTGTGCGGGGCTGTGCGGGGCGGGGCTGTGCGGGGCTGTGCGGGGCTGTGCGGGGCGGGGCTGTGCGGGGCTGTGCGGTGCGGGGCTGTGCTGTGCGGGGCTGTGCTGTGCGGGGCGGGGCGGTGCTGTGCGGGGCTGTGCGGGGCGGGGCGGGGCTGTGCGGGGCTGTGCGGGGCGGGGCTGTGCGGGGCTGTGCGGTGCGGGGCTGTGCTGTGCGGGGCTGTGCTGTGCGGGGCGGGGCGGTGCTGTGCGGGGCTGTGCGGGGCGGGGCGGGGCTGTGCGGGGCTGTGCGGGGCGGGGCGGTGCTGTGCGGGGCTGTGCGGGGCTGTGCGGGGCTGTGCGGGGCTGTGCGGGGCTGTGCGGGGCGGAGCTGTGCGGTGCGGGGCTGTGCGGGGCTGTGCGGGGCTGTGCGGGGCTGTGCGGGGCGGGGCGGTGCTGTGCGGGGCTGTGCGGGGCTGTGCGGGGCTGTGCGGGGCTGTGCGGGGCTGTGCGGGGCGGGGCGGTGCTGTGCGGGGCTGTGTGGGGCGGGGCGGGGCTGTGCGGGGCGGAGCTTTGCTGTGCTGTGCGGGGCGGTGCTGTGCTGTGCGGGGCGGTGCTGTGCTGTGCGGGGCGGTGCTGTGCGGGGCTGTGTGGGGCGGGGCGGGGCTGTGCGGGGCGGAGCTTTGCTGTGCTGTGCGGGGCTGTGTGGGGCGGGGCGGGGCTGTGCGGGGCTGTGCGGGGCGGAGCTTTGCTGTGCGGGGCGGGGCGGTGCTGTGCGGGGCTGTGTGGGGCGGGGCGGGGCTGTGCGGGGCGGAGCTTTGCTGTGCTGTGCGGGGCTGTGCGGGGCGGGGCGGTGCTGTGCGGGGCGGGGCGGGGCGGTGCTGTGCGGGGCGGGGCGGGGCGGTGCTGTGCGGGGCTGTGTGGGGCTGTGCGGTGCTGTGCGGGGCTGTGTGGGGCGGGGCGGTGCTGTGCTGTGCGGGGCTGTGCGGGGCTGTGCGGGGCGGGGCGGGGCGGGGCTGTGCGGGGCGGGGCGGGGCGGAGCTTTGCTGTGCTGTGCGGGGCTGTGCGGGGCTGTGCGGGGCGGGGCGGGGCGGGGCTGTGCGGGGCGGGGCGGGGCTGTGCGGGGCTGTGCGGGGCTGTGCGGGGCTGTGCGGGGCTGTGCGGGGCGGTGCGGGGCGGGGCGGGGTGAGCTGTGCGGGGCTGTGTGGGGCTGTGCGGGGCGGGGCTGTGTGGGGCTGTGCGGGGCGGGGCTGTGCGGGGCTGTGCGGGGCGGGGCGGTGCTGTGCGGGGCTGTGCGGGGCGGGGCTGTGCGGGGCTGTGCGGGGCGGGGCTGTGTGGGGCGGGGCGGTGCTGTGCGGGGCTGTGCGGGGCGGGGCTGTGCGGGGCGGGGCGGTGCTGTGCGGGGCTGTGCGGGGCGGGGCTGTGTGGGGCGGGGCGGTGCTGTGCGGGGCTGTGCGGGGCGGGGCTGTGCGGGGCGGGGCGGTGCTGTGCGGGGCTGTGTGGGGCGGGGCGGTGCTGTGCGGGGCTGTGCGGGGCGGGGCTGTGTGGGGCGGGGCGGTGCTGTGCGGGGCTGTGCGGGGCGGGGCTGTGCGGGGCGGGGCGGTGCTGTGCGGGGCTGGGCTGTGCGGGGCGGGGCGGTGCTGTGCGGAGCTGTGTGGGGCGGGGCGGTGCTGTGCGGGGCTGTGTGGGGCGGGGCGGTGCTGTGCGGGGCGGGGCTGTGTGGGGCGGGGCTGTGTGGGGCGGGGCGGTGCTGTGCGGGGCGGGGCGGTGCTGAGCTGGGCTGTGCGGGACTGTGCGGGGCTGTGCGGGGCGGGGCTGTGCGGGGCTGTGCTGTGCGGGGCTGTGCGGGGCTGTGCGGGGCGGGGCTGTGCTGTGCGGGGCTGTGCGGGGCTGTGCGGGGCGGGGCTGTGCGGGGCTGTGCGGGGCGGGGCTGTGCAGGGCGGTGCTGTGCGGGGCTGTGCGGGGCTGTGCGGGGCTGTGCGGGGCGGGGCTGTGCGGGGCTGTGCGGGGCGGGGCTGTGCGGGGCGGGGCTGTGCGGGGCTGTGCGGGGCGGGGCTGTGCGGGGCTGTGCAGGGCGGTGCTGTGCGGGGCTGTGCGGGGCGGGGCTGTGCGGGGCTGTGCAGGGCGGGGCTGTGCGGGGCTGTGCGGGGCGGGGCTGTGCGGGGCTGTGCGGGGCGGGGCTGTGCGGGGCTGTGCTGTGCGGGGCTGTGCTGTGCGGGGCTGTGCGGGGCGGGGCTGTGCTGTGCGGGGCTGTGCGGGGCTGTGCGGGGCGGGGCTGTGCGGGGCTGTGCTGTGCGGGGCTGTGCGGGGCTGTGCGGGGCGGGGCTGTGCGGGGCTGTGCGGTGCTGTGCGGGGCGGGGCTGTGCGGGGCGGGGCTGTGCGGGACGGTGCGGTGCGGGGCTGTGCGGGGCGGGGCTGTGCGGTGCTGTGCGGGGCGGGGCTGTGCGGGGCGGGGCTGTGCGGTGCTGTGCGGGGCGGGGCTGTGCGGGGCGGTGCGGGGCTGTGCGGGGCGGTGCGGGGCTGTGCGGGGCTGTGCGGGGCGGTGCGGGGCTGTGCTGTGCGGGGCTGTGCGGGGCGGTGCGGGGCTGTGCGGGGCGGTGCGGGGCTGTGCGGGGCTGTGCGGGGCTGTGCGGGGCGGGGCTGTGCGGGGCTGTGCTGTGCGGGGCTGTGCGGGGCTGTGCGGGGCGGGGCTGTGCGGGGCTGTGCGGTGCTGTGCGGGGCGGGGCTGTGCGGTGCGGGGCTGTGCGGGACGGTGCGGTGCGGGGCTGTGCGGGGCGGGGCTGTGCGGTGCTGTGCAGGGCGGGGCTGTGCGGGGCGGGGCTGTGCGGTGCTGTGCGGGGCGGGGCTGTGCGGTGCTGTGCGGGGCGGGGCTGTGCGGGGCGGTGCGGGGCTGTGCGGGGCGGTGCGGGGCTGTGTGGGGCGGGGCGGTGCGGGGCGGTGCGGGGCTGTGCGGGGCGGTGCGGGGCTGTGCTGTGCTGTGCGGGGCGGGGCTGTGCGGGGCGGTGCGGGGCTGTGCGGGGCGGTGCGGGGCTGTGTGGGGCGGGGCGGTGCGGGGCTGTGCGGGGCGGGGCTGTGCGGGGCTGTGCGGGGCTGTGCGGGGCTGTGCGGGGCGGTGCGGGGCTGTGCGGGGCGGTGCGGGGCTGTGCTGTGCGGGGCTGTGCGGGGCTGTGCGGGGCGGGGCTGTGCGGGGCTGTGCGGGGCTGTGCTGTGCGGGGCTGTGCGGGGCTGTGCGGGGCTGTGCTGTGCGGGGCTGTGCGGGGCTGTGCGGGGCGGGGCTGTGCGGGGCTGTGCGGTGCGGGGCTGTGCGGGGCTGTGCGGGGCTGTGCGGTGCGGTGCGGGGCGGTGCTGTGCGAGGCTGTGCGGGGCTGTGCGGGGCTGTGCGGGGCTGTGCGGGGCTGTGCGGGGCTGAGCTGTGCGGTGCGGGGCTGTGCGAGGCGGTGCTGTGCGAGGCTGTGCGGGGCTGTGCGGGGCGGTGCTGTGCGAGGCTGTGCTGTGCGAGGCTGTGCGGGGCTGTGCGGGGCGGTGCGGGGCGGTGCTGTGCGAGGCGGTGCTGTGCGAGGCTGTGCGGGGCTGTGCGGGGCGGTGCTGTGCGAGGCTGTGCGGGGCGGTGCTGTGCGAGGCTGTGCGGGGCTGTGCGGGGCGGTGCTGTGCGAGGCTGTGCGAGGCTGTGCGGGGCGGTGCTGTGCGGGGCGGTGCTGTGCGAGGCTGTGCGAGGCTGTGCGAGGCTGTGCGGGGCGGTGCTGTGCGAGGCTGTGCGAGGCTGTGCGGGGCGGTGCGGGGCGGGGCTGTGCGAGGCTGTGCGAGGCGGGGCTGTGCGAGGCTGTGCGAGGCTGTGCGGGGCGGTGCTGTGCGAGGCTGTGCGAGGCTGTGCGGGGCGGTGCGGGGCGGGGCTGTGCGAGGCTGTGCGGGGCTGTGCTGTGCGGGGCTGTGCGGGGCTGTGCTGTGCGGGGCGGTGCGGGGCTGTGCGGGGCGGTGCGGGGCGGGGCTGTGCGGGGCTGTGCGAGGCTGTGCGGGGCGGTGCGGGGCGGGGCTGTGCGAGGCTGTGCGGGGCTGTGCTGTGCGGGGCTGTGCGGGGCTGTGCTGTGCGGGGCGGTGCGGGGCTGTGCGGGGCGGTGCGGGGCGGGGCTGTGCGGGGCTGTGCGAGGCTGTGCGGGGCTGTGCGGGGCTGTGCTGTGCGGGGCTGTGCGGGGCGGTGCGGGGCGGGGCTGTGCGAGGCTGTGCGGGGCGGTGCGGGGCGGGGCTGTGCGAGGCTGTGCGGTGCGGTGCGGGGCTGTGCGGGGCTGTGCGAGGCTGTGCGGGGCGGTGCGGGGCGGGGCTGTGCGGGGCTGTGCTGTGCGGTGCGGGGCTGTGCGGGGCTGTGCGGGGCGGTGCGGGGCGGGGCTGTGCGGGGCTGTGCGAGGCTGTGCGGGGCTGTGCGGGGCTGTGCTGTGCGGGGCTGTGCGGGGCTGTGCTGTGCGGGGCTGTGCGAGGCTGTGCGGGGCGGTGCGGGGCGGGGCTGTGCGAGGCTGTGCGGTGCGGGGCTGTGCGGGGCTGTGCTGTGCGGGGCTGTGCTGTGCGGGGCTGTGCGGGGCTGTGCTGTGCGGGGCTGTGCTGTGCGGGGCTGTGCTGTGCGGGGCTGTGCTGTGCGGGGCTGTGCGGGGCTGTGCTGTGCGGGGCTGTGCTGTGCGGGGCTGTGCTGTGCGGGGCTGTGCGGGGCTGTGCGGGGCTGTGCTGTGCGGGGCTGTGCTGTGCGGGGCTGTGCTGTGCGGGGCTGTGCGGGGCTGTGCTGTGCGGGGCTGTGCGGTGCGGGGCGGGGCTGTGCGGGGCTGTGCTGTGCGGGGCTGTGCGGGGCTGTGCTGTGCGGTGCTGTGCGGGGCTGTGCGGGGCTGTGCTGTGCGGGGCGGGGCTGTGCGGGGCTGTGCGGTGCGGGGCTGTGCGGGGCTGTGCGGGGCTGTGCGGGGCTGTGCTGTGGGGGGCTGTGCGGGGCTGTGCGGGGCTGTGCGGGGCTGTGCTGTGCGGGGCGGGGCTGAGCTGGGCTGTGCTGTGCGGGGCTGTGCGGGGCTGTGCTGTGCGGGGCGGGGCTGTGCGGGGCTGTGCGGGGCTGTGCGGGGCTGAGCTGGGCTGTGCTGTGCGGGGCTGTGCGGGGCTGTGCTGTGCGGGGCGGGGCTGTGCGGGGCTGTGCGGGGCTGTGCTGTGCGGGGCTGTGCTGTGCTGTGCTGTGCGGGGCGGTGTGGTGCGGGGCGGTGCGGGGCTGTGCGGTGCGGGGCTGTGCGGGGCTGTGCGGGGCTGTGCTGTGCGGGGCGGGGCGGGGCTGTGCGGGGCTGTGCTGTGCTGTGCGGGGCGGTGTGGTGCGGGGCGGTGCGGGGCTGTGCGGGGCTGTGCTGTGCGGGGCGGTGCGGGGCTGTGCGGGGCTGTGCTGTGCGGGGCTGTGCGGGGCTGTGCTGTGCGGGGCGGGGCTGTGCGGGGCTGTGCGGGGCTGTGCTGTGCGGTGCGGGGCTGTGCGGGGCTGTGCGGGGCTGTGCGGGGCTGTGCTGTGCTGTGCGGTGCGGGGCTGTGCGGGGCTGTGCGGGGCTGTGCTGTGCTGTGCTGTGCGGTGCGGGGCTGTGCTGTGCTGTGCGGGGCTGTGCGGGGCTGTGCGGGGCTGTGCGGGGCGGGGCTGTGCGGGGCTGTGCGGGGCTGTGCGGGGCTGTGCGGGGCGGTGCGGGGCTGTGCTGTGCGGGGCGGGGCGGGGCTGTGCTGTGCGGGGCGGGGCGGGGCTGTGCGGGGCGGGGCGGGGCTGTGCTGTGCGGGGCGGGGCGGGGCTGTGCTGTGCGGTGCGGGGCTGTGCTGTGCTGTGCGGGGCTGTGCTGGGCTGTGCGGGGCTGTGCGGGGCTGAGCGGGGCTGTGCTGTGCGGGGCTGTGCGGGGCGGTGCGGGGCTGTGCTGTGCGGGGCGGGGCGGGGCTGTGCTGTGCGGGGCGGGGCGGGGCTGTGCGGGGCGGGGCGGGGCTGTGCTGTGCGGGGCGGGGCGGGGCTGTGCTGTGCGGGGCTGTGCGGGGCTGTGCTGTGCGGGGCTGTGCTGTGCTGTGCTGTGCGGGGCTGTGCGGGGCTGTGCGGGGCTGTGCGGGGCTGTGCTGTGCGGGGCTGTGCGGGGCTGTGCGGGGCTGTGCGGGGCTGTGCGGGGCTGTGCTGTGCTGTGCGGGGCTGTGCGGTGCGGGGCTGTGCGGGGCTGTGCGGGGCTGTGCGGTGCGGGGCTGTGCTGGGCTGTGCGGGGCTGTGCTGGGCTGTGCGGGGCTGTGCGGGGCTGAGCGGGGCTGTGCTGTGCGGGGCTGTGCGGGGCTGTGCGGGGCTGTGCTGTGCGGGGCTGTGCGGGGCTGTGCTGTGCGGGGCTGTGCGGGGCGGTGCGGGGCTGTGCTGTGCGGGGCGGGGCGGGGCTGTGCTGTGCGGGGCTGTGCGGGGCGGGGCTGTGCTGTGCGGGGCTGTGCTGTGCGGGGCTGTGCGGGGCGGGGCTGTGCTGGGCTGTGCGGGGCTGTGCTGGGCTGTGCGGGGCTGTGCGGGGCTGAGCGGGGCTGTGCTGTGCGGGGCTGTGCGGGGCTGTGCGGGGCTGTGCTGTGCGGGGCTGTGCGGGGCTGTGCTGTGCGGGGCTGTGCGGGGCTGTGCGGGGCTGTGCTGTGCGGGGCTGTGCGGGGCGGTGCGGGGCTGTGCTGTGCGGGGCGGGGCGGGGCTGTGCTGTGCGGGGCGGGGCGGGGCTGTGCGGGGCGGGGCGGGGCTGTGCTGTGCGGGGCTGTGCGGGGCGGGGCGGGGCTGTGCTGTGCGGGGCTGTGCTGTGCGGGGCTGTGCGGGGCTGTGCGGGGCTGTGGGGGGCTGTGCGGGGCTGTGCGGGGCTGTGCTGTGCGGGGCTGTGCGGGGCTGTGCTGTGTGGGGCTGTGCGGGGCTGTGCGGTGCGGTGCGGTGCGGGGCTGTGCGGGGCTGTGCGGGGCTGTGCGGTGCGGGGCGGTGCGGGGCTGTGCTGTGCGGGGCTGTGCGGTGCGGTGCGGTGCGGGGCTGTGCGGGGCTGAGCGGGGCTGTGCGGGGCGGTGCGGGGCTGTGCGGGGCTGTGCGGGGCTGTGCGGGGCTGTGCTGTGGGGCACGGGGCTGTGCTGTGCTGTGCTGTGCGGTGCGGGGCTGTGCGGGGCTGTGCTGTGCGGTGCGGGGCTGTGCGGGGCTGTGCTGTGCTGTGCGGGGCTGTGCGGGGCTGTGCGGGGCGGGGCTGTGCGGGGCTGTGCGGGGCTGTGCTGTGCGGGGCTGTGCGGGGCTGTGCGGGGCTGTGCGGGGCGGGGCTGTGCGGGGCTGTGCTGTGCGGGGCTGTGCTGTGCGGGGCTGTGCTGTGCGGGGCTGTGCTGTGCGGGGCTGTGCGGGGCTGTGCTGTGCGGGGCTGTGCTGTGCGGGGCTGTGCTGTGCGGGGCTGTGCGGGGCTGTGCGGGGCTGTGCTGTGCGGGGCTGTGCTGTGCGGGGCTGTGCTGTGCGGGGCTGTGCGGGGCTGTGCTGTGCGGGGCTGTGCGGTGCGGGGCGGGGCTGTGCGGGGCTGTGCGGGGCTGTGCTGTGCGGGGCTGTGCGGTGCGGGGCTGTGCGGTGCGGGGCTGTGCTGTGCGGGGCGGGGCTGTGCTGTGCGGGGCTGTGCGGTGCGGAGCGGAGCTGTGCGGTGCGGAGCTGTGCAGGGCGGGGCTGTGCTGTGCGGGGCGGGGCTGTGCGGGGCTGTGCGGGGCGGGGCTGTGCGGGGCGGGGCTGTGCGGGGCTGTGCGGGGCGGGGCTGTGCGGGGCTGTGCGGGGCTGTGCGGGGCGGGGCTGTGCGGGGCTGTGCGGAGCTGTGCGGGGCGGGGCTGTGCGGGGCTGTGCGGGGCTGTGCGGAGCTGTGCGGGGCGGAGCTGTGCGGGGCGGGGCTGTGCGGGGCTGTGCGGGGCGGGGCTGTGCGGGGCGGGGCTGTGCGGGGCTGTGCGGGGCGGGGCTGTGCGGGGCTGTGCGGGGCTGTGCGGGGCGGGGCTGTGCGGGGCTGTGCGGGGCGGAGCTGTGCGGGGCTGTGCGGGGCGGGGCTGTGCGGGGCTGTGCGGGGCGGGGCGGGGCTGTGCGGGGCTGTGCGGTGCGGGGCTGTGCTGTGCGGGGCTGTGCGGGGCGGGGCGGGGCTGTGCGGGGCTGTGCGGTGCGGGGCTGTGCTGTGCGGGGCTGTGCGGGGCTGTGCGGGGCTGTGCGGGGCTGTGCGGGGCTGTGCGGAGCTGTGCAGGGCGGGGCTGTGCTGTGCGGGGCTGTGCGGGGCGGGGCGGGGCTGTGCGGGGCTGTGCGGTGCGGGGCTGTGCTGTGCGGGGCTGTGCTGTGCGGGGCGGGGCGGTGCTGTGCGGGGCTGTGCGGGGCGGTGCTGTGCGGGGCTGTGCGGTGCGGGGCTGTGCGGGGCGGAGCTGTGCGGGGCTGTGCGGTGCGGGGCTGTGCGGTGCGGTGCGGGGCTGTGCTGTGCGGGGCTGTGCGGGGCTGTGCGGGGCTGTGCGGGGCTGTGCGGGGCGGAGCTGTGCGGGGCGGTGCTGTGCGGGGCTGTGCGGGGCTGTGCGGGGCTGTGCGGGGCGGTGCTGTGCGGGGCGGTGCTGTGCGGGGCTGTGCGGTGCGGGGCTGTGCTGTGCGGGGCTGTGCGGGGCGGTGCTGTGCGGGGCTGTGCGGGGCTGTGCGGTGCGGGGCTGTGCTGTGCGGGGCTGGGCTGTGCGGTGCGGGGCTGTGCGGGGCTGTGCTGTGCGGGGCTGGGCTGTGCTGTGCGGGGCTGTGCGGGGCTGTGCTGTGCGGGGCGGGGCTGTGCTGTGCGGGGCTGTGCGGGGCGGAGCTGTGCGGGGCTGTGCGGTGCGGGGCTGTGCTGTGCGGGGCTGTGCGGGGCTGTGCGGGGCTGTGCGGTGCGGGGCTGTGCTGTGCGGGGCTGGGCTGTGCGGTGCGGGGCTGTGCTGTGCGGGGCTGTGCTGTGCGGGGCGGGGCTGTGCTGTGCGGGGCTGTGCGGGGCGGTGCTGTGCGGGGCTGTGCGGGGCGGTGCTGTGCGGTGCGGGGCTGTGCGGGGCTGTGCGGGGCTGTGCGGGGCTGTGCGGTGCGGGGCTGTGCTGTGCGGGGCTGTGCGGTGCGGGGCTGTGCTGTGCGGGGCTGTGCGGGGCTGTGCGGGGCTGTGCGGGGCTGTGCGGGGCTGTGCTGTGCGGGGCGGGGCGGTGCTGTGCGGGGCTGTGCGGGGCGGGGCGGGGCTGTGCGGGGCTGTGCGGGGCGGGGCGGTGCTGTGCGGGGCTGTGCGGGGCTGTGCGGGGCGGGGCGGGGCTGTGCGGGGCGGTGCTGTGCGGGGCGGTGCTGTGCGGGGCTGTGCGGTGCGGGGCTGTGCGGGGCGGTGCTGTGCGGTGCGGGGCTGTGCTGTGCGGTGCGGGGCTGTGCGGGGCTGTGCGGGGCGGAGCTGTGCGGGGCTGTGCGGGGCTGTGCGGAGCTGTGCGGGGCTGTGCGGGGCTGTGCGGGGCGGGGCTGTGCGGTGCGGGGCTGTGCGGGGCGGGGCTGTGCGGGGCGGAGCTGTGCGGGGCTGTGCGGTGCGGGGCTGTGCGGGGCGGGGCGGTGCGGGGCTGTGCGGGGCTGTGCGGGGCTGTGCGGGGCTGTGCGGGGCTGTGCGGGGCTGTGCGGGGCTGTGCGGGGCTGTGCGGGGCTGTGCTGTGCGGGGCGGGGCTGTGCTGTGCGGGGCGGGGCTGTGCTGTGCGGGGCTGTGCTGTGCGGGGCGGGGCTGTGCTGTGCGGGGCTGTGCGGGGCGGTGCTGTGCGGGGCTGTGCGGGGCGGTGCTGTGCGGTGCGGGGCTGTGCGGGGCTGTGCGGGGCTGTGCGGGGCTGTGCGGGGCTGTGCGGGGCTGTGCGGGGCTGTGCGGGGCTGTGCTGTGCGGGGCTGTGCTGTGCGGGGCTGTGCGGGGCGGTGCTGTGCGGGGCTGTGCTGTGCGGGGCGGGGCGGTGCTGTGCGGGGCTGTGCGGGGCGGGGCGGGGCTGTGCGGGGCTGTGCGGGGCGGTGCGGGGCGGTGCGGTGCGGGGCTGTGTGGGGCTGTGCGGGGCTGTGCGGGGCGGGGCTGTGCGGGGCTGTGCTGTGCGGGGCTGTGCTGTGCGGGGCGGGGCGGTGCTGTGCGGGGCTGTGCGGGGCGGGGCGGGGCTGTGCGGGGCTGTGCGGGGCGGGGCGGTGCTGTGCGGGGCTGTGCGGGGCTGTGCGGGGCTGTGCGGGGCTGTGCGGGGCTGTGCGGGGCTGTGCGGGGCGGGGCGGTGCTGTGCGGGGCTGTGCGGGGCGGAGCTGTGCGGTGCGGGGCTGTGTGGGGCTGTGCTGTGCGGGGCTGTGCTGTGCGGGGCTGTGCGGGGCTGTGCGGGGCTGTGCGGGGCTGTGCGGGGCGGGGCGGTGCTGTGCGGGGCTGTGCGGGGCGGAGCTGTGCGGTGCGGGGCTGTGCTGGGCTGTGCGGGGCTGTGCGGGGCTGTGCGAGGCTGTGCGGGGCTGTGCGGGGCGGTGCGGGGCGGTGCTGTGCGGGGCTGTGCGGGGCTGTGCGGGGCTGTGCGGGGCTGTGCGGGGCTGTGCGGGGCGGGGCGGGGCTGTGCGGGGCGGTGCTGTGCTGTGCGGGGCGGTGCTGTGCTGTGCGGGGCGGTGCTGTGCGGGGCTGTGTGGGGCGGGGCGGGGCTGTGCGGGGCGGAGCTTTGCTGTGCTGTGCGGGGCTGTGTGGGGCGGGGCGGGGCTGTGCGGGGCTGTGCGGGGCTGTGCGGGGCTGTGCGGGGCTGTGCGGGGCTGTGCGGGGCGGGGCGGTGCTGTGCGGGGCTGTGTGGGGCGGGGCGGGGCTGTGCGGGGCGGAGCTTTGCTGTGCTGTGCGGGGCGGTGCTGTGCTGTGCGGGGCGGTGCTGTGCTGTGCGGGGCGGTGCTGTGCGGGGCTGTGTGGGGCGGGGCGGGGCTGTGCGGGGCGGAGCTTTGCTGTGCTGTGCGGGGCTGTGTGGGGCGGGGCGGGGCTGTGCGGGGCTGTGCGGGGCGGGGCTGTGCGGGGCTGTGCAGGGCGGGGCTGTGCGGGGCTGTGCGGGGCGGGGCTGTGCGGGGCTGTGCGGGGCGGGGCTGTGCGGGGCTGTGCTGTGCGGGGCTGTGCTGTGCGGGGCTGTGCGGGGCGGGGCTGTGCTGTGCGGGGCTGTGCGGGGCTGTGCGGGGCGGGGCTGTGCGGGGCTGTGCTGTGCGGGGCTGTGCGGGGCTGTGCGGGGCGGGGCTGTGCGGGGCTGTGCGGTGCTGTGCGGGGCGGGGCTGTGCGGGGCGGGGCTGTGCGGGACGGTGCGGTGCGGGGCTGTGCGGGGCGGGGCTGTGCGGTGCTGTGCGGGGCGGGGCTGTGCGGGGCGGGGCTGTGCGGTGCTGTGCGGGGCGGGGCTGTGCGGGGCGGTGCGGGGCTGTGCGGGGCGGTGCGGGGCTGTGCGGGGCTGTGCGGGGCGGTGCGGGGCTGTGCTGTGCGGGGCTGTGCGGGGCGGTGCGGGGCTGTGCGGGGCGGTGCGGGGCTGTGCGGGGCTGTGCGGGGCTGTGCGGGGCGGGGCTGTGCGGGGCTGTGCTGTGCGGGGCTGTGCGGGGCTGTGCGGGGCGGGGCTGTGCGGGGCTGTGCGGTGCTGTGCGGGGCGGGGCTGTGCGGTGCGGGGCTGTGCGGGACGGTGCGGTGCGGGGCTGTGCGGGGCGGGGCTGTGCGGTGCTGTGCAGGGCGGGGCTGTGCGGGGCGGGGCTGTGCGGTGCTGTGCGGGGCGGGGCTGTGCGGTGCTGTGCGGGGCGGGGCTGTGCGGGGCGGTGCGGGGCTGTGCGGGGCGGTGCGGGGCTGTGTGGGGCGGGGCGGTGCGGGGCGGTGCGGGGCTGTGCGGGGCGGTGCGGGGCTGTGCTGTGCTGTGCGGGGCGGGGCTGTGCGGGGCGGTGCGGGGCTGTGCGGGGCGGTGCGGGGCTGTGTGGGGCGGGGCGGTGCGGGGCTGTGCGGGGCGGGGCTGTGCGGGGCTGTGCGGGGCTGTGCGGGGCTGTGCGGGGCGGTGCGGGGCTGTGCGGGGCGGTGCGGGGCTGTGCTGTGCGGGGCTGTGCGGGGCTGTGCGGGGCGGGGCTGTGCGGGGCTGTGCGGGGCTGTGCTGTGCGGGGCTGTGCGGGGCTGTGCGGGGCTGTGCTGTGCGGGGCTGTGCGGGGCTGTGCGGGGCGGGGCTGTGCGGGGCTGTGCGGTGCGGGGCTGTGCGGGGCTGTGCGGGGCTGTGCGGTGCGGTGCGGGGCGGTGCTGTGCGAGGCTGTGCGGGGCTGTGCGGGGCTGTGCGGGGCTGTGCGGGGCTGTGCGGGGCTGAGCTGTGCGGTGCGGGGCTGTGCGAGGCGGTGCTGTGCGAGGCTGTGCGGGGCTGTGCGGGGCGGTGCTGTGCGAGGCTGTGCTGTGCGAGGCTGTGCGGGGCTGTGCGGGGCGGTGCGGGGCGGTGCTGTGCGAGGCGGTGCTGTGCGAGGCTGTGCGGGGCTGTGCGGGGCGGTGCTGTGCGAGGCTGTGCGGGGCGGTGCTGTGCGAGGCTGTGCGGGGCTGTGCGGGGCGGTGCTGTGCGAGGCTGTGCGAGGCTGTGCGGGGCGGTGCTGTGCGAGGCTGTGCGAGGCTGTGCGAGGCTGTGCGGGGCGGTGCTGTGCGAGGCTGTGCGAGGCTGTGCGGGGCGGTGCGGGGCGGGGCTGTGCGAGGCTGTGCGAGGCGGGGCTGTGCGAGGCTGTGCGAGGCTGTGCGGGGCGGTGCTGTGCGAGGCTGTGCGAGGCTGTGCGGGGCGGTGCGGGGCGGGGCTGTGCGAGGCTGTGCGGGGCTGTGCTGTGCGGGGCTGTGCGGGGCTGTGCTGTGCGGGGCGGTGCGGGGCTGTGCGGGGCGGTGCGGGGCGGGGCTGTGCGGGGCTGTGCGAGGCTGTGCGGGGCGGTGCGGGGCGGGGCTGTGCGAGGCTGTGCGGGGCTGTGCTGTGCGGGGCTGTGCGGGGCTGTGCTGTGCGGGGCGGTGCGGGGCTGTGCGGGGCGGTGCGGGGCGGGGCTGTGCGGGGCTGTGCGAGGCTGTGCGGGGCTGTGCGGGGCTGTGCTGTGCGGGGCTGTGCGGGGCGGTGCGGGGCGGGGCTGTGCGAGGCTGTGCGGGGCGGTGCGGGGCGGGGCTGTGCGAGGCTGTGCGGTGCGGTGCGGGGCTGTGCGGGGCTGTGCGAGGCTGTGCGGGGCGGTGCGGGGCGGGGCTGTGCGGGGCTGTGCTGTGCGGTGCGGGGCTGTGCGGGGCTGTGCGGGGCGGTGCGGGGCGGGGCTGTGCGGGGCTGTGCGAGGCTGTGCGGGGCTGTGCGGGGCTGTGCTGTGCGGGGCTGTGCGGGGCTGTGCTGTGCGGGGCTGTGCGAGGCTGTGCGGGGCGGTGCGGGGCGGGGCTGTGCGAGGCTGTGCGGTGCGGGGCTGTGCGGGGCTGTGCTGTGCGGGGCTGTGCTGTGCGGGGCTGTGCGGGGCTGTGCTGTGCGGGGCTGTGCTGTGCGGGGCTGTGCTGTGCGGGGCTGTGCTGTGCGGGGCTGTGCGGGGCTGTGCTGTGCGGGGCTGTGCTGTGCGGGGCTGTGCTGTGCGGGGCTGTGCGGGGCTGTGCGGGGCTGTGCTGTGCGGGGCTGTGCTGTGCGGGGCTGTGCTGTGCGGGGCTGTGCGGGGCTGTGCTGTGCGGGGCTGTGCGGTGCGGGGCGGGGCTGTGCGGGGCTGTGCTGTGCGGGGCTGTGCGGGGCTGTGCTGTGCGGTGCTGTGCGGGGCTGTGCGGGGCTGTGCTGTGCGGGGCGGGGCTGTGCGGGGCTGTGCGGTGCGGGGCTGTGCGGGGCTGTGCGGGGCTGTGCGGGGCTGTGCTGTGGGGGGCTGTGCGGGGCTGTGCGGGGCTGTGCGGGGCTGTGCTGTGCGGGGCGGGGCTGAGCTGGGCTGTGCTGTGCGGGGCTGTGCGGGGCTGTGCTGTGCGGGGCGGGGCTGTGCGGGGCTGTGCGGGGCTGTGCGGGGCTGAGCTGGGCTGTGCTGTGCGGGGCTGTGCGGGGCTGTGCTGTGCGGGGCGGGGCTGTGCGGGGCTGTGCGGGGCTGTGCTGTGCGGGGCTGTGCTGTGCTGTGCTGTGCGGGGCGGTGTGGTGCGGGGCGGTGCGGGGCTGTGCGGTGCGGGGCTGTGCGGGGCTGTGCGGGGCTGTGCTGTGCGGGGCGGGGCGGGGCTGTGCGGGGCTGTGCTGTGCTGTGCGGGGCGGTGTGGTGCGGGGCGGTGCGGGGCTGTGCGGGGCTGTGCTGTGCGGGGCGGTGCGGGGCTGTGCGGGGCTGTGCTGTGCGGGGCTGTGCGGGGCTGTGCTGTGCGGGGCGGGGCTGTGCGGGGCTGTGCGGGGCTGTGCTGTGCGGTGCGGGGCTGTGCGGGGCTGTGCGGGGCTGTGCGGGGCTGTGCTGTGCTGTGCGGTGCGGGGCTGTGCGGGGCTGTGCGGGGCTGTGCTGTGCTGTGCTGTGCGGTGCGGGGCTGTGCTGTGCTGTGCGGGGCTGTGCGGGGCTGTGCGGGGCTGTGCGGGGCGGGGCTGTGCGGGGCTGTGCGGGGCTGTGCGGGGCTGTGCGGGGCGGTGCGGGGCTGTGCTGTGCGGGGCGGGGCGGGGCTGTGCTGTGCGGGGCGGGGCGGGGCTGTGCGGGGCGGGGCGGGGCTGTGCTGTGCGGGGCGGGGCGGGGCTGTGCTGTGCGGTGCGGGGCTGTGCTGTGCTGTGCGGGGCTGTGCTGGGCTGTGCGGGGCTGTGCGGGGCTGAGCGGGGCTGTGCTGTGCGGGGCTGTGCGGGGCGGTGCGGGGCTGTGCTGTGCGGGGCGGGGCGGGGCTGTGCTGTGCGGGGCGGGGCGGGGCTGTGCGGGGCGGGGCGGGGCTGTGCTGTGCGGGGCGGGGCGGGGCTGTGCTGTGCGGGGCTGTGCGGGGCTGTGCTGTGCGGGGCTGTGCTGTGCTGTGCTGTGCGGGGCTGTGCGGGGCTGTGCGGGGCTGTGCGGGGCTGTGCTGTGCGGGGCTGTGCGGGGCTGTGCGGGGCTGTGCGGGGCTGTGCGGGGCTGTGCTGTGCTGTGCGGGGCTGTGCGGTGCGGGGCTGTGCGGGGCTGTGCGGGGCTGTGCGGTGCGGGGCTGTGCTGGGCTGTGCGGGGCTGTGCTGGGCTGTGCGGGGCTGTGCGGGGCTGAGCGGGGCTGTGCTGTGCGGGGCTGTGCGGGGCTGTGCGGGGCTGTGCTGTGCGGGGCTGTGCGGGGCTGTGCTGTGCGGGGCTGTGCGGGGCGGTGCGGGGCTGTGCTGTGCGGGGCGGGGCGGGGCTGTGCTGTGCGGGGCTGTGCGGGGCGGGGCTGTGCTGTGCGGGGCTGTGCTGTGCGGGGCTGTGCGGGGCGGGGCTGTGCTGGGCTGTGCGGGGCTGTGCTGGGCTGTGCGGGGCTGTGCGGGGCTGAGCGGGGCTGTGCTGTGCGGGGCTGTGCGGGGCTGTGCGGGGCTGTGCTGTGCGGGGCTGTGCGGGGCTGTGCTGTGCGGGGCTGTGCGGGGCTGTGCGGGGCTGTGCTGTGCGGGGCTGTGCGGGGCGGTGCGGGGCTGTGCTGTGCGGGGCGGGGCGGGGCTGTGCTGTGCGGGGCGGGGCGGGGCTGTGCGGGGCGGGGCGGGGCTGTGCTGTGCGGGGCTGTGCGGGGCGGGGCGGGGCTGTGCTGTGCGGGGCTGTGCTGTGCGGGGCTGTGCGGGGCTGTGCGGGGCTGTGGGGGGCTGTGCGGGGCTGTGCGGGGCTGTGCTGTGCGGGGCTGTGCGGGGCTGTGCTGTGTGGGGCTGTGCGGGGCTGTGCGGTGCGGTGCGGTGCGGGGCTGTGCGGGGCTGTGCGGGGCTGTGCGGTGCGGGGCGGTGCGGGGCTGTGCTGTGCGGGGCTGTGCGGTGCGGTGCGGTGCGGGGCTGTGCGGGGCTGAGCGGGGCTGTGCGGGGCGGTGCGGGGCTGTGCGGGGCTGTGCGGGGCTGTGCGGGGCTGTGCGGGGCTGTGCTGTGGGGCACGGGGCTGTGCTGTGCTGTGCTGTGCGGTGCGGGGCTGTGCGGGGCTGTGCTGTGCGGTGCGGGGCTGTGCGGGGCTGTGCTGTGCTGTGCGGGGCTGTGCGGGGCTGTGCGGGGCGGGGCTGTGCGGGGCTGTGCGGGGCTGTGCTGTGCGGGGCTGTGCGGGGCTGTGCGGGGCGGGGCTGTGCGGGGCTGTGCTGTGCGGGGCTGTGCTGTGCGGGGCTGTGCTGTGCGGGGCTGTGCTGTGCGGGGCTGTGCGGGGCTGTGCTGTGCGGGGCTGTGCTGTGCGGGGCTGTGCTGTGCGGGGCTGTGCGGGGCTGTGCGGGGCTGTGCTGTGCGGGGCTGTGCTGTGCGGGGCTGTGCTGTGCGGGGCTGTGCGGGGCTGTGCTGTGCGGGGCTGTGCGGTGCGGGGCGGGGCTGTGCGGGGCTGTGCTGTGCGGGGCTGTGCGGGGCTGTGCTGTGCGGTGCTGTGCGGGGCTGTGCGGGGCTGTGCTGTGCGGGGCGGGGCTGTGCGGGGCTGTGCGGTGCGGGGCTGTGCGGGGCTGTGCGGGGCTGTGCGGGGCTGTGCTGTGGGGGGCTGTGCGGGGCTGTGCGGGGCTGTGCGGGGCTGTGCTGTGCGGGGCGGGGCTGAGCTGGGCTGTGCTGTGCGGGGCTGTGCGGGGCTGTGCTGTGCGGGGCGGGGCTGTGCGGGGCTGTGCGGGGCTGTGCGGGGCTGAGCTGGGCTGTGCTGTGCGGGGCTGTGCGGGGCTGTGCTGTGCGGGGCGGGGCTGTGCGGGGCTGTGCGGGGCTGTGCGGGGCGGTGCTGTGCGGGGCGGTGCTGTGCGGGGCTGTGCTGTGCGGGGCTGTGCGGGGCTGTGCGGGGCTGTGCGGGGCGGTGCTGTGCGGGGCGGTGCTGTGCGGTGCTGTGCGGGGCGGTGCTGTGCGGGGCGGTGCTGTGCGGTGCTGTGCGGGGCTGTGCGGGGCTGTGCGGGGCGGTGCTGTGCGGTGCTGTGCGGGGCTGTGCGGGGCTGTGCGGGGCTGTGCGGGGCTGTGCGGGGCGGGGCTGTGCGGGGCTGTGCGGGGCTGTGCGGGGCTGTGCGGGGCGGAGCTGTGCGGGGCGGTGCTGTGCGGGGCGGTGCTGTGCGGGGCGGGGCTGTGCGGGGCTGTGCGGGGCGGTGCTGTGCGGGGCGGGGCTGTGCGGGGCTGTGCGGGGCGGTGCTGTGCGGGGCGGGGCTGTGCGGGGCGGAGCTGTGCGGGGCTGTGCGGGGCGGGGCTGTGCGGGGCGGAGCTGTGCGGGGCTGTGCGGGGCGGTGCTGTGCGGGGCGGGGCTGTGCGGGGCTGTGCGGGGCGGAGCTGTGCGGGGCTGTGCGGGGCTGTGCGGGGCTGTGCGGGGCTGTGCGGGGCTGTGCGGGGCTGTGCGGGGCGGAGCTGTGCGGGGCGGTGCTGTGCGGGGCTGTGCGGGGCGGTGCTGTGCGGGGTGGTGCTGTGCGGGGCTGTGCGGGGCGGTGCTGTGCGGGGCGGTGCTGTGCGGGGCTGTGCGGTGCGGGGCTGTGCGGGGCGGAGCTGTGCGGGGCTGTGCGGTGCGGGGCTGTGCGGGGCTGTGCGGTGCGGGGCTGTGCGGGGCTGTGCGGTGCGGGGCTGTGCGGGGCTGTGCGGGGCGGTGCTGTGCGGGGCTGTGCGGGGCTGTGCGGTGCGGGGCTGTGCTGTGCGGGGCTGTGCTGTGCGGGGCTGTGCGGGGCTGTGCTGTGCGGGGCTGTGCGGGGCTGTGCGGGGCGGTGCGGGGCGGAGCTTTGCTGTGCGGGGCTGTGCGGGGCTGTGCGGGGCTGTGCGGGGCTGTGCGGGGCGGTGCTGTGCTGTGCGGGGCTGTGCGGGGCTGTGCGGGGCGGTGCTGTGCTGTGCGGGGCTGTGCGGGGCGGGGCTGTGCTGTGCGGGGCTGTGCGGGGCGGTGCTGTGCTGTGCGGGGCTGTGCGGGGCTGTGCGGTGCTGTGCTGTGCGGGGCTGTGCGGGGCTGTGCGGGGCGGAGCTTTGCTGTGCGGGGCGGGGCGGTGCTGTGCGGGGCTGTGTGGGGCGGGGCGGGGCGGTGCTGTGTGGGGCTGTGCGGGGCGGGGCGGGGCGGTGCTGTGCGGGGCTGTGTGGGGCTGTGCGGTGCTGTGCGGGGCTGTGCGGGGCTGTGCGGGGCTGTGGGGGGCTGTGCGGGGCTGTGCGGGGCGGTGCGGGGCGGAGCTTTGCTGTGCGGGGCGGTGCTGTGCTGTGCGGGGCTGTGCGGGGCGGTGCTGTGCTGTGCGGGGCTGTGCGGGGCTGTGCGGGGCGGAGCTTTGCTGTGCGGGGCGGGGCGGTGCTGTGCGGGGCTGTGTGGGGCGGGGCGGGGCGGTGCTGTGTGGGGCTGTGCGGGGCGGGGCGGGGCGGTGCTGTGCGGGGCTGTGTGGGGCTGTGCGGTGCTGTGCGGGGCTGTGTGGGGCGGGGCGGTGCTGTGCGGGGCTGTGTGGGGCGGGGCGGTGCTGTGCTGTGCGGGGCTGTGCGGGGCTGTGCGGGGCGGAGCTTTGCTGTGCTGTGCGGGGCTGTGCGGGGCTGTGTGGGGCGGGGCGGTGCTGTGCTGTGCGGGGCTGTGCGGGGCTGTGCGGGGCGGGGCGGGGCGGGGCTGTGCGGGGCGGAGCTTTGCTGTGCTGTGCGGGGCTGTGCGGGGCTGTGCGGGGCTGTGCGGGGCGGTGCGGGGCGGGGCGGGGTGAGCTGTGCGGGGCTGTGTGGGGCTGTGCGGGGCGGGGCTGTGTGGGGCTGTGCGGGGCGGGGCTGTGCGGGGCGGGGCGGTGCTGTGCGGGGCTGTGCGGGGCGGGGCGGTGCTGTGCGGGGCTGTGCGGGGCGGGGCTGTGCGGGGCTGTGCGGGGCGGGGCTGTGTGGGGCGGGGCGGTGCTGTGCGGGGCTGTGCGGGGCGGGGCTGTGCGGGGCGGGGCGGTGCTGTGCGGGGCTGTGCGGGGCGGGGCTGTGTGGGGCGGGGCGGTGCTGTGCGGGGCTGTGCGGGGCGGGGCTGTGCGGGGCGGGGCGGTGCTGTGCGGGGCTGTGTGGGGCGGGGCGGTGCTGTGCGGGGCTGTGCGGGGCGGGGCTGTGTGGGGCGGGGCGGTGCTGTGCGGGGCTGTGCGGGGCGGGGCTGTGCGGGGCGGGGCGGTGCTGTGCGGGGCTGGGCTGTGCGGGGCGGGGCGGTGCTGTGCGGAGCTGTGTGGGGCGGGGCGGTGCTGTGCGGGGCTGTGTGGGGCGGGGCGGTGCTGTGCGGGGCGGGGCTGTGTGGGGCGGGGCTGTGTGGGGCGGGGCGGTGCTGTGCGGGGCGGGGCGGTGCTGAGCTGGGCTGTGCGGGACTGTGCGGGGCTGTGCGGGGCGGGGCTGTGCGGGGCTGTGCTGTGCGGGGCTGTGCGGGGCTGTGCGGGGCGGGGCTGTGCTGTGCGGGGCTGTGCGGGGCTGTGCGGGGCGGGGCTGTGCGGGGCTGTGCGGGGCGGGGCTGTGCAGGGCGGTGCTGTGCGGGGCTGTGCGGGGCTGTGCGGGGCTGTGCGGGGCGGGGCTGTGCGGGGCTGTGCGGGGCGGGGCTGTGCGGGGCGGGGCTGTGCGGGGCTGTGCGGGGCGGGGCTGTGCGGGGCTGTGCAGGGCGGTGCTGTGCGGGGCTGTGCGGGGCGGGGCTGTGCGGGGCTGTGCAGGGCGGGGCTGTGCGGGGCTGTGCGGGGCGGGGCTGTGCGGGGCTGTGCGGGGCGGGGCTGTGCGGGGCTGTGCTGTGCGGGGCTGTGCTGTGCGGGGCTGTGCGGGGCGGGGCTGTGCTGTGCGGGGCTGTGCGGGGCTGTGCGGGGCGGGGCTGTGCGGGGCTGTGCTGTGCGGGGCTGTGCGGGGCTGTGCGGGGCGGGGCTGTGCGGGGCTGTGCGGTGCTGTGCGGGGCGGGGCTGTGCGGGGCGGGGCTGTGCGGGACGGTGCGGTGCGGGGCTGTGCGGGGCGGGGCTGTGCGGTGCTGTGCGGGGCGGGGCTGTGCGGGACGGGGCTGTGCGGTGCTGTGCGGGGCGGGGCTGTGCGGGGCGGTGCGGGGCTGTGCGGGGCGGTGCGGGGCTGTGCGGGGCTGTGCGGGGCGGTGCGGGGCTGTGCTGTGCGGGGCTGTGCGGGGCGGTGCGGGGCTGTGCGGGGCGGTGCGGGGCTGTGCGGGGCTGTGCGGGGCTGTGCGGGGCGGGGCTGTGCGGGGCTGTGCTGTGCGGGGCTGTGCGGGGCTGTGCGGGGCGGGGCTGTGCGGGGCTGTGCGGTGCTGTGCGGGGCGGGGCTGTGCGGTGCGGGGCTGTGCGGGACGGTGCGGTGCGGGGCTGTGCGGGGCGGGGCTGTGCGGTGCTGTGCAGGGCGGGGCTGTGCGGGGCGGGGCTGTGCGGTGCTGTGCGGGGCGGGGCTGTGCGGTGCTGTGCGGGGCGGGGCTGTGCGGGGCGGTGCGGGGCTGTGCGGGGCGGTGCGGGGCTGTGTGGGGCGGGGCGGTGCGGGGCGGTGCGGGGCTGTGCGGGGCGGTGCGGGGCTGTGCTGTGCTGTGCGGGGCGGGGCTGTGCGGGGCGGTGCGGGGCTGTGCGGGGCGGTGCGGGGCTGTGTGGGGCGGGGCGGTGCGGGGCTGTGCGGGGCGGGGCTGTGCGGGGCTGTGCGGGGCTGTGCGGGGCGGTGCGGGGCTGTGCGGGGCGGTGCGGGGCTGTGCTGTGCGGGGCTGTGCGGGGCTGTGCGGGGCGGGGCTGTGCGGGGCTGTGCGGGGCTGTGCTGTGCGGGGCTGTGCGGGGCTGTGCGGGGCTGTGCTGTGCGGGGCTGTGCGGGGCTGTGCGGGGCGGGGCTGTGCGGGGCTGTGCGGTGCGGGGCTGTGCGGGGCTGTGCGGGGCTGTGCGGTGCGGTGCGGGGCGGTGCTGTGCGGTGCGGGGCTGTGCGGGGCTGTGCGGGGCTGTGCGGGGCTGTGCGGGGCTGTGCGGGGCTGAGCTGTGCGGTGCGGGGCTGTGCGAGGCTGTGCGGGGCGGTGCTGTGCGGGGCTGTGCGAGGCGGTGCTGTGCGAGGCTGTGCGGGGCTGTGCGGGGCGGTGCTGTGCGAGGCTGTGCTGTGCGAGGCTGTGCGGGGCTGTGCGGGGCGGTGCGGGGCGGTGCTGTGCGAGGCGGTGCTGTGCGAGGCTGTGCGGGGCTGTGCGGGGCGGTGCTGTGCGAGGCTGTGCGGGGCGGTGCTGTGCGAGGCTGTGCGGGGCTGTGCGGGGCGGGGCTGTGCGAGGCTGTGCGAGGCTGTGCGGGGCGGTGCTGTGCGAGGCTGTGCGAGGCTGTGCGGGGCGGTGCGGGGCGGGGCTGTGCGAGGCTGTGCGAGGCGGGGCTGTGCGAGGCTGTGCGAGGCTGTGCGGGGCGGTGCTGTGCGAGGCTGTGCGAGGCTGTGCGGGGCGGTGCGGGGCGGGGCTGTGCGAGGCTGTGCGGGGCTGTGCTGTGCGGGGCTGTGCGGGGCTGTGCTGTGCGGGGCGGTGCGGGGCTGTGCGGGGCGGTGCGGGGCGGGGCTGTGCGGGGCTGTGCGAGGCTGTGCGGGGCGGTGCGGGGCGGGGCTGTGCGAGGCTGTGCGGGGCTGTGCTGTGCGGGGCTGTGCGGGGCTGTGCTGTGCGGGGCGGTGCGGGGCTGTGCGGGGCGGTGCGGGGCGGGGCTGTGCGGGGCTGTGCGAGGCTGTGCGGGGCTGTGCGGGGCTGTGCTGTGCGGGGCTGTGCGGGGCGGTGCGGGGCGGGGCTGTGCGAGGCTGTGCGGGGCGGTGCGGGGCGGGGCTGTGCGAGGCTGTGCGGTGCGGTGCGGGGCTGTGCGGGGCTGTGCGAGGCTGTGCGGGGCGGTGCGGGGCGGGGCTGTGCGGGGCTGTGCTGTGCGGTGCGGGGCTGTGCGGGGCTGTGCGGGGCGGTGCGGGGCGGGGCTGTGCGGGGCTGTGCGAGGCTGTGCGGGGCTGTGCGGGGCTGTGCTGTGCGGGGCTGTGCGGGGCTGTGCTGTGCGGGGCTGTGCGAGGCTGTGCGGGGCGGTGCGGGGCGGGGCTGTGCGAGGCTGTGCGGTGCGGGGCTGTGCGGGGCTGTGCTGTGCGGGGCTGTGCTGTGCGGGGCTGTGCGGGGCTGTGCTGTGCGGGGCTGTGCTGTGCGGGGCTGTGCTGTGCGGGGCTGTGCTGTGCGGGGCTGTGCGGGGCTGTGCTGTGCGGGGCTGTGCTGTGCGGGGCTGTGCTGTGCGGGGCTGTGCGGGGCTGTGCTGTGCGGGGCTGTGCTGTGCGGGGCTGTGCTGTGCGGGGCTGTGCGGGGCTGTGCTGTGCGGGGCTGTGCGGTGCGGGGCGGGGCTGTGCGGGGCTGTGCTGTGCGGGGCTGTGCGGGGCTGTGCTGTGCGGTGCTGTGCGGGGCTGTGCGGGGCTGTGCTGTGCGGGGCGGGGCTGTGCGGGGCTGTGCGGTGCGGGGCTGTGCGGGGCTGTGCGGGGCTGTGCGGGGCTGTGCTGTGGGGGGCTGTGCGGGGCTGTGCGGGGCTGTGCGGGGCTGTGCTGTGCGGGGCGGGGCTGAGCTGGGCTGTGCTGTGCGGGGCTGTGCGGGGCTGTGCTGTGCGGGGCGGGGCTGTGCGGGGCTGTGCGGGGCTGTGCGGGGCTGAGCTGGGCTGTGCTGTGCGGGGCTGTGCGGGGCTGTGCTGTGCGGGGCGGGGCTGTGCGGGGCTGTGCGGGGCTGTGCTGTGCGGGGCTGTGCTGTGCTGTGCTGTGCGGGGCGGTGTGGTGCGGGGCGGTGCGGGGCTGTGCGGTGCGGGGCTGTGCGGGGCTGTGCGGGGCTGTGCTGTGCGGGGCGGGGCGGGGCTGTGCGGGGCTGTGCTGTGCTGTGCGGGGCGGTGTGGTGCGGGGCGGTGCGGGGCTGTGCGGGGCTGTGCTGTGCGGGGCGGTGCGGGGCTGTGCGGGGCTGTGCTGTGCGGGGCTGTGCGGGGCTGTGCTGTGCGGGGCGGGGCTGTGCGGGGCTGTGCGGGGCTGTGCTGTGCGGTGCGGGGCTGTGCGGGGCTGTGCGGGGCTGTGCGGGGCTGTGCTGTGCTGTGCGGTGCGGGGCTGTGCGGGGCTGTGCGGGGCTGTGCTGTGCTGTGCTGTGCGGTGCGGGGCTGTGCTGTGCTGTGCGGGGCTGTGCGGGGCTGTGCGGGGCTGTGCGGGGCGGGGCTGTGCGGGGCTGTGCGGGGCTGTGCGGGGCTGTGCGGGGCGGTGCGGGGCTGTGCTGTGCGGGGCGGGGCGGGGCTGTGCTGTGCGGGGCGGGGCGGGGCTGTGCGGGGCGGGGCGGGGCTGTGCTGTGCGGGGCGGGGCGGGGCTGTGCTGTGCGGTGCGGGGCTGTGCTGTGCTGTGCGGGGCTGTGCTGGGCTGTGCGGGGCTGTGCGGGGCTGAGCGGGGCTGTGCTGTGCGGGGCTGTGCGGGGCGGTGCGGGGCTGTGCTGTGCGGGGCGGGGCGGGGCTGTGCTGTGCGGGGCGGGGCGGGGCTGTGCGGGGCGGGGCGGGGCTGTGCTGTGCGGGGCGGGGCGGGGCTGTGCTGTGCGGGGCTGTGCGGGGCTGTGCTGTGCGGGGCTGTGCTGTGCTGTGCTGTGCGGGGCTGTGCGGGGCTGTGCGGGGCTGTGCGGGGCTGTGCTGTGCGGGGCTGTGCGGGGCTGTGCGGGGCTGTGCGGGGCTGTGCGGGGCTGTGCTGTGCTGTGCGGGGCTGTGCGGTGCGGGGCTGTGCGGGGCTGTGCGGGGCTGTGCGGTGCGGGGCTGTGCTGGGCTGTGCGGGGCTGTGCTGGGCTGTGCGGGGCTGTGCGGGGCTGAGCGGGGCTGTGCTGTGCGGGGCTGTGCGGGGCTGTGCGGGGCTGTGCTGTGCGGGGCTGTGCGGGGCTGTGCTGTGCGGGGCTGTGCGGGGCGGTGCGGGGCTGTGCTGTGCGGGGCGGGGCGGGGCTGTGCTGTGCGGGGCTGTGCGGGGCGGGGCTGTGCTGTGCGGGGCTGTGCTGTGCGGGGCTGTGCGGGGCGGGGCTGTGCTGGGCTGTGCGGGGCTGTGCTGGGCTGTGCGGGGCTGTGCGGGGCTGAGCGGGGCTGTGCTGTGCGGGGCTGTGCGGGGCTGTGCGGGGCTGTGCTGTGCGGGGCTGTGCGGGGCTGTGCTGTGCGGGGCTGTGCGGGGCTGTGCGGGGCTGTGCTGTGCGGGGCTGTGCGGGGCGGTGCGGGGCTGTGCTGTGCGGGGCGGGGCGGGGCTGTGCTGTGCGGGGCGGGGCGGGGCTGTGCGGGGCGGGGCGGGGCTGTGCTGTGCGGGGCTGTGCGGGGCGGGGCGGGGCTGTGCTGTGCGGGGCTGTGCTGTGCGGGGCTGTGCGGGGCTGTGCGGGGCTGTGGGGGGCTGTGCGGGGCTGTGCGGGGCTGTGCTGTGCGGGGCTGTGCGGGGCTGTGCTGTGTGGGGCTGTGCGGGGCTGTGCGGTGCGGTGCGGTGCGGGGCTGTGCGGGGCTGTGCGGGGCTGTGCGGTGCGGGGCGGTGCGGGGCTGTGCTGTGCGGGGCTGTGCGGTGCGGTGCGGTGCGGGGCTGTGCGGGGCTGAGCGGGGCTGTGCGGGGCGGTGCGGGGCTGTGCGGGGCTGTGCGGGGCTGTGCGGGGCTGTGCGGGGCTGTGCTGTGGGGCACGGGGCTGTGCTGTGCTGTGCTGTGCGGTGCGGGGCTGTGCGGGGCTGTGCTGTGCGGTGCGGGGCTGTGCGGGGCTGTGCTGTGCTGTGCGGGGCTGTGCGGGGCTGTGCGGGGCGGGGCTGTGCGGGGCTGTGCGGGGCTGTGCTGTGCGGGGCTGTGCGGGGCTGTGCGGGGCTGTGCGGGGCGGGGCTGTGCGGGGCTGTGCGGGGCTGTGCGGGGCTGTGCGGGGCGGGGCTGTGCGGGGCTGTGCGGGGCTGTGCGGGGCGGGGCTGTGCGGGGCTGTGCGGGGCTGTGCGGGGCTGTGCTGTGCGGGGCTGTGCGGGGCTGTGCTGTGCGGGGCTGTGCGGGGCTGTGCTGTGCGGGGCTGTGCGGGGCTGTGCTGTGCGGGGCTGTGCGGGGCTGTGCTGTGCGGGGCTGTGCGGGGCTGTGCGGGGCGGGGCTGTGCGGGGCGGGGCTGTGCGGGGCTGTGCTGTGCGGGGCTGTGCTGTGCGGGGCTGTGCGGGGCGGGGCTGTGCGGGGCTGTGCGGGGCTGTGCGGGGCTGTGCTGTGCGGGGCTGTGCTGTGCGGGGCTGTGCGGGGCTGTGCGGTGCGGTGCGGTGCGGTGCTGTGCGGGGCGGGGCTGTGCGGGGCTGTGCTGTGCGGTGCGGGGCTGTGCGGGGCTGTGCGGGGCTGTGCTGTGCGGGGCTGTGCGGGGCTGTGCGGGGCTGTGCGGGGCTTTGCTGTGCTGTGCGGGGCTGTGCGGGGCTGTGCGGGGCTGTGCTGTGCGGGGCTGTGCGGTGCGGTGCGGGGCTGTGCTGTGCGGGGCTGTGCGGTGCGGTGCGGGGCTGTGCGGGGCTGTGCTGTGCGGGGCTGTGCGGGGCTGTGCTGTGCGGGGCTGTGCGGGGCGGGGCTGTGCGGGGCTGTGCGGGGCGGGGCTGTGCGGGGCTGTGCGGGGCTGAGCTGGGCTGTGCTGTGCTGTGCGGGGCTGAGCTGGGCTGTGCTGTGCGGGGCTGTGCGGGGCTGTGCGGGGCTGTGCTGTGCGGGGCTGTGCGGGGCTGTGCTGTGCGGGGCTGTGCTGTGCGGGGCTGTGCGGGGCTGTGCGGGGCTGTGCTGTGCGGGGCTGTGCGGGGCGGGGCTGTGCGGGGCTGTGCGGGGCTGTGCGGGGCTGTGCGGTGCGGTGCGGTGCGGTGCGGTGAGGGGCTGTGCGGGGCTGTGCGGGGCTGTGCTGGGCTGTGCGGGGCTGTGCTGTGCGGGGCTGTGCGGGGCTGTGCTGTGCGGGGCTGTGCGGGGCTGTGCGGGGCTGTGCTGGGCTGTGCGGGGCTGTGCGGGGCTGTGCTGTGGGGCTGTGCGGGGCTGTGCTGTGGGGCACGGGGCTGTGCTGTGCTGTGCGGGGCTGTGCGGTGCGGGGCTGTGCGGGGCTGTGCGGGGCTGTGCGGGGCTGTGCGGTGCTGTGCTGTGCGGTGCGGGGCTGTGCTGTTCGGGGCTGTGCGGGGCTGTGCGGGGCTGTGCTGTGCGGGGCTGTGCGAGGCTGTGCGAGGCTGTGCGAGGCTGTGCGGGGCTGTGCGGGGCGGGGCTGTGCGAGGCTGTGCGAGGCTGTGCGAGGCTGTGCGAGGCTGTGCGGGGCGGTGCTGTGCGAGGCTGTGCGAGGCTGTGCGAGGCTGTGCGAGGCTGTGCGGGGCGGTGCTGTGCGAGGCTGTGCGGGGCGGGGCTGTGCGAGGCTGTGCGAGGCTGTGCGAGGCTGTGCGAGGCTGTGCGGGGCGGTGCTGTGCGAGGCTGTGCGAGGCTGTGCGAGGCTGTGCGGGGCGGTGCGGGGCGGGGCTGTGCGAGGCTGTGCGGGGCTGTGCGAGGCTGTGCGGGGCGGTGCGGGGCGGGGCTGTGCGAGGCTGTGCGGGGCTGTGCTGTGCGGGGCTGTGCGGGGCTGTGCTGTGCGGGGCGGTGCGGGGCTGTGCGGGGCGGTGCGGGGCGGGGCTGTGCGGGGCTGTGCGAGGCTGTGCGGGGCTGTGCGGGGCTGTGCTGTGCGGGGCTGTGCGGGGCGGTGCGGGGCGGGGCTGTGCGAGGCTGTGCGGGGCGGTGCGGGGCGGGGCTGTGCGAGGCTGTGCGGTGCGGTGCGGGGCTGTGCGGGGCTGTGCGAGGCTGTGCGGGGCGGTGCGGGGCGGGGCTGTGCGGGGCTGTGCTGTGCGGTGCGGGGCTGTGCGGGGCTGTGCGGGGCGGTGCGGGGCGGGGCTGTGCGGGGCTGTGCGAGGCTGTGCGGGGCTGTGCGGGGCTGTGCTGTGCGGGGCTGTGCGGGGCTGTGCTGTGCGGGGCTGTGCGAGGCTGTGCGGGGCGGTGCGGGGCGGGGCTGTGCGAGGCTGTGCGGTGCGGGGCTGTGCGGGGCTGTGCTGTGCGGGGCTGTGCTGTGCGGGGCTGTGCTGTGCGGGGCTGTGCTGTGCGGGGCTGTGCTGTGCGGGGCTGTGCGGGGCTGTGCTGTGCGGGGCTGTGCTGTGCGGGGCTGTGCTGTGCGGGGCTGTGCGGGGCTGTGCGGGGCTGTGCTGTGCGGGGCTGTGCTGTGCGGGGCTGTGCTGTGCGGGGCTGTGCGGGGCTGTGCTGTGCGGGGCTGTGCGGTGCGGGGCGGGGCTGTGCGGGGCTGTGCTGTGCGGGGCTGTGCGGGGCTGTGCTGTGCGGGGCTGTGCGGTGCGGGGCTGTGCTGTGCGGGGCTGTGCGGGGCTGTGCTGTGCGGTGCTGTGCGGGGCTGTGCGGGGCTGTGCTGTGCGGGGCGGGGCTGTGCGGGGCTGTGCGGTGCGGGGCTGTGCGGGGCTGTGCGGGGCTGTGCGGGGCTGTGCTGTGGGGGGCTGTGCGGGGCTGTGCGGGGCTGTGCGGGGCTGTGCTGTGCGGGGCGGGGCTGAGCTGGGCTGTGCTGTGCGGGGCTGTGCGGGGCTGTGCTGTGCGGGGCGGGGCTGTGCGGGGCTGTGCGGGGCTGTGCGGGGCTGAGCTGGGCTGTGCTGTGCGGGGCTGTGCGGGGCTGTGCTGTGCGGGGCGGGGCTGTGCGGGGCTGTGCGGGGCTGTGCGGGGCTGTGCTGTGCGGGGCTGTGCTGTGCTGTGCTGTGCGGGGCGGTGTGGTGCGGGGCGGTGCGGGGCTGTGCGGGGCTGTGCGGTGCGGGGCTGTGCGGGGCTGTGCGGGGCTGTGCTGTGCGGGGCGGGGCGGGGCTGTGCGGGGCTGTGCTGTGCTGTGCGGGGCGGTGTGGTGCGGGGCGGTGCGGGGCTGTGCGGGGCTGTGCTGTGCGGGGCGGTGCGGGGCTGTGCGGGGCTGTGCTGTGCGGGGCTGTGCGGGGCTGTGCTGTGCGGGGCGGGGCTGTGCGGGGCTGTGCGGGGCTGTGCTGTGCGGTGCGGGGCTGTGCGGGGCTGTGCGGGGCTGTGCGGGGCTGTGCGGGGCTGTGCTGTGCTGTGCGGTGCGGGGCTGTGCGGGGCTGTGCGGGGCTGTGCTGTGCTGTGCTGTGCGGTGCGGGGCTGTGCTGTGCTGTGCGGGGCTGTGCGGGGCTGTGCGGGGCTGTGCGGGGCGGGGCTGTGCGGGGCTGTGCGGGGCTGTGCGGGGCTGTGCGGGGCGGTGCGGGGCTGTGCTGTGCGGGGCGGGGCGGGGCTGTGCTGTGCGGGGCGGGGCGGGGCTGTGCGGGGCGGGGCGGGGCTGTGCTGTGCGGGGCGGGGCGGGGCTGTGCTGTGCGGTGCGGGGCTGTGCTGTGCTGTGCGGGGCTGTGCTGGGCTGTGCGGGGCTGTGCGGGGCTGAGCGGGGCTGTGCTGTGCGGGGCTGTGCGGGGCGGTGCGGGGCTGTGCTGTGCGGGGCGGGGCGGGGCTGTGCTGTGCGGGGCGGGGCGGGGCTGTGCGGGGCGGGGCGGGGCTGTGCTGTGCGGGGCGGGGCGGGGCTGTGCTGTGCGGGGCTGTGCGGGGCTGTGCTGTGCGGGGCTGTGCTGTGCTGTGCTGTGCGGGGCTGTGCGGGGCTGTGCGGGGCTGTGCGGGGCTGTGCTGTGCGGGGCTGTGCGGGGCTGTGCGGGGCTGTGCGGGGCTGTGCGGGGCTGTGCTGTGCTGTGCGGGGCTGTGCGGTGCGGGGCTGTGCGGGGCTGTGCGGGGCTGTGCGGTGCGGGGCTGTGCTGGGCTGTGCGGGGCTGTGCTGGGCTGTGCGGGGCTGTGCGGGGCTGAGCGGGGCTGTGCTGTGCGGGGCTGTGCGGGGCTGTGCGGGGCTGTGCTGTGCGGGGCTGTGCGGGGCTGTGCTGTGCTGTGCTGTGCGGGGCTGTGCGGGGCGGTGCGGGGCTGTGCTGTGCGGGGCGGGGCGGGGCTGTGCTGTGCGGGGCTGTGCGGGGCGGGGCTGTGCTGTGCGGGGCTGTGCTGTGCGGGGCTGTGCGGGGCGGGGCTGTGCTGGGCTGTGCGGGGCTGTGCTGGGCTGTGCGGGGCTGTGCGGGGCTGAGCGGGGCTGTGCTGTGCGGGGCTGTGCGGGGCTGTGCGGGGCTGTGCTGTGCGGGGCTGTGCGGGGCTGTGCTGTGCGGGGCTGTGCGGGGCTGTGCGGGGCTGTGCGGGGCTGTGCTGTGCGGGGCTGTGCGGGGCGGTGCGGGGCTGTGCTGTGCGGGGCGGGGCGGGGCTGTGCTGTGCGGGGCGGAGCGGGGCTGTGCGGGGCGGGGCGGGGCTGTGCTGTGCGGGGCTGTGCGGGGCGGGGCGGGGCTGTGCTGTGCGGGGCTGTGCTGTGCGGGGCTGTGCGGGGCTGTGCGGGGCTGTGGGGGGCTGTGCGGGGCTGTGCGGGGCTGTGCTGTGCGGGGCTGTGCTGTGTGGGGCTGTGCGGGGCTGTGCGGTGCGGTGCGGTGCGGGGCTGTGCGGGGCTGTGCGGGGCTGTGCGGTGCGGGGCGGTGCGGGGCTGTGCTGTGCGGGGCTGTGCGGTGCGGTGCGGTGCGGGGCTGTGCGGGGCTGAGCGGGGCTGTGCGGGGCGGTGCGGGGCTGTGCGGGGCTGTGCGGGGCTGTGCGGGGCTGTGCGGGGCTGTGCGGGGCTGTGCTGTGGGGCACGGGGCTGTGCTGTGCTGTGCTGTGCGGTGCGGGGCTGTGCGGGGCTGTGCTGTGCGGTGCGGGGCTGTGCGGGGCTGTGCTGTGCTGTGCGGGGCTGTGCGGGGCTGTGCGGGGCGGGGCTGTGCGGGGCTGTGCGGGGCTGTGCTGTGCGGGGCTGTGCGGGGCTGTGCGGGGCTGTGCGGGGCGGGGCTGTGCGGGGCTGTGCGGGGCTGTGCGGGGCTGTGCGGGGCGGGGCTGTGCGGGGCTGTGCGGGGCTGTGCGGGGCGGGGCTGTGCGGGGCTGTGCGGGGCTGTGCGGGGCTGTGCTGTGCGGGGCTGTGCGGGGCTGTGCTGTGCGGGGCTGTGCGGGGCTGTGCTGTGCGGGGCTGTGCTGTGCGGTGCGGGGCTGTGCGGGGCTGTGCGGGGCTGTGCTGTGCGGGGCTGTGCGGGGCTGTGCGGGGCGGGGCTGTGCGGGGCGGGGCTGTGCGGGGCTGTGCTGTGCGGGGCTGTGCTGTGCGGGGCTGTGCGGGGCGGGGCTGTGCGGGGCTGTGCGGGGCTGTGCGGGGCTGTGCTGTGCGGGGCTGTGCTGTGCGGGGCTGTGCGGGGCTGTGCGGGGCTGTGCGGTGCGGTGCGGTGCTGTGCGGGGCGGGGCTGTGCGGGGCTGTGCTGTGCGGTGCGGGGCTGTGCGGGGCTGTGCGGGGCTGTGCTGTGCGGGGCTGTGCGGGGCTGTGCGGGGCTGTGCGGGGCTTTGCTGTGCTGTGCGGGGCTGTGCGGGGCTGTGCGGGGCTGTGCTGTGCGGGGCTGTGCGGTGCGGTGCGGGGCTGTGCTGTGCGGGGCTGTGCGGTGCGGTGCGGGGCTGTGCGGGGCTGTGCTGTGCGGGGCTGTGCGGGGCTGTGCTGTGCGGGGCTGTGCGGGGCGGGGCTGTGCGGGGCTGTGCGGGGCGGGGCTGTGCGGGGCTGTGCGGGGCTGAGCTGGGCTGTGCTGTGCTGTGCGGGGCTGAGCTGGGCTGTGCTGTGCGGGGCTGTGCGGGGCTGTGCTGTGCGGGGCTGTGCGGGGCTGTGCTGTGCGGGGCTGTGCTGTGCGGGGCTGTGCGGGGCTGTGCGGGGCTGTGCTGTGCGGGGCTGTGCGGGGCGGGGCTGTGCGGGGCTGTGCGGGGCTGTGCGGGGCTGTGCGGTGCGGTGCGGTGCGGTGCGGTGAGGGGCTGTGCGGGGCTGTGCGGGGCTGTGCTGGGCTGTGCGGGGCTGTGCTGTGCGGGGCTGTGCGGGGCTGTGCTGTGCGGGGCTGTGCGGGGCTGTGCGGGGCTGTGCTGGGCTGTGCGGGGCTGTGCGGGGCTGTGCTGTGGGGCTGTGCGGGGCTGTGCTGTGGGGCACGGGGCTGTGCTGTGCTGTGCGGGGCTGTGCGGTGCGGGGCTGTGCGGGGCTGTGCGGGGCTGTGCGGTGCTGTGCTGTGCGGTGCGGGGCTGTGCTGTTCGGGGCTGTGCGGGGCTGTGCGGGGCTGTGCGGGGCTGTGCGGGGCTGTGCGGGGCTGTGCTGTTCGGGGCTGTGCGGGGCTGTGCGGGGCTGTGCGGGGCTGTGCGGTGCGGTGCGGTGCGGGGCTGTGCTGTGCGGGGCTGTGCGGGGCGGGGCTGTGCGGGGCTGTGCGGTGCGGGGCTGTGCGGGGCTGTGCTGTGCGGGGCTGTGCGGTGCGGGGCTGTGCGGGGCTGTGCGGTGCGGGGCTGTGCGGGGCTGTGCGGGGCTGTGCGGGGCTGTGCGGGGCTGTGCGGGGCTGTGCGGGGCTGTGCGGTGCGGGGCTGTGCGGGGCTGTGCGGGGCTGTGCGGGGCTGTGCGGGGCTGTGCGGGGCTGTGCGGGGCTGTGCGGTGCGGGGCTGTGCGGGGCTGTGCGGGGCTGTGCGGGGCTGTGCGGGGCTGTGCTGTGCGGGGCTGTGCTGTGCGGGGCTGTGCGGTGCGGGGCTGTGCGGGGCTGTGCGGGGCTGTGCGGTGCGGGGCTGTGCGGGGCTGTGCGGGGCTGTGCGGTGCGGTGCTGTGCTGTGCGGGGCTGTGCGGGGCTGTGCGGGGCTGTGCGGGGCTGTGCGGGGCTGTGCTGTGCGGGGCTGTGCGGGGCTGTGCGGGGCTGTGCGGGGCTGTGCGGGGCTGTGCGGGGCTGTGCTGTGCGGGGCTGTGCGGGGCTGTGCGGGGCTGTGCGGGGCTGTGCGGTGCGGTGCTGTGGGGCACGGGGCTGTGCTGTGCGAGGCTGTGCGGGGCTGTGCGGGGCGGGGCTGTGCTGTGCGGGGCTGTGCGGGGCTGTGCTGTGCGGGGCTGTGCGGGGCTGTGCGGGGCTGTGCGGGGCTGTGCTGTGGGGCTGTGCGGGGCTGTGCGGGGCTGTGCTGTGCGGGGCTGTGCTGTGCGGGGCTGTGCGGTGCGGGGCTGTGCTGGGCTGTGCGGGGCTGTGCGGGGCTGTGCGGGGCTGTGCGGGGCTGTGCTGTGCGGGGCTGTGCTGTGCGGGGCTGTGCGGGGCTGTGCGGGGCTGTGCGGGGCTGTGCTGTGCGGGGCTGTGCTGTGCGGGGCTGTGCGGGGCTGTGCGGGGCTGTGCGGGGCTGTGCGGGGCTGTGCGGGGCTGTGCTGTGCGGGGCTGTGCTGGGCTGTGCGGGGCTGTGCGGGGCTGAGCGGGGCTGTGCTGTGCGGGGCTGTGCGGGGCTGTGCTGGGCTGTGCGGGGCTGTGCGGGGCTGTGCGGGGCTGTGCGGGGCTGTGCGGGGCTGTGCTGGGCTGTGCGGTGCGGGGCTGTGCTGTGCGGTGCGGGGCTGTGCGGGGCTGTGCGGGGCTGTGCGGGGCGGTGCGGTGCGGGGCTGTGCTGTGCTGTGCGGGGCGGGGCTGTGCGGGGCTGTGCGGGGCTGTGCGGGGCTATGCGGTGCGGGGCTGTGCGGGGCTGTGCTGTGGGGCTGTGCGGGGCTGTGCTGGGCTGTGCGGGGCGGTGCGGTGCGGGGCTGTGCTGTGCTGTGCGGGGCGGGGCTGTGCGGGGCTGTGCGGGGCTGTGCGGGGCTGTGCGGGGCTGTGCGGGGCTGTGCGGGGCTGTGCGGTGCGGGGCGGAGCTGTGCTGTGCGGTGCGGTGCGGGGCTGTGCTGTGCGGGGCTGTGCTGTGCGGGGCGGGGCTGTGTGGGGCTGTGCGGGGCTGTGCGGTGCGGTGCGGTGCGGGGCTGTGCGGGGCTGTGCGGGGCTGTGCGGTGCGGGGCGGTGCGGGGCTGTGCTGTGCGGGGCTGTGCGGTGCGGTGCGGTGCGGGGCTGTGCGGGGCTGAGCGGGGCTGTGCGGGGCGGTGCGGGGCTGTGCGGGGCTGTGCGGGGCTGTGCGGGGCTGTGCGGGGCTGTGCGGGGCTGTGCTGTGGGGCACGGGGCTGTGCTGTGCTGTGCTGTGCGGTGCGGGGCTGTGCGGGGCTGTGCTGTGCGGTGCGGGGCTGTGCGGGGCTGTGCTGTGCTGTGCGGGGCTGTGCGGGGCTGTGCGGGGCGGGGCTGTGCGGGGCTGTGCGGGGCTGTGCTGTGCGGGGCTGTGCGGGGCTGTGCGGGGCTGTGCGGGGCGGGGCTGTGCGGGGCTGTGCGGGGCTGTGCGGGGCTGTGCGGGGCGGGGCTGTGCGGGGCTGTGCGGGGCTGTGCGGGGCGGGGCTGTGCGGGGCTGTGCGGGGCTGTGCGGGGCTGTGCTGTGCGGGGCTGTGCGGGGCTGTGCTGTGCGGGGCTGTGCGGGGCTGTGCTGTGCGGGGCTGTGCGGGGCTGTGCTGTGCGGGGCTGTGCGGGGCTGTGCTGTGCGGGGCTGTGCGGGGCTGTGCGGGGCGGGGCTGTGCGGGGCGGGGCTGTGCGGGGCTGTGCTGTGCGGGGCTGTGCTGTGCGGGGCTGTGCGGGGCGGGGCTGTGCGGGGCTGTGCGGGGCTGTGCGGGGCTGTGCTGTGCGGGGCTGTGCTGTGCGGGGCTGTGCGGGGCTGTGCGGGGCTGTGCGGTGCGGTGCGGTGCGGTGCTGTGCGGGGCGGGGCTGTGCGGGGCTGTGCTGTGCGGTGCGGGGCTGTGCGGGGCTGTGCGGGGCTGTGCTGTGCGGGGCTGTGCGGGGCTGTGCGGGGCTGTGCGGGGCTTTGCTGTGCTGTGCGGGGCTGTGCGGGGCTGTGCGGGGCTGTGCTGTGCGGGGCTGTGCGGTGCGGTGCGGGGCTGTGCTGTGCGGGGCTGTGCGGTGCGGTGCGGGGCTGTGCGGGGCTGTGCTGTGCGGGGCTGTGCGGGGCTGTGCTGTGCGGGGCTGTGCGGGGCGGGGCTGTGCGGGGCTGTGCGGGGCGGGGCTGTGCGGGGCTGTGCGGGGCTGAGCTGGGCTGTGCTGTGCTGTGCGGGGCTGAGCTGGGCTGTGCTGTGCGGGGCTGTGCGGGGCTGTGCGGGGCTGTGCTGTGCGGGGCTGTGCGGGGCTGTGCTGTGCGGGGCTGTGCTGTGCGGGGCTGTGCGGGGCTGTGCGGGGCTGTGCTGTGCGGGGCTGTGCGGGGCGGGGCTGTGCGGGGCTGTGCGGGGCTGTGCGGGGCTGTGCGGTGCGGTGCGGTGCGGTGCGGTGAGGGGCTGTGCGGGGCTGTGCGGGGCTGTGCTGGGCTGTGCGGGGCTGTGCTGTGCGGGGCTGTGCGGGGCTGTGCTGTGCGGGGCTGTGCGGGGCTGTGCGGGGCTGTGCTGGGCTGTGCGGGGCTGTGCGGGGCTGTGCTGTGGGGCTGTGCGGGGCTGTGCTGTGGGGCACGGGGCTGTGCTGTGCTGTGCGGGGCTGTGCGGTGCGGGGCTGTGCGGGGCTGTGCGGGGCTGTGCGGGGCTGTGCGGTGCTGTGCTGTGCGGTGCGGGGCTGTGCTGTTCGGGGCTGTGCGGGGCTGTGCGGGGCTGTGCGGGGCTGTGCGGGGCTGTGCGGGGCTGTGCTGTTCGGGGCTGTGCGGGGCTGTGCGGGGCTGTGCGGGGCTGTGCGGTGCGGTGCGGTGCGGGGCTGTGCTGTGCGGGGCTGTGCGGGGCGGGGCTGTGCGGGGCTGTGCGGTGCGGGGCTGTGCGGGGCTGTGCTGTGCGGGGCTGTGCGGTGCGGGGCTGTGCGGGGCTGTGCGGTGCGGGGCTGTGCGGGGCTGTGCGGGGCTGTGCGGGGCTGTGCGGGGCTGTGCGGGGCTGTGCGGTGCGGGGCTGTGCGGGGCTGTGCGGGGCTGTGCGGGGCTGTGCGGGGCTGTGCGGGGCTGTGCGGGGCTGTGCGGTGCGGGGCTGTGCGGGGCTGTGCGGGGCTGTGCGGGGCTGTGCGGGGCTGTGCTGTGCGGGGCTGTGCTGTGCGGGGCTGTGCGGTGCGGGGCTGTGCGGTGCTGTGCGGGGCTGTGCGGTGCGGGGCTGTGCGGGGCTGTGCGGGGCTGTGCGGTGCGGTGCTGTGCTGTGCGGGGCTGTGCGGGGCTGTGCGGGGCTGTGCGGGGCTGTGCGGGGCTGTGCTGTGCGGGGCTGTGCGGGGCTGTGCGGGGCTGTGCGGGGCTGTGCGGGGCTGTGCGGGGCTGTGCTGTGCGGGGCTGTGCGGGGCTGTGCGGGGCTGTGCGGGGCTGTGCGGTGCGGTGCTGTGGGGCACGGGGCTGTGCTGTGCGAGGCTGTGCGGGGCTGTGCGGGGCGGGGCTGTGCTGTGCGGGGCTGTGCGGGGCTGTGCTGTGCGGGGCTGTGCGGGGCTGTGCGGGGCTGTGCGGGGCTGTGCGGGGCTGTGCTGTGGGGCTGTGCGGGGCTGTGCGGGGCTGTGCTGTGCGGGGCTGTGCTGTGCGGGGCTGTGCGGTGCGGGGCTGTGCTGGGCTGTGCGGGGCTGTGCGGGGCTGTGCGGGGCTGTGCGGGGCTGTGCTGTGCGGGGCTGTGCTGTGCGGGGCTGTGCGGGGCTGTGCGGGGCTGTGCGGGGCTGTGCTGTGCGGGGCTGTGCTGTGCGGGGCTGTGCGGGGCTGTGCGGGGCTGTGCGGGGCTGTGCGGGGCTGTGCGGGGCTGTGCTGTGGGGCACGGGGCGGTGCGGGGCTGTGCTGTGCGGGGCTGTGCGGGGCTGTGCGGGGCGGGGCGGGGCTGTGCGGGGCTGTGCTGTGCGGGGCTGTGCGGGGCTGTGCTGTGCGGGGCGGGGCTGTGCGGGGCTGTGCTGTGCGGGGCTGTGCGGGGCGGAGCTGTGCTGTGCGGGGCTGTGCTGTGCGGGGCTGTGCTGTGCGGGGCTGTGCGGGGCTGTGCTGTGCGGGGCTGTGCTGTGCGGGGCTGTGCGGGGCTGTGCGGTGCGGGGCTGTGCGGGGCTGTGTGGTGCGGGGCTGTGCTGTGCGGGGCTGTGCGGGGCTGTGCGGGGCTGTGCTGTGCGGGGCTGTGCGGGGCTGTGCGGGGCTGAGCGGTGCGGGGCTGTGCTGTGCGGGGCTGTGCGGGGCTGTGCGGTGCGGGGCTGTGCGGGGCTGAGCGGTGCGGGGCTGTGCTGTGCGGGGCTGTGCGGGGCTGAGCGGGGCTGTGCGGGGCGGTGCGGGGCTGTGCGGGGCTGTGCGGGGCGGTGCGGTGCGGGGCGGGGCGGGGCTGTGCGGGGCTGTGCGGGGCTGTGCTGTGCTGTGCTGTGCGGGGCTGTGCTGTGCGGGGCTGTGCGGGGCGGTGCGGTGCGGGGCGGGGCGGGGCTGTGCGGGGCTGTGCTGTGCGGGGCGGGGCGGGGCTGTGCGGGGCTGTGCGGGGCTGTGCGGGGCTGTGCTGTGCTGTGCGGGGCGGTGCGGTGCGGGGCTGTGCTGGGCTGTGCGGGGCTGTGCGGGGCTGAGCGGGGCTGTGCTGTGCGGGGCTGTGCGGGGCTGTGCTGGGCTGTGCGGGGCTGTGCGGGGCTGTGCGGGGCTGTGCTGTGGGGCACGGGGCTGTGCTGTGCGGGGCTGTGCTGTGCTGTGCTGTGCGGGGCTGTGCTGTGCGGGGCTGTGCTGTGCTGGGCTGTGCGGGGCTGTGCGGGGCTGTGCGGGGCTGTGCGGGGCTGTGCTGTGCGGGGCTGTGCTGGGCTGTGCGGGGCTGTGCGGGGCTGAGCGGGGCTGTGCTGTGCGGGGCTGTGCGGGGCTGTGCTGGGCTGTGCGGGGCTGTGCGGGGCTGTGCGGGGCTGTGCGGGGCTGTGCGGGGCTGTGCTGGGCTGTGCGGTGCGGGGCTGTGCTGTGCGGTGCGGGGCTGTGCGGGGCTGTGCGGGGCTGTGCTGTGGGGCACGGGGCTGTGCTGTGCTGTGCTGTGCGGTGCGGGGCTGTGCGGGGCTGTGCTGGGCTGTGCGGGGCGGTGCGGTGCGGGGCTGTGCGGGGCTGTGCTGTGCGGGGCGGGGCTGTGCGGGGCTGTGCGGGGCTGTGCGGGGCTGTGCTGTGGGGCACGGGGCTGTGCTGTGCTGTGCGGTGCGGGGCTGTGCGGGGCTGAGCTGGGCTGTGCGGGGCGGTGCGGTGCGGGGCTGTGCTGTGCTGTGCGGGGCGGGGCTGTGCGGGGCTGTGCGGGGCTGTGCGGGGCTGTGCGGGGCTGTGCTGTGCGGGGCTGTGCGGGGCTGTGCGGGGCTGTGCGGTGCGGGGCGGAGCTGTGCTGTGCGGTGCGGTGCGGGGCTGTGCTGTGCGGGGCTGTGCTGTGCGGGGCGGGGCTGTGCGGGGCTGTGCGGGGCTGTGCGGGGCTGTGCGGGGCTGTGCGGTGCGGTGCGGTGCGGGGCTGTGCGGGGCTGTGCGGGGCTGTGCGGTGCGGGGCGGTGCGGGGCTGTGCTGTGCGGGGCTGTGCGGTGCGGTGCGGTGCGGGGCTGTGCGGGGCTGAGCGGGGCTGTGCGGGGCGGTGCGGGGCTGTGCGGGGCTGTGCGGGGCTGTGCGGGGCTGTGCGGGGCTGTGCGGGGCTGTGCTGTGGGGCACGGGGCTGTGCTGTGCTGTGCTGTGCGGTGCGGGGCTGTGCTGTGCTGTGCGGGGCTGTGCGGGGCTGTGCGGGGCTGTGCGGGGCGGGGCTGTGCGGGGCTGTGCGGGGCTGTGCTGTGCGGGGCTGTGCGGGGCTGTGCGGGGCTGTGCGGTGCTGTGCGGGGCTGTGCGGGGCTGTGCGGGGCTGTGCGGGGCTGTGCGGGGCTGTGCGGGGCGGGGCTGTGCGGGGCTGTGCGGGGCTGTGCGGGGCTGTGCGGGGCTGTGCGGGGCTGTGCGGGGCTGTGCGGGGCGGGGCTGTGCGGGGCTGTGCGGGGCTGTGCGGGGCTGTGCGGGGCGGGGCTGTGCGGGGCTGTGCGGGGCTGTGCGGGGCGGGGCTGTGCGGGGCTGTGCGGGGCTGTGCGGGGCTGTGCTGTGCGGGGCTGTGCGGGGCGGGGCTGTGCGGGGCTGTGCTGTGCGGGGCTGTGCGGGGCTGTGCTGTGCGGGGCTGTGCGGGGCTGTGCGGGGCTGTGCTGTGCGGGGCTGTGCGGGGCGGGGCTGTGCGGGGCGGGGCTGTGCGGGGCTGTGCTGTGCGGGGCTGTGCTGTGCGGGGCTGTGCGGGGCGGGGCTGTGCGGGGCTGTGCGGGGCTGTGCGGGGCTGTGCTGTGCGGGGCTGTGCGGGGCTGTGCTGTGCGGGGCTGTGCGGTGCGGTGCGGTGCGGGGCTGTGCGGGGCGGGGCTGTGCGGGGCTGTGCGGGGCGGGGCTGTGCGGGGCTGTGCGGGGCTGAGCTGGGCTGTGCTGTGCTGTGCGGGGCTGAGCTGGGCTGTGCTGTGCGGGGCTGTGCGGGGCTGTGCGGTGCGGTGCGGGGCTGTGCGGGGCTGTGCGGGGCTGTGCTGTGCGGGGCTGTGCGGGGCTGTGCGGGGCTGTGCGGGGCTGTGCGGGGCTGTGCTGTGCGGGGCTGTGCGGGGCGGGGCTGTGCGGGGCGGGGCTGTGCGGGGCTGTGCGGGGCTGAGCTGGGCTGTGCTGTGCTGTGCGGGGCTGAGCTGGGCTGTGCTGTGCGGGGCTGTGCGGGGCTGTGCGGGGCTGTGCTGTGCGGGGCTGTGCGGGGCTGTGCTGTGCGGGGCTGTGCTGTGCGGGGCTGTGCGGGGCTGTGCGGGGCTGTGCTGTGCGGGGCTGTGCGGGGCGGGGCTGTGCGGGGCTGTGCGGGGCTGTGCGGGGCTGTGCGGTGCGGTGCGGTGCGGTGCGGTGAGGGGCTGTGCGGGGCTGTGCGGGGCTGTGCTGGGCTGTGCGGGGCTGTGCTGTGCGGGGCTGTGCGGGGCTGTGCGGGGCTGTGCTGGGCTGTGCGGGGCTGTGCGGGGCTGTGCTGTGGGGCTGTGCGGGGCTGTGCTGTGGGGCACGGGGCTGTGCTGTGCTGTGCGGGGCTGTGCGGTGCGGGGCTGTGCGGGGCTGTGCGGGGCTGTGCGGGGCTGTGCGGTGCTGTGCTGTGCGGTGCGGGGCTGTGCTGTTCGGGGCTGTGCGGGGCTGTGCGGGGCTGTGCGGGGCTGTGCTGTGGGGCACGGGGCTGTGCTGTTCGGGGCTGTGCGGGGCTGTGCGGGGCTGTGCGGGGCTGTGCGGTGCGGTGCGGTGCGGGGCTGTGCTGTGCGGGGCTGTGCGGGGCGGGGCTGTGCGGGGCTGTGCGGTGCGGGGCTGTGCGGGGCTGTGCTGTGCGGGGCTGTGCGGTGCGGGGCTGTGCGGGGCTGTGCGGTGCGGGGCTGTGCGGGGCTGTGCGGGGCTGTGCGGGGCTGTGCGGGGCTGTGCGGGGCTGTGCGGGGCTGTGCGGTGCGGGGCTGTGCGGGGCTGTGCGGGGCTGTGCGGGGCTGTGCGGGGCTGTGCGGGGCTGTGCGGTGCGGGGCTGTGCGGGGCTGTGCGGGGCTGTGCGGGGCTGTGCGGGACTGTGCTGTGCGGGGCTGTGCTGTGCGGGGCTGTGCGGTGCGGGGCTGTGCGGGGCTGTGCGGGGCTGTGCGGTGCGGGGCTGTGCGGGGCTGTGCGGGGCTGTGCGGTGCGGTGCTGTGCTGTGCGGGGCTGTGCGGGGCTGTGCGGGGCTGTGCGGGGCTGTGCGGGGCTGTGCTGTGCGGGGCTGTGCGGGGCTGTGCGGGGCTGTGCGGGGCTGTGCGGGGCTGTGCGGGGCTGTGCTGTGCGGGGCTGTGCGGGGCTGTGCGGGGCTGTGCGGGGCTGTGCGGGGCTGTGCTGTGCGGGGCTGTGCGGGGCTGTGCGGGGCTGTGCTGTGCGGGGCTGTGCGGGGCTGTGCGGGGCTGTGCGGGGCTGTGCTGTGCTGTGCGGGGCTGTGCGGGGCTGTGCTGTGCGGGGCTGTGCGGGGCTGTGCTGTGCTGTGCGGGGCTGTGCTGTGCTGTGCGGGGCTGTGCGGGGCTGTGCGGGGCTGTGCTGTGCGGGGCTGTGCGGTGCGGGGCTGTGCTGTGCGGGGCTGTGCGGGGCTGTGCGGGGCTGTGCGGGGCTGTGTGGGGCTGTGCTGTGGGGGGCTGTGCGGGGCTGTGCTGGGCTGTGCGGGGCTGTGCTGTGCGGGGCTGTGCTGTGCGGGGCTGTGCGGTGCGGGGCTGTGCGGGGCTGTGCGGGGCTGTGCGGGGCTGTGCTGTGCGGGGCTGTGCGGTGCGGGGCTGTGCGGGGCTGTGCGGGGCTGTGCGGGGCTGTGCGGGGCTGTGCGGTGCGGGGCTGTGCGGGGCTGTGCGGGGCTGTGCGGGGCTGTGCTGTGCGGGGCTGTGCGGTGCGGGGCTGTGCGGGGCTGTGCGGTGCGGGGCTGTGCGGGGCGGGGCTGTGGGGCACGGGGCTGTGCTGTGCGGTGCGGGGCTGTGCGGGGCTGTGCGGGGCTGTGCGGTGCGGGGCTGTGCTGTGCGGGGCTGTGCGGGGCTGTGCGGGGCTGTGCGGGGCTGTGCTGTGCTGTGCGGGGCTGTGCGGGGCTGTGCGGGGCTGTGCTGTGCTGTGCGGGGCTGTGCGGGGCTGTGCGGGGCTGTGCGGGGCTGTGCTGTGCGGGGCTGTGCGGTGCGGGGCTGTGCGGGGCTGTGCGGGGCTGTGCGGGGCTGTGCTGTGCGGTGGGGCTGTGCGGGGCTGTGCTGTGCGGGGCTGTGCGGGGCTGTGCGGGGCTGTGCTGTGGGGCTGTGCTGTGCGGGGCTGTGCGGGGCTGTGCGGGGCGGGGCTGTGGGGCACGGGGCGGTGCGGGGCTGTGCGGTGCGGGGCTGTGCGGGGCTGTGCGGGGCTGTGCTGTGGGGCTGTGCTGTGCGGGGCTGTGCGGGGCTGTGCGGGGCTGTGCGGGGCTGTGCGGGGCTGTGCGGGGCTGTGCGGTGCGGGGCTGTGCGGGGCGGGGCTGTGGGGCACGGGGCGGTGCGGGGCTGTGCGGGGCGGGGCTGTGGGGCACGGGGCGGTGCGGGGCTGTGCTGTGCGGGGCTGTGCGGGGCGGGGCTGTGGGGCACGGGGCGGTGCGGGGCTGTGCTGTGGGGCTGTGCTGTGCGGGGCTGTGCGGGGCTGTGCGGGGCTGTGCGGGGCTGTGCTGTGCGGGGCTGTGCGGGGCTGTGCGGGGCTGTGCGGGGCTGTGCTGTGCGGGGCTGTGCGGGGCGGTGCGGGGCTGTGCTGTGCGGGGCGGGGCGGGGCTGTGCTGTGCGGGGCGGGGCGGGGCTGTGGGGCACGGGGCGGTGCGGGGCTGTGCGGTGCGGTGCGGGGCTGTGCGGGGCTGTGCGGGGCTGTGCGGGGCGGGGCTGTGCTGTGCGGGGCTGTGCGGGGCTGTGCGGGGCGGTGCGGGGCTGTGCGGGGCTGTGCGGGGCTGTGCGGGGCTGTGCGGGGCTGTGCGGGGCTGTGCGGGGCGGGGCTGTGCTGTGCGGGGCTGTGCGGGGCTGTGCGGGGCTGTGCGGGGCTGTGCTGTGGGGCTGTGCTGTGCGGGGCTGTGCGGGGCTGTGCGGGGCTGTGCGGGGCTGTGCTGTGCGGGGCGGGGCTGTGCGGGGCTGTGCGGGGCTGTGCTGTGTGGGGCTGTGCGGGGCTGTGCGGGGCTGTGCTGTGCGGGGCTGTGCGGGGCTGTGCTGTGCGGGGCTGTGCGGGGCTGTGCTGTGCGGGGCTGTGCGGGGCTGTGCGGGGCTGTGCGGGGCTGTGCGGTGCGGGGCGGGGCTGTGCGGGGCTGTGCTGTGCGGGGCTGTGCGGTGCGGGGCTGTGCGGGGCTGTGCTGTGCGGGGCTGTGCGGGGCTGTGCGGTGCGGTGCAGGGCTGTGCGGGGCTGTGCGGGGCTGTGCGGTGCGGGGCTGTGCGGTGCGGGGCTGTGCGGGGCTGTGCTGTGCGGGGCTGTGCGGGGCTGTGCTGTGCGGGGCTGTGCTGTGCGGGGCTGTGCGGGGCTGTGCGGTGCGGGGCTGTGCTGTGCGGGGCTGTGCGGTGCGGTGCAGGGCTGTGCGGGGCTGTGCGGTGCGGTGCGGGGCTGTGCGGGGCTGTGCTGTGCGGGGCTGTGCTGTGCGGGGCTGTGCGGGGCTGTGCTGTGCGGTGCGGTGCGGTGCGGGGCTGTGCTGGGCTGTGCGGGGCTGTGCTGTGCGGGGCTGTGCTGTGCGGGGCTGTGCGGGGCTGTGCTGTGCGGGGCTGTGCGGTGCGGGGCGGGGCTGTGCGGGGCGGGGCTGTGCGGTGCGGGGCTGTGCGGGGCTGTGCGGGGCTGTGCGGGGCTGTGCTGTGCGGGGCTGTGCGGGGCTGTGCGGGGCTGTGCTGTGCGGGGCTGTGCGGGGCTGTGCGGGGCTGTGCTGTGCGGGGCTGTGCGGTGCGGGGCGGGGCTGTGCGGGGCGGGGCTGTGCGGTGCGGGGCTGTGCGGGGCTGTGCTGTGGGGCACGGGGCTGTGCTGTGCTGTGCTGTGCGGGGCGGGGCTGTGCGGGGCTGTGCGGGGCTGTGCGGTGCGGTGCGGTGCGGGGCTGTGCGGGGCGGGGCTGTGGGGCACGGGGCGGTGCGGGGCTGTGCGGGGCGGGGCTGTGGGGCACGGGGCGGTGCGGGGCTGTGCTGTGCGGGGCTGTGCGGGGCGGGGCTGTGGGGCACGGGGCGGTGCGGGGCTGTGCGGTGCGGTGCGGTGCGGGGCTGTGCTGTGCGGGGCTGTGCGGGGCTGTGCGGGGCTGTGCGGGGCTGTGCTGTGCGGGGCTGTGCGGGGCTGTGCGGGGCTGTGCGGGGCTGTGCTGTGCGGGGCTGTGCGGGGCGGTGCGGGGCTGTGCTGTGCGGGGCTGTGCGGGGCTGTGCGGGGCTGTGCGGTGCGGGGCTGTGGGGCACGGGGCGGTGCGGGGCTGTGCGGGGCTGTGCGGGGCTGTGCGGGGCTGTGCGGTGCGGGGCTGTGCGGGGCTGTGCGGGGCTGTGCGGGGCTGTGCGGGGCTGTGCTGTGCGGGGCTGTGCTGTGCGGGGCTGTGCGGTGCGGGGCTGTGCGGGGCTGTGCGGGGCTGTGCGGTGCGGGGCTGTGCGGGGCTGTGCGGGGCTGTGCGGTGCGGTGCTGTGCTGTGCGGGGCTGTGCGGGGCTGTGCGGGGCTGTGCGGGGCTGTGCGGGGCTGTGCTGTGCGGGGCTGTGCGGGGCTGTGCTGTGTGGGGCTGTGCGGGGCTGTGCGGGGCTGTGCTGTGCGGGGCTGTGCGGGGCTGTGCTGTGCGGGGCTGTGCGGGGCTGTGCTGTGCGGGGCTGTGCGGGGCTGTGCGGGGCTGTGCGGTGCGGGGCGGGTCTGTGCGGGGCTGTGCTGTGCGGGGCTGTGCGATGCGGGGCTGTGCGGGGCTGTGCTGTGCGGGGCTGTGCGGGGCTGTGCGGTGCGGTGCGGTGCGGGGCTGTGCGGGGCGGGGCTGTGGGGCACGGGGCGGTGCGGGGCTGTGCGGGGCGGGGCTGTGGGGCACGGGGCGGTGCGGGGCTGTGCTGTGCGGGGCTGTGCGGGGCGGGGCTGTGGGGCACGGGGCGGTGCGGGGCTGTGCTGTGCGGGGCTGTGCGGGGCTGTGCTGTGGGGCTGTGCTGTGCGGGGCTGTGCGGGGCTGTGCGGGGCTGTGCGGGGCTGTGCTGTGCGGGGCTGTGCGGGGCTGTGCGGGGCTGTGCGGGGCTGTGCTGTGCGGGGCTGTGCGGGGCGGTGCGGGGCTGTGCTGTGCGGGGCGGGGCGGGGCTGTGCTGTGCGGGGCGGGGCGGGGCTGTGGGGCACGGGGCGGTGCGGGGCTGTGCGGTGCGGTGCGGGGCTGTGCGGGGCTGTGCGGGGCTGTGCGGGGCGGGGCTGTGCTGTGCGGGGCTGTGCGGGGCTGTGCGGGGCGGTGCGGGGCTGTGCGGGGCTGTGCGGGGCTGTGCGGGGCTGTGCGGGGCTGTGCGGGGCTGTGCGGGGCGGGGCTGTGCTGTGCGGGGCTGTGCGGGGCTGTGCGGGGCTGTGCGGGGCTGTGCTGTGGGGCTGTGCTGTGCGGGGCTGTGCGGGGCTGTGCGGGGCTGTGCGGGGCTGTGCTGTGCGGGGCGGGGCTGTGCGGGGCTGTGCGGGGCTGTGCTGTGTGGGGCTGTGCGGGGCTGTGCGGGGCTGTGCTGTGCGGGGCTGTGCGGGGCTGTGCTGTGCGGGGCTGTGCGGGGCTGTGCTGTGCGGGGCTGTGCGGGGCTGTGCGGGGCTGTGCGGTGCGGGGCGGGGCTGTGCGGGGCTGTGCTGTGCGGGGCTGTGCGATGCGGGGCTGTGCGGGGCTGTGCTGTGCGGGGCTGTGCGGGGCTGTGCGGTGCGGTGCAGGGCTGTGCGGGGCTGTGCGGGGCTGTGCGGTGCGGGGCTGTGCGGTGCGGGGCTGTGCGGGGCTGTGCTGTGCGGGGCTGTGCGGGGCTGTGCTGTGCGGGGCTGTGCTGTGCGGGGCTGTGCGGGGCTGTGCGGTGCGGGGCTGTGCTGTGCGGGGCTGTGCGGTGCGGTGCAGGGCTGTGCGGGGCTGTGCGGTGCGGTGCGGGGCTGTGCGGGGCTGTGCTGTGCGGGGCTGTGCTGTGCGGGGCTGTGCGGGGCTGTGCTGTGCGGGGCTGTGCGGTGCGGGGCGGGGCTGTGCGGGGCGGGGCTGTGCGGTGCGGGGCTGTGCGGGGCTGTGCGGGGCTGTGCGGGGCTGTGCTGTGCGGGGCTGTGCTGTGCGGGGCTGTGCGGGGCTGTGCGGGGCTGTGCGGGGCTGTGCGGGGCTGTGCGGGGCTGTGCGGGGCTGTGCTGTGCGGGGCTGTGCTGTGCGGGGCTGTGCGGGGCTGTGCTGTGCGGGGCTGTGCGGTGCGGGGCGGGGCTGTGCGGGGCGGGGCTGTGCGGTGCGGGGCTGTGCGGGGCTGTGCTGTGGGGCACGGGGCTGTGCTGTGCTGTGCTGTGCGGGGCGGGGCTGTGCGGGGCTGTGCGGGGCTGTGCGGTGCGGTGCGGTGCGGGGCGGAGCTGTGCTGTGCGGGGCTGTGCGGGGCTGTGCGGTGCGGGGCTGTGCGGTGCGGGGCTGTGCGGGGCTGTGCTGTGCGGGGCTGTGCGGGGCTGTGCGGGGCTGTGCGGTGCGGGGCTGTGCGGTGCGGTGCAGGGCTGTGCGGGGCGGGGCTGTGCGGGGCTGTGCGGGGCTGTGCTGTGCGGGGCTGTGCGGGGCTGTGCGGGGCTGTGCGGGGCTGTGCGGGGCTGTGCGGGGCTGTGCGGGGCTGTGCGGGGCTGTGCGGGGCGGGGCTGTGCGGGGCTGTGCGGGGCTGTGCGGGGCTGTGCGGGGCTGTGCGGGGCTGTGCGGGGCTGTGCGGGGCGGGGCTGTGCGGGGCTGTGCGGGGCTGTGCGGGGCTGTGCGGGGCGGGGCTGTGCGGGGCTGTGCGGGGCTGTGCGGGGCGGGGCTGTGCGGGGCTGTGCGGGGCTGTGCTGTGCGGGGCTGTGCGGGGCGGGGCTGTGCGGGGCTGTGCTGTGCGGGGCTGTGCGGGGCTGTGCTGTGCGGGGCTGTGCGGGGCTGTGCGGGGCTGTGCTGTGCGGGGCTGTGCGGGGCGGGGCTGTGCGGGGCGGGGCTGTGCGGGGCTGTGCTGTGCGGGGCTGTGCTGTGCGGGGCTGTGCGGGGCGGGGCTGTGCGGGGCTGTGCGGGGCTGTGCGGGGCTGTGCTGTGCGGTGCTGTGCGGGGCTGTGCTGTGCGGGGCTGTGCGGGGCTGTGCGGTGCGGTGCGGTGCGGTGCTGTGCGGGGCTGTGCGGTGCGGTGCTGTGCGGGGCTGTGCGGGGCTGTGCTGTGCGGGGCTGTGCGGGGCTGTGCTGTGCGGGGCTGTGCGGTGCGGTGCGGGGCTGTGTTGTGCGGGGCTGTGCGGGGCTGTGCGGTGCGGTGCGGGGCTGTGCGGGGCTGTGCTGTGCGGGGCTGTGCGGGGCTGTGCTGTGCGGGGCTGTGCGGGGCGGGGCTGTGCGGGGCTGTGCGGGGCGGGGCTGTGCGGGGCTGTGCGGGGCTGAGCTGGGCTGTGCTGTGCTGTGCGGGGCTGAGCTGGGCTGTGCTGTGCGGGGCTGTGCGGGGCTGTGCGGGGCTGTGCTGTGCGGGGCTGTGCGGGGCTGTGCTGTGCGGGGCTGTGCTGTGCGGGGCTGTGCGGGGCTGTGCGGGGCTGTGCTGTGCGGGGCTGTGCGGGGCGGGGCTGTGCGGGGCTGTGCGGGGCTGTGCGGGGCTGTGCGGTGCGGTGCGGTGCGGTGCGGTGAGGGGCTGTGCGGGGCTGTGCGGGGCTGTGCTGGGCTGTGCGGGGCTGTGCTGTGCGGGGCTGTGCGGGGCTGTGCGGGGCTGTGCTGGGCTGTGCGGGGCTGTGCGGGGCTGTGCTGTGGGGCTGTGCGGGGCTGTGCTGTGGGGCACGGGGCTGTGCTGTGCTGTGCGGGGCTGTGCGGTGCGGGGCTGTGCGGGGCTGTGCGGGGCTGTGCGGGGCTGTGCGGTGCTGTGCTGTGCGGTGCGGGGCTGTGCTGTTCGGGGCTGTGCGGGGCTGTGCGGGGCTGTGCGGGGCTGTGCTGTGGGGCACGGGGCTGTGCTGTTCGGGGCTGTGCGGGGCTGTGCGGGGCTGTGCGGGGCTGTGCGGTGCGGTGCGGTGCGGGGCTGTGCTGTGCGGGGCTGTGCGGGGCGGGGCTGTGCGGGGCTGTGCGGTGCGGGGCTGTGCGGGGCTGTGCTGTGCGGGGCTGTGCGGTGCGGGGCTGTGCGGGGCTGTGCGGTGCGGGGCTGTGCGGGGCTGTGCGGGGCTGTGCGGGGCTGTGCGGGGCTGTGCGGTGCGGGGCTGTGCGGGGCTGTGCGGGGCTGTGCGGGGCTGTGCGGGGCTGTGCGGGGCTGTGCGGTGCGGGGCTGTGCGGGGCTGTGCGGGGCTGTGCGGGGCTGTGCGGGGCTGTGCGGGGCTGTGCGGTGCGGGGCTGTGCGGGGCTGTGCGGGGCTGTGCGGGGCTGTGCGGGGCTGTGCTGTGCGGGGCTGTGCTGTGCGGGGCTGTGCGGTGCGGGGCTGTGCGGGGCTGTGCGGGGCTGTGCGGTGCGGGGCTGTGCGGGGCTGTGCGGGGCTGTGCGGTGCGGTGCTGTGCTGTGCGGGGCTGTGCGGGGCTGTGCGGGGCTGTGCGGGGCTGTGCGGGGCTGTGCTGTGCGGGGCTGTGCGGGGCTGTGCGGGGCTGTGCGGGGCTGTGCGGGGCTGTGCGGGGCTGTGCTGTGCGGGGCTGTGCGGGGCTGTGCGGGGCTGTGCGGGGCTGTGCGGTGCGGTGCTGTGGGGGGCTGTGCGGGGCGGGGCTGTGCTGTGCGAGGCTGTGCTGTGCGAGGCTGTGCGGGGCTGTGCGGGGCGGGGCTGTGCTGTGCGGGGCTGTGCGGGGCTGTGCTGTGCGGGGCTGTGCGGGGCTGTGCGGGGCTGTGCGGGGCTGTGCGGGGCTGTGCGGGGCTGTGCTGTGGGGCTGTCCGGGGCTGTGCGGTGCGGGGCTGTGCGGGGCTGTGTGGGGCTGTGCGGGGCTGTGCGGGGCTGTGCGGTGCGGGGCTGTGCTGGGCTGTGCGGGGCTGTGCGGGGCTGTGCGGGGCTGTGCGGGGCTGTGCTGTGCGGGGCTGTGCTGTGCGGGGCTGTGCGGGGCTGTGCGGGGCTGTGCTGTGCGGGGCTGTGCTGTGCGGGGCTGTGCGGGGCTGTGCGGGGCTGTGCGGGGCTGTGTGGGGCTGTGCTGTGCGGGGCTGTGCGGGGCTGTGCTGTGGGGCACGGGGCGGTGCGGGGCTGTGCTGTGCGGGGCTGTGCGGGGCTGTGCGGGGCTGTGCGGGGCTGTGCGGGGCTGTGCGGGGCTGTGCGGGGCTGTGCGGGGCTGTGCTGTGCGGGGCTGTGCGGGGCTGTGCGGTGCGGGGCTGTGCTGTGCGGGGCTGTGCGGGGCTGTGCGGGGCTGTGCTGTGCGGGGCTGTGCGGTGCGGGGCTGTGCGGGGCTGTGCGGGGCTGTGCGGGGCTGTGCGGGGCTGTGCGGTGCGGGGCTGTGCGGGGCTGTGCGGGGCGGGGCTGTGCTGTGCGGGGCTGTGCTGTGCGGGGCTGTGCGGGGCTGTGCTGTGCGGGGCGGAGCTGTGCTGTGCGGGGCTGTGCGGGGCTGTGCGGGGCTGTGCGGGGCTGTGCGGGGCTGTGCGGGGCTGTGCGGGGCTGTGCGGGGCTGTGCGGGGCTGTGCGGGGCTGTGCTGTGGGGCACGGGGCGGTGCGGTGCGGGGCTGTGCTGTGCTGTGCGGGGCTGTGCTGTGCGGGGCTGTGCGGGGCTGTGCGGGGCTGTGCGGGGCGGGGCTGTGCGGTGCGGGGCTGTGCGGGGCTGTGCTGTGCGGGGCTGTGCTGTGCGGGGCTGTGCGGGGCTGTGCTGTGCGGGGCTGTGCGGTGCGGGGCTGTGCGGGGCTGTGCGGGGCTGTGCTGTGCGGGGCTGTGCGGGGCTGTGCGGGGCTGTGCGGGGCTGTGCGGGGCTGTGCGGGGCTGTGCGGTGCGGGGCTGTGCGGTGCGGGGCTGTGCGGGGCTGTGCGGGGCTGTGCTGTGCTGTGCGGGGCTGTGCTGTGCGGGGCTGTGCGGGGCTGTGCGGGGCTGTGCGGGGCTGTGCGGTGCGGGGCTGTGCGGGGCTGTGCGGTGCGGGGCTGTGCGGTGCGGGGCTGTGCGGGGCTGTGCGGGGCTGTGCTGTGCTGTGCGGGGCTGTGCGGGGCTGTGCGGGGCTGTGCGGGGCTGTGCTGTGCTGTGCGGGGCTGTGCGGGGCTGTGCGGGGCTGTGCTGTGCTGTGCGGGGCTGTGCGGGGCTGTGCGGGGCTGTGCTGTGCGGGGCTGTGCGGGGCTGTGCGGGGCTGTGCGGGGCTGTGCGGGGCTGTGCTGTGCGGGGCTGTGCGGGGCTGTGCGGGGCTGTGCGGGGCTGTGCGGGGCTGTGCTGTGCGGGGCTGTGCGGGGCTGTGCGGGGCTGTGCTGTGCGGGGCTGTGCGGGGCTGTGCGGGGCTGTGCGGGGCTGTGCTGTGCTGTGCGGGGCTGTGCGGGGCTGTGCTGTGCGGGGCTGTGCGGGGCTGTGCTGTGCTGTGCGGGGCTGTGCTGTGCTGTGCGGGGCTGTGCGGGGCTGTGCGGGGCTGTGCTGTGCGGGGCTGTGCGGTGCGGGGCTGTGCTGTGCGGGGCTGTGCGGGGCTGTGCGGGGCTGTGCGGGGCTGTGTGGGGCTGTGCTGTGGGGGGCTGTGCGGGGCTGTGCTGGGCTGTGCGGGGCTGTGCTGTGCGGGGCTGTGCTGTGCGGGGCTGTGCGGTGCGGGGCTGTGCGGGGCTGTGCGGGGCTGTGCGGGGCTGTGCTGTGCGGGGCTGTGCGGTGCGGGGCTGTGCGGGGCTGTGCGGGGCTGTGCGGGGCTGTGCGGGGCTGTGCGGTGCGGGGCTGTGCGGGGCTGTGCGGGGCTGTGCGGGGCTGTGCTGTGCGGGGCTGTGCGGTGCGGGGCTGTGCGGGGCTGTGCGGTGCGGGGCTGTGCGGGGCGGGGCTGTGGGGCACGGGGCTGTGCTGTGCGGTGCGGGGCTGTGCGGGGCTGTGCGGGGCTGTGCGGTGCGGGGCTGTGCTGTGCGGGGCTGTGCGGGGCTGTGCGGGGCTGTGCGGGGCTGTGCTGTGCTGTGCGGGGCTGTGCGGGGCTGTGCGGGGCTGTGCTGTGCTGTGCGGGGCTGTGCGGGGCTGTGCGGGGCTGTGCGGGGCTGTGCTGTGCGGGGCTGTGCGGTGCGGGGCTGTGCGGGGCTGTGCGGGGCTGTGCGGGGCTGTGCTGTGCGGTGGGGCTGTGCGGGGCTGTGCTGTGCGGGGCTGTGCGGGGCTGTGCGGGGCTGTGCTGTGGGGCTGTGCTGTGCGGGGCTGTGCGGGGCTGTGCGGGGCGGGGCTGTGGGGCACGGGGCGGTGCGGGGCTGTGCGGTGCGGGGCTGTGCGGGGCTGTGCGGGGCTGTGCTGTGGGGCTGTGCTGTGCGGGGCTGTGCGGGGCTGTGCGGGGCTGTACGGGGCTGTGCGGGGCTGTGCTGTGGGGCTGTGCTGTGCGGGGCTGTGCGGGGCTGTGCGGGGCTGTGCGGGGCTGTGCGGTGCGGGGCTGTGCGGGGCGGGGCTGTGGGGCACGGGGCGGTGCGGGGCTGTGCGGGGCGGGGCTGTGGGGCACGGGGCGGTGCGGGGCTGTGCTGTGCGGGGCTGTGCGGGGCGGGGCTGTGGGGCACGGGGCGGTGCGGGGCTGTGCTGTGCGGGGCTGTGCGGGGCTGTGCTGTGGGGCTGTGCTGTGCGGGGCTGTGCGGGGCTGTGCGGGGCTGTGCGGGGCTGTGCTGTGCGGGGCTGTGCGGGGCTGTGCGGGGCTGTGCGGGGCTGTGCTGTGCGGGGCTGTGCGGGGCGGTGCGGGGCTGTGCTGTGCGGGGCGGGGCGGGGCTGTGCTGTGCGGGGCGGGGCGGGGCTGTGGGGCACGGGGCGGTGCGGGGCTGTGCGGTGCGGTGCGGGGCTGTGCGGGGCTGTGCGGGGCTGTGCGGGGCGGGGCTGTGCTGTGCGGGGCTGTGCGGGGCTGTGCGGGGCTGTGCGGGGCGGGGCTGTGCTGTGCGGGGCTGTGCGGGGCTGTGCGGGGCGGTGCGGGGCTGTGCGGGGCTGTGCGGGGCTGTGCGGGGCTGTGCGGGGCTGTGCGGGGCTGTGCGGGGCGGGGCTGTGCTGTGCGGGGCTGTGCGGGGCTGTGCGGGGCTGTGCGGGGCTGTGCTGTGGGGCTGTGCTGTGCGGGGCTGTGCGGGGCTGTGCGGGGCTGTGCGGGGCTGTGCTGTGCGGGGCGGGGCTGTGCGGGGCTGTGCGGGGCTGTGCTGTGTGGGGCTGTGCGGGGCTGTGCGGGGCTGTGCTGTGCGGGGCTGTGCGGGGCTGTGCTGTGCGGGGCTGTGCGGGGCTGTGCTGTGCGGGGCTGTGCGGGGCTGTGCGGGGCTGTGCGGGGCTGTGCGGTGCGGGGCGGGGCTGTGCGGGGCTGTGCTGTGCGGGGCTGTGCGGTGCGGGGCTGTGCGGGGCTGTGCTGTGCGGGGCTGTGCGGGGCTGTGCGGTGCGGTGCAGGGCTGTGCGGGGCTGTGCGGGGCTGTGCGGTGCGGGGCTGTGCGGTGCGGGGCTGTGCGGGGCTGTGCTGTGCGGGGCTGTGCGGGGCTGTGCTGTGCGGGGCTGTGCTGTGCGGGGCTGTGCGGGGCTGTGCGGTGCGGGGCTGTGCTGTGCGGGGCTGTGCGGTGCGGTGCAGGGCTGTGCGGGGCTGTGCGGTGCGGTGCGGGGCTGTGCGGGGCTGTGCTGTGCGGGGCTGTGCTGTGCGGGGCTGTGCGGGGCTGTGCTGTGCGGTGCGGTGCGGTGCGGGGCTGTGCTGGGCTGTGCGGGGCTGTGCTGTGCGGGGCTGTGCTGTGCGGTGCGGGGCGGTGCGGGGCTGTGCGGGGCTGTGCTGTGCGGGGCTGTGCGGGGCTGTGCGGGGCTGTGCTGTGCGGGGCTGTGCGGGGCTGTGCGGGGCTGTGCTGTGCGGGGCTGTGCGGTGCGGGGCGGGGCTGTGCGGGGCGGGGCTGTGCGGTGCGGGGCTGTGCGGGGCTGTGCTGTGGGGCACGGGGCTGTGCGGGGCTGTGCTGTGCTGTGCGGGGCTGTGCGGTGCGGGGCTGTGCGGGGCTGTGCGGGGCTGTGCGGTGCGGGGCTGTGCGGGGCTGTGCGGGGCTGTGCGGGGCTGTGCGGGGCTGTGCGGGGCTGTGCGGTGCGGGGCTGTGCGGGGCTGTGCGGTGCGGGGCGGAGCTGTGCTGTGCGGGGCTGTGCGGGGCTGTGCGGGGCTGTGCGGTGCGGTGCAGGGCTGTGCGGGGCTGTGCGGGGCTGTGCGGGGCTGTGCGGGGCTGTGCGGGGCTGTGCGGGGCTGTGCGGTGCGGGGCTGTGCGGGGCTGTGCGGTGCGGGGCTGTGCGGGGCTGTGCGGGGCTGTGCGGGGCTGTGCGGGGCTGTGCGGGGCTGTGCGGTGCGGGGCTGTGCGGGGCTGTGCGGTGCGGGGCTGTGCGGGGCTGTGCGGGGCTGTGCAGGGCTGTGCGGGGCTGTGCGGGGCTGTGCGGTGCGGGGCGGAGCTGTGCTGTGCGGGGCTGTGCGGGGCTGTGCGGTGCGGTGCAGGGCTGTGCGGGGCTGTGCGGGGCTGTGCGGTGCTGTGCTGTGCGGTGCGGGGTTTTTTCCCAGGGTAGAGGGGTCAATTACTAGGGGGCATAGGTTTAAGGTGAGAGGGGCAAAGTTTAGAGTAGATGTACGAGGCAAGTTTTTTACGCAGAGGGTAGTGGGTGCCTGGAACTCGCTACCGGAGGAGGTAGTGGAGGCAGGGACGATAGTGACATTTAAGGGGCAGCTTGACAAATATATGAATAGGATGGGAATAGAGGGATACGGACCCAGGAAGTGTAGAAGGTTGTAGTTTAGTCGGGCAGCATGGTTGGCACGGGCTTGGAGGGCCGAAGGGCCTGTTCCTGTGCTGTACATTTCTTTGTTCTTTGTTCTTTGTCTGCAATTCCCGTAACAGCCCCCCCCCCGAACAGGCGCCGGAATGTGGCAACTAGGGCCTTTCACAGTAACTTCATTTGAAGCCTACTTGTGACAATAAGCGATTTTCATTTCATTTCATTTCATTTCAATGCCCAGGGATTTTCCTATTCCCTTTCTTGAACTTACTTGCTGTAGTATCCGAGCCTTTGACCTGTCCTGGTAGCCACAGTATTAATGTGGCTGGGTCCAGTTCAGTTTCTGATCAATGATAACCCCCAGGGTGTTGATTGTGGGGATTCAGCGATGGTAACGCCATTGAATGTCAAGGGGCAGTGGTTAGATCCTCGCCTGTTTGGACAGGGACTGCAACATTATCTGAGGAGTCGCAAATAGTGGTCATTGTGCAGTCACCCGCACTTCTGACCTTATGATGGAGGGAGGCTGTGGATAAAGCAGCAAAGGTGTTTTGTCTTCTGGACCTTCAACAACTGGAAATAGTCAGCATCTATCTGCCCTGTATCATCCTTAAAGGACTCCGTGTGATTTGGATGGACTAAGAGGATAGAGTGGGCAAACCAATGGCAGATGCTGTATAATTTGGATACGTGAGGTTATTCACTTTGGAAGCAAAAACAGGAAGGCAGATTTCTCCCTGAATGGTTGTAAATTGGGGGAGGGGAGTGTGCAGCGGGACCTGGGTGTCCTTGTGCACCAGTCGCTGAAGGTAAGCATGGAGGTGCAGCAGGCGGTAAAGAAGGCTATTGGTATGTTGGCCTTCATTGCGAGAGGTTTCGAGTACAGGAGCAGGGATGTGTGGCTGCAATTATACAGGGTCTTGGTGAGGCCACACCGGGAGTATTGTGGGCAGTTTTGGTCTCCTTCTCTGAGGAAGGATGTTCTTGCTCTCGAGGGAGAGCAGCGAAGGTTTACCAGACTGATTCCAGGGATGTTGGGGCTGTCATATGAGGAGAGATTGACTCGGTTGGGATTGTTCTCGCTGGAGTTCAGAAGAATGAGGGGGGATCTCAGAGACTTATAAAAATCGAACAGGACTGGACAGGGTCGATGCAGGAAGGATGTTCCTGATGGTGGGGGGGACTGGACAGGGTAGATGCAGGAAGGATGTTCTCGATGGTGGGGGGGACTGGACAGGGTGGATGCAGGAAGGATGTTCTCGATGGTGGGGGGGACTGGACAGGGTGGATGCAGGAAGGATGTTCCCGATGGTGGGGGGGACTGGACAGGGTAGATGCAGGAAGGATGTTCCCGATGGTGGGGGGGACTGGACAGGGTGGATGCAGGAAGGATGTTCCCGATGGTGGGGGGGACTGGACAGGGTAGATGCAGGAAGGATGTTCCCGATGGTGGGGGGGACTGGACAGGGTGGATGCAGGAAGGATGTTCCCGATGGTGGGGGGGGACTGGACAGGGTAGATGCAGGAAGGATGTTCCCGATGGTGGGGGGGGACCGGACAGGGTAGATGCAGGAAGGATGTTCCCGATGGTGGGGGGGACTGGACAGGGTAGATGCAGGAAGGATGTTCCCGATGGTGAGGGGGACTGGACAGGGTCGATGCAGGAAGGATGTTCCCGATGGTGGGGGGGACTGGACAGGGTGGATGCAGGAAGGATGTTCCCGATGATGGGGGGGGACTGGACAGGGTAGATGCAGGAAGGATGTTCCCGATGGTGAGGGGGACTGGACAGGGTAGATGCAGGAAGGATGTTCCCGATGGTGGGGGGGACTGGACAGGGTCGATGCAGGAAGGATGTTCCCGATGGTGGGGGGGGACTGGACAGGGTGGATGCAGGAAGGATGTTCCCGATGGTGGGGGGGACTGGACAGGGTAGATGCAGGAAGGATGTTCCCGATGGTGGGGGGGACTGGACAGGGTCGATGCAGGAAGGATGTTCCCGATGGTGGGGGGGACTGGACAGGGTAGATGCAGGAAGGATGTTCCCGATGGTGAGGGGGACTGGACAGGGTCGATGCAGGAAGGATGTTCCCGATGGTGAGGGGGACTGGACAGGGTAGATGCAGGAAGGATGTTCCCGATGGTGGGGGGGACTGGACAGGGTCGATGCAGGAAGGATGTTCCCGATGGTGGGGGGGACTGGACAGGGTAGATGCAGGAAGGATGTTCCCGATGGTGGGGGGGACTGGACAGGGTCGATGCAGGAAGGATGTTCCCGATGGTGGGGGGGGACTGGACAGGGTCGATGCAGGAAGGATGTTCCCGATGGTGGGGGGGACTGGACAGGGTAGATGCAGGAAGGATGTTCCCGATGGTGGGGGGGACTGGACAGGGTCGATGCAGGAGGAAGTTCCCGATGGTGGGGGGGGACTGGACAGGGTGGATGCAGGAAGGATGTTCCCGATGGTGAGGGGGACTGGACAGGGTAGATGCAGGAAGGATGTTCCCGATGGTGGGGGGGACTGGACAGGGTGGATGCAGGAAGGATGTTCCCGATGGTGGGGGGGACCGGACGGGGTAGATGCAGGAAGGATGTTCCCGATGGTGGGGGGGACTGGACAGGGTCGATGCAGGAAGGATGTTCCCGATGGTGGGGGGGGGACTGGACAGGGTAGATGCAGGAAGGATGTTCCCGATGGTGGGGGGAGACTGGACAGGGTCGATGCAGGAAGGATGTTCCCGATGGTGGGTGTGTCCAGAACCAGGGGTCACAGCCTGAGGATTCAGGGTAAACCATTTCGGACAGATATTGGAGCCATTTCTTCACCCAGAGAGTGGTCGGCCCGTGGAATTTACTCCCACAGGAAGTAGTTGAGGCCAAAGCATTACAGAGGAGGAGGTGCTGCAAGTCTTAAAGCGCATCAAGGTAGATAAATCCCCGGGACCTGATGAAATGTATCCCAGGATGTTGTGGGAGGCTAGGGAGGAAATTGCGGGTCCCCTAACAGAGATATTTGAATCATCGGCAGCCACAGGTGAGGTGCCTGAAGATTGGAGAGTGGCGAATGTTGTGCCCTTGTTTAAGAAGGGCAGCAGGGAAAAGCCTGGGAACTACAGACCGGTGAGCCTAACGTCTGTAGTAGGTAAGTTGCTAGAAGGTATTCTGAGAGACAGGATCTACAAGCATTTAGAGAGGCAAGGACTGATTCGGGGCAGGCAGCATGGCTTTGTGCGTGGAAAATCATGTCTCACAAATTTGATTGAGTTTTTTGAGGGAGTGACCAAGAAGGTAGATGAGGGCAGTGCAGTAGACGTTGTCTACATGGACTTGAGCAAAGCCTTTGACAAGGTACCGCATGGTAGGTTGTTGCAGAAGGTTAAAGCTCACGGGATCCAGGGTGAGGTTGCCAATTGGATTCAAAATTGGCTGGATGACAGAAGGTGGTTGTAGAGGGTTGTTTTTCAAACTGGAGGCCTGTGACCAGTGGTGTGCCTCAGGGATCGGTGCTGGGTCCACTGTTATTTGTGATTTATATTAATGATTTGGATGAGAATTTAGGAGGCATGGTTAGTAAGTTTGCAGATGACACCAAGATTGGTGGCACAGTGGATAGTGAAGAAGGTTATCTAGGATTGCAACGGGATCTTGATCAATTAGGCCAGTGGGCCGTCGAATGGCAGATGGAGTTTAATTTAGGTAAATGTGAGGTGATGCATTTTGGCAGATCGAATCAGGCCAGGACCTACTCAGTTAATGGTATGGCGTTGGGGAGAGTTATAGAACAAAGAGATCTAGGAGTACAGGTTCATAGCTCCTTGAAGGTGGAGTCGCAGGTGGACAGGGTGGTGAAGAAGGCATTCGGCATGCTTGGTTTCATTGGTCAGAACATTGAATACAGGAGTTGGGACGTCTTGTTGAAGTTGTACAAGACATTGGTACGGCCACACTTGGAATACTGTGTGCAGTTCTGGTCACCCTATTATAGAAAGGATATTATTAAACTAGAAAGAGTGCAGAAAAGATTTACTAGGATGTTGCCGGGACTTGATGGTTTGAGTTATAAGGAGAGGCTGGATAGACTGGGACTTTTTTCCCTGGAGCGTAGGAGGCTTAGGGGTGATCTTATAGAGGTCTATAAAATAATGAGGGGCATAGATAAGGTAGATAGTCAACATCTTTACCCAAAGGTAGGGGAGTCTAAAACTAGAGGGCATAGGTTTAAGGTGAGAGGGGAGAGATTCAGAAGGGCCCAGAGGGGCAATTTCTTCACTCAGAGGGTAGTGAGTGTCTGGAATGGGCTGCCAGAGGTAGTAGTAGAGGCGGGTACAATTGTGTCTTTTAAAAAACATTTAGATAGTTACATGGGTAAGATGGGTATAGAGGGTTATAGGCCAAGTGCGGGCAACTGGGACTAGCTTAATGGTAAAAACTGGGCGGCATGGACTGGTTGGGCCGAAGGGCCTGTTTCCATGCTGTAAACTTCTATGATTCTATGATTCTATGATTCATTGAATGTTTTCAAGAAGCAGTTAGATATTGTACTGAGGGTGAAGGGGATCAAAGGCTATGGGGAGAAAGCGGGATTGGGCTATTGAGTTGGATGATCAGCTATGATGGTGATAAATGGGGGAGCGGGCTCGAAGGGCCAAAAGGCCTCCTCCTGCTCCAATTTGCTTTGTTTCTGTAATTAAACAAACCTCGATCATATTGACCTGTAATCATCCATTGGTCGACTCTGGCACAGTTTGGCAGTGTCCAATTCGAGAGAAACAAACATTTCCTCTGATAGCCCTTCACCCAGACACGGACAGCCCCTCACCCAGACACGGACAGCACCTCACCCAGACACGGACAGCCCCTCACCCAGACACGGACAGCCCTTCACCCAGACACGGACAGCCCCTCACCCAGACACGGACAGCCCCTCACCCAGACACGGACAGCCCTTCACCCAGACACGGACAGCCCCTCACCCAGACACGGACAGCCCTTCACCCAGACACGGACAGCCCCTCACCCAGACACGGACAGCCCCTCACCCAGACACGGACAGCCCCTCACCCAGACACGGACAGCCCCTCACCCAGACACGGACAGCCCCTCACCCAGACACGGACAGCCCCTCACCCAGACACGGACAGCCCCTCACCCAGACACGGACAGCCCCTCACCCAGACACGGACAGCCCTTCACCCAGACACGGACAGCCCCTCACCCAGACACGGACAGCCCCTCACCCAGGGTCGATGAAAAGCTGCACCAGGAAGGTGAAGGAGAGGACCACACAGGAGCAGATGAAGGCCGCGCCGCTCTGCTTCTCCCTCTCCACCGAGAAACGGCACTCCAACTCCGGGTCAGTGAACCGCATTGACAGGCGGTTTGTGGATCTCCCTTTCAACCTGTTAAAGGCAGAGACCATGAAAGTGGGTGATTGGAGTGAGACTTTTCAAAACCACCTCGTAACCATCCCCCTCTTCCCCACACTCGTCCCCGTCTCTCTCCATCCTGAACCCCAGTATTCATTCCCTAATCCCACCCCCTCCCTCCTCTCTCTCCTTCCCCACACTCGTCCCCGTCTCTCTCCATCCTGAACCCCAGTATTCATTCCCTAATCCCACCCCCTCCCTCCTCTCTCTCCTTCCCCACACTCGTCCCCGTCTCTCTCCATCCTGAACCCCAGTATTCATTCCCTAATCCCACCCCCTCCCTCCTCTCTCTCCTTCCCCACACTCGTCCCCGTCTCTCTCCATCCTGAACCCCAGTATTCATTCCCTAATCCCACCCCCTCCCTCCTCTCTCTCCTTCCCCACACTCGTCCCCGTCTCTCTCCATCCTGAACCCCAGTATTCATTCCCTAATCCCACCCCCTCCCTCCTCTCTCCATCCTGAACCCCAGTATTCATTCCCTAATCCCACCCCCTCCCTCCTCTCTCTCCTTCCCCACACTCGTCCCCGTCTCTCTCCATCCTGAACCCCAGTATTCATTCCCTAATCCCACCCCCTCCCTCCTCTCTCTCCTTCCCCACACTCGTCCCCGTCTCTCTCCATCCTGAACCCCAGTATTCATTCCCTAATCCCACCCCCTCCCTCCTCTCTCTCCTTCCCCACACTCGTCCCCGTCTCTCTCCACCCTGAACCCCAGTATTCATTCCCTAATCCCACCCCCTCCCTCCTCTCTCTCCTTCCCCACACTCGTCCCCGTCTCTCTCCACCCTGAACCCCAGTATTCATTCCCTAATCCCACCCCCTCCCTCCTCTCTCTCCTTCCCCACACTCGTCCCCGTCTCTCTCCACCCTGAACCCCAGTATTCATTCCCTAATCCCACCCCCTCCCTCCTCTCTCCATCCTGAACCCCAGTATTCATTCCCTAATCCCACCCCCTCCCTCCTCTCTCTCCTTCCCCACACTCGTCCCCGTCTCTCTCCACCCTGAACCCCAGTATTCATTCCCTAATCCCACCCCCTCCCTCCTCTCTCTCCTTCCCCACACTCGTCCCCGTCTCTCTCCATCCTGAACCCCAGTATTCATTCCCTAATCCCACCCCCTCCCTCCTCTCTCTCCTTCCCCACACTGCTCCCTGTCGCTCTCTCTCAGATCACACTCCCTCCCTCTCTCTGTTCCTACTTTCTCCCTTCTTCTGGTCCCTCGCTCCCTCCCTCCCTCGACTCCCACTCCCTCTCTCAGCTCATACCCCCTCCCTCTCTCTCTGCTCACTCTCTTTCTCTCTGTCAGTTCCCCTTCCCTCTCTCTACTCTCACTCCCTCTCTCTCTGCTCTCCCTTTCTCTTTGTCAGTTCCCCTTCCCGCTCCCATGCCTCCTTGTGACCCCATATTATTTAGCAGCTGTACACACAGATAGAACCCAGTCCCCAGCATTAAGGCACAGTACGGAGTCTGACACCAGGTTAAAGTCCAAGAGGTTTGTTTCAAATCACTAGCTTTCGGAGCGCTGCTCCTTCCTGAGGAAGATTCACCTGAGGAAGGAGCAGCGCTCCGAAAGCTAGTGATTTTGAAACAAACCTGTTGGACTTTAACCTGGTGTTGTAAGACTTCTTACTGTGCTCCCCCCAGTCCAACGCCGGCATCTCCACATCATGGCATTAAGGCAGGCATTGCCCCTTGCCCCTCCCCCTTGCCCGCCCCCAGCTGTGTAGGGAGTGTTACTCACGCCTGCAGTGTTTCTCGCTCTAACAGGGCTGCATTCAATAAATGATTCAGCTCCAGCTGATTCTGCTGCGCATCATTCACCTGCTCTGATATATCACGCAATCGCAGGCGCCTCCGAGGATTGGGAAACGAAGGGTTAACGACCTACACAGAGAACAGGTTGGATTGGGAGAGTGAGTGAGTGACATGGGTGCTTATAACCAGAGAAGAGTCATATTGGACTGAAAACATTAACTCAGCTTCTCCTCACTGACAGTGCTGGACCTGCTGAGTTCAGCCAGGGTTCCCGGTTTGAATTTCAGTTTTCCAGCATGCACAGTATTTTGTTTTTGTTACACTCAATGTCTTCATGGTTTCCTTTGGTTCAGGAACATCTAATTAAACAGGAAGATGGTTACTAGAGACAGGTTGTCTGTGAGGTGTAAGAGACGAAAAGGTGTTAGGTTGATGCGTCTGGAATGAGAGTTACGGTGAGTTTAAGCTACAAGTGAATACATCGGATCCAAAATATGCGTTGTGAAATAAGCGGGAAGTTTGGCTTTTAGCTTTTGAATTTCAAAAGGGAGTTCAGAGGTGATCAGGAAAGTTGGGATCTTACAAATGTTTCAGAAGTAAATGGGGAAATGTACATCAACTTTTATTGACCCAAAAGCAGAGGCACAATCGGAATGTTGAAAGATTTTTATATTTGGAGCGGCACAGTGGCTGGCACTGTTGCTTCACAGCTCCAGGGTCCCAGGTTCAATTCCCGGCTTGGGTCACTGTCTGTGCGGAGTCTGCACGTCCTCCCTGTGTGTGCGTGGGTTTCCTCCGGGTGCTCCCACAGTCCAAAGATGTGCAGGTTAGGTGGATTGGCCGTGATAAATTGGCCCTCAGTGTCCAAAAGGGTTAAGTGGGGTTACTGGGTGGTGGGGATGGGGTGGAGGCGTGGGCTTAAGTAGGGTGCTCTTTCCAAGGGCCAGTGCAGACTCGATGGGCCGAATGGCCTCCTTCTGCACTGTAAATTCAATGATGTTCGAGGGCAATAGAATCTCAGATGAAAGAGGAAAAAGATATTTAAGGAGGGATTTTTAACTGAATTGAGTGGCGTTGGGGGGGGTGGGGTAGGGGTTGGGGGCTGGAGGACCAGATCCTTTGTGCATGAGCGGCCCTGGAAGTTTTGAATTTATTTTGTTGCAAAAAATATCTCTTACTGATAAAATATCTGAAAGAACAATCCAGACATTGAAAATGGCCATGCCAGCAAGGGCATTGCTGTTGGTGTTTGCTGCACAGGTCAGAGCCGCCCTCTGAGGTTCTTCAATGCAGCCAAAGAAATATTCGCAAAGTTTCGAATGGGAGCCGCCCACCCACAGCCACAAGCGTCTTTGGTTCTGAAAAACAATTCGTTTCTGAACCTCCCTTTGGAATTCCCACATCCGAGTGGGAATGTTTCAGAAGCCTTGAGGCTTCCCTTTGTTGAAATGAGAACAATTCCTTGACTTGGATCATATCACTGGATCTTTACAGTTTAAATGTGGAAGGGGATTGCTGCTGAGATACTTGTGTACTTTTCACCAGACAGGTTTCTTAGGTTCTGCGAGACTGTTTTAACCTAAATTTTTATCTTGTGGGCTTTAGCTTTTTTTCTTTTTAATACATCTTTTACTTTTTACAATTCTAAAGGTGTTGCTGCGACGCTATGCTTTTGAGGTCAGTAGCTCTTCCTCCTGACTTTCACAATACAAATGATTCACGATGAGTTTGACAGTCCTCACTCTGGGGTTTGGCTTGGTCAGTAATAACATCAGCCACACACAAACATCCTTTATTTCTTTTCAGATAACAGCGAGTGGTGCCGAATCTGCTTTGTCGATGCAGACCTCCTCCAGACCCAGTTCTCACCTGAAACCATTCCCACAAAAACAAAAAACTGCAGATGTTAGAAATCGGAAGTGAGAATTGTTGCGAATACCCAGCTGGGCCGGGCAGCAGCTGTGGAGTGAGAAACAGAGTTAACGTTTCTGATCAATCGCGACAGGTCATTGATCTGGTATCGTTAATGCTGTTTCGATCTCCACAGATGCTGCCCGGCCCTGCTGAGTAATCCCTGCACTTTCTGGGTTGATTTCAGTCCGATGGCTGTTGTACCAACTCCAGCAGTGACTAAAACCGTCTGGAAATCTCCCCCAACAATCACGTCATCATTCACTCGAGGAGTCTCACTTGGCCTTCGGCGCCCGGGATTCAGACTGGACTGGTATGGGCAGATTGCGGTTATCAATCCATGTGCTCAAGGTCTTCACTGACAGGCTTCACATGCAGTTAGCAGCTATCACAGGCTCATTCTGCTCGGCCCTGCCACACCGTGCCGCTCACTCACCTGTGCGTCAAGCTCCTCAGGGTCATCGGGGGTGGTGCAGGTGGGGTGGACACTGCCGTTACAGTCTGTGGTGTTGATCAACAGCGGCAAGTTTCCATTGGACGAGGTGAGAGACAACTTCTGTAAAAGAGCAGAGTGATCGCTAGTCAAATCAGCAAGAGTGAAAGAGAGAGACAGAAAGAAAACCCGAAGACATAGGGGCAGAGTTAGGCCACTCGGCCCATCGGGTCTGCTCCGCCATTCAATCAGGTCGAGAGGGCTAGAATACCAGACCAGGGATGTACTTCTGAGGCTGTATAAGGCTCTGGTCAGACCCCATTTGGAGTATTGTGAGCAGCGTTGTGCCCCGTATCTAAGGAAGGATGTGCTGGCCTTGGAAAGGGTCCAGAGGAGGTTCACAAGAATGATCCCTGGAATGAAGAGCTTGTCGTATGAGGAACGGTTGAGGACTCTGGGTCTGTACTCGTTGGAGTTTAGAAGGATGAGGGGGGATCTTATTGAAACTTACAGGATACTGCGAGGCCTGGATAGAGTGGACGTGGAGAGGATGTTTCCACTTGTAGGAAAATCTAGAAGCAGAGGACACCATCTCAGACTAAAGGGACGATCCTTTAAAACTGAGATGAGGAGGAATTTCTTCAGCCAGAGGGGGGTGAATCTGTGGAACTCTTTGCCGCAGAAGGCTGTGGAGGCCAAATCACTGAGTGTCTTTAAGACAGAGATAGATAGGTTCTTGATCAATAAGGGGATCAGGGGTTATGGGGAGAAGGCAGGAGAATGGGGTTGAGAAAATATCAGCCATGATTGAATGGCGGAGCAGACTCGATGGGCCGAGTGGCCTAATTCTGCTCCTATGACTTATGGTCTAATTCCAGATTTTTATTAAATTCAAATTTCACCATGTGCAGTGGTGGGATTGGAACCCGGGTCCCCGGACCATTACTCTGGGGCTCTGGTTAACTAGCCCAGTGGCAATATCACTACGCCACCGCTTCCCCGTGACTCGGCCTCATTACACAAGTTGAACCTGGCCAGTCTGGTAGGGGGTGAGGGCGGACTTGAAGAGGTACTACGCCTTCCCATCATCCTTGTCGGGAAGGGTTCAGATGGTTAAGATGAATATTCTTCCGAGTTTCTTGTTTGTGTTTCAATGTCGCGCAATGTCGCACAGTGGGCTAAACAGCTGGTTTGTAATGCATGTGTAATAAGCCATTATTATTGTATTATTATTCCCAGGTTTGATGTATTACTACTGGGCGGCAAACACTGAGAAAGTGTGGGACTGGGTTGAGGGCTTGGGGGCGGATGGGGGCAGGTGGAGGTGGCTGCTTGTATAGGTGGGAGTTTGAGGGCACTTGTTACATAGGATTAGAATTTACAGTGCAGAAGGAGGCCATTCGGCCCATCGAGTCTTCACCGGCTCTTGGAAAGAGCACCCTACCCAAGGTTAACACCTCCACCCTATCCCCATAACCCAGTAACCCCACCCAACACTAAGGGCAATTTTGGACACTAAGGGCAATTTATCATGGCCAATCCACCTAACCTGCACATCTTTGGACTGTGGGAGGAAACCGGAGCACCCGGAGGAAACCCACGCACACACGGGGAGGATGTGCAGACTCCGCAGACAGTGACCCATGTCGGAATCGAACCTGGGACCCTGGAGCTGTGAAGCAACTGTGCTAACCACTGTGCTACCGTGCTGCCCATCACCAGCTCCTGTTCTGTCCTCACTGGCCAGATTCTCTCCGAGTCCAGTGATAACAGCCTCTCTGAGAATCAATTCAGACAACACTTTAAAATAGAATCTACGTCACAACTGGCTCCGATCTGTGGGAACCGGAGTTTATACCGGTACGGTTGGATATATTGTACAAGATCTGGGGGGAAGACCATGCTGCCCGTCAGAATTTAAAAAACCCCTACACTTCCGAAGTCCGTATCCCTCTATTCCCATCCAAATCACGTACTTTTTTTTTTAATAAATAATTTATTGAAAATCTTTGGTCAACCAACACAGTACATTGTGCATCCTTTACACAACATTATAACAACACAAATAACAATGACCTATTTTATAAACAAACAAAAAAAAATGAATAAATAATAAATAACAAAAATGAAAACTAGCCCTAATTGGCAACTGCCTTATCACAAGTAACACGCTCCAAAAATATAATTTAACAGTCCAATATATAATTATCTGTAGCAACGACCTATACATACTATACAGTATATATTAACAACCCTGAGAGTCCTTCTGGTTCCTCCTCCCCCCCCCCCCCCCCCCCAACCCCTCCCCCCCCCCCCGATCCTGGGCTGCTGCTGCTGCCTTCTTTTTCCCATTCCGTCTATCTTTCTGCGAGGTATTCGACGAACGGTTGCCACCGCCTGGTGAACCCTTGAGCCGACCCCGTTAGGACGAACTTAATCCGCTCTAGCTTTATAAACCCCGCCATGTCATTTATCCAGGTCTCCACCCCCGGGGGCTTGGCTTCTTTCCACATTAACAATATCCTGCGCCGGGCTACTAGGGACGCAAAGGCCAAAACATCGGCCTCTCTCGCCTCCTGCACTCCCGGCTCTTGTGCAACCCCAAATATAGCCAACCCCCAGCTTGGTTCGACCCGGACTCCTACTACTTTTGAAAGCACCTTTGTCACCCCCATCCAAAACCCCTGTAGTGCCGGGCATGACCAAAACATATGGGTATGATTCGCTGGGCTTCTCGAGCACCTCGCACACCTATCCTCCACCCCAAAAACTTTACTGAGCCGTGCTCCAGTCATATGTTGTTTCGGGGCAACATCGTGGGCCGAAGGGCCTGTACTGCGCTGTATTGTTCTATGTTCTATGTTCTATATGTGCCCTGTGTAATACCTTAAACTGAATCAGGCTTAGCCTGGCACACGAGGACGACGAGTTTACCCTGCTTAGGGCATCTGCCCACAGCCCCTCCTCGATCTCCTCCCCTAGCTCTTCTTCCCATTTCCCTTTTAGTTCATCTACCATAGTCTCCCCTTCGTCCCTCATTTCCCTATATATATCTGACACCTTACCATCCCCCACCCATGTCTTTGAGATCACTCTGTCCTGCACCTCTTGTGTCGGGAGCTGCGGGAATTCCCTCACCTGTTGCCTCGCAAAAGCCCTCAGTTGCATATACCTGAATGCATTCCCTTGGGGCAACCCATATTTCTCGATCAGCGCTCCCAGACTCGCGAACTTCCCATCCACAAACAGATCTTTCAGTTGTGTTATTCCTGCTCTTTGCCACATTCCATATCCCCCATCCATTCCCCCCGGGGCAAACCTATGATTGTTTCTTATCGGGGACCCCCCCAAGGCTCCAGTCTTTCCCCTATGCCGTCTCCACTGTCCCCAAATCTTCAGTGTAGCCACCACCACCGGGCTTGTGGTGTAGTTCCTCGGTGAGAACGGCAATGGGGCTGTCACCATAGCCTGTAGGCTAGTCCCCCTACAGGACGCCCTCTCTAATCTCTTCCACGCCGCTCCCTCCTACTCTCCCATCCACTTACTCACCATTGAAATATTAGCGGCCCAATAATACTCACTTAGGCTCGGTAGTGCCAGCCCCCCCCCTATCCCTGCTACGCTGTAAGAATCCCTTCCTCACTCTCGGGGTTTTCCCGGCCCACACAAAACCCATGATGCTCTTTTCAATCCTTTTTAAAAAAGCCTTCGTGATCACCACCCGGAGGCACTGAAACACAAAGAGGAATCTCGGGAGGACCACCATCTTAACCGCCTGCACCCTCCCTGCCAGTGACAGGGATACCATATCCCATCTCTTGAAATCCTCCTCCATTTGTTCCACCAACCGCGTTAAATTTAACCTATGCAATGTGCCCCAATTCTTGGCTATCTGGATCCCCAGGTAACGAAAGTCCCTTGTTACCTTCCTCAACGGTAGGTCCTCTATTTCTCTACTCTGCTCCCCTGGATGCACCACAAACAACTCACTTTTCTCCATGTTCAATTTATACCCTGAAAAATCCCCAAACTCCCCAAATATCCGCATTATTTCTGGCATCCCCTCCGCCGGGTCTGCCACGTATAGTAGCAAATCGTCCGCATACAAAGATACCCGGTGTTCTTCTCCTCCTCTAAGTACTCCCCTCCACTTCTTGGAACCCCTCAACGCTATCGCCAGGGGCTCAATCGCCAGTGCAAACAATAATGGGGACAGAGGGCATCCCTGCCTTGTCCCTCTATGGAGCCGAAAATATGCAGATCCCCGTCCATTCGTGACCACGCTCGCGATCGGGGCCCTATACAACAGCTGCACCCATCTAACATACCCCTCTCCAAAACCAAATCTCCTCAACATCTCCCACAAATAATCCCACTCCACTCTATCAAATGCTTTCTCGGCATCCATTGCCACTACTATCTCCGTTTCCCCCTCTGGTGGGGCCATCATCATTACCCCTAACAGCCTCTGTATATTCGTGTTCAGCTGTCTCCCCTTCACAAACCCAGTTTGGTCCTCGTGGACCACCCCCGGGACACATTCCTCTATTCTCATTGCCATTACCTTGGCCAGGATCTTGGCATCTACATTTAGGAGGGAAATAGGTCTATAGGACCCGCATTGTAGCGGGTCCTTTTCCTCCTTTAAGAGAAGCGATATCGTTGCTTCAGACATAGTCGGCGGCAGTTGTCCCCTTTCCTTTGCCTCATTAAAGGTCCTCGTCAATACCGGGGCGAGCAAGTCCACATATTTTCTATAGAATTCGACTGGGAATCCATCCGGTCCCGGGGCCTTTCCCGCCTGCATGCTCCTAATTCCTTTCACCACTTCTTCTACCTCGATCTGTGCTCCCAGTCCCACCCTTTCCTGCTCTTCCACCTTGGGAAATTCCAGCCGATCCAAGAAGCCCATCATTCTCTCCCTCCCATCCGGGGGTTGAGCTTCATATAATTTTTATAAAATGTCTTGAACACTCCATTCACTCTCTCCGCTCCCCGCTCCATCTCTCCTTCCTCATCCCTCACTCCCCCTATTTCCCTCGCTGCTCCCCTTTTCCTCAATTGGTGTGCCAGCAACCTGCTCGCCTTCTCCCCATATTCATACTGTACACCCTGCGCCTTCCTCCATTGTGCCTCTGCAGTGCCTGTAGTCAGCAAGTCAAATTCTACATGTAGCCTTTGCCTTTCCCTGTACAGTCCCTCCTCCGGTGCTTCCGCATATTGTCTGTCCACCCTCAAAAGTTCTTGCAGCAACCGCTCCCGTTCCTTACTCTCCTGCTTCCCTTTATGTGCCCTTATTGATATCAGCTCCCCTCTAACCACCGCCTTCAACGCTTCCCAGACCACTCCCACCTGGACCTCCCCATTATCATTGAGTTCCAAGTACTTTTCAATACATCCCCTCACCCTGAGACACACCCCCTCATCTGCCATTAGTCCCATGTCCATTCTCCAGGGTGGGCGCCCTCCTGTTTCCTCCCCTATCTCCAAGTCTACCCAGTGTGGAGCGTGATCCGAAATGGCTATAGCCGTATACTCCGTTCCCCTCACCTTCGGGATCAACGCCCTTCCCAGCACAAAAAAGTCTATTCGCGAGTAGACTTTATGGACATAGGAGAAAAACGAGAACTCCTGACTCCTAGGTCTGCTAAATCTCCACGGGTCTACACCTCCCATCTGCTCCATAAAATCTTTAAGTACCTTGGCTGCTGCCGGCCTCCTTCCAGTCCTGGACTTCGACCTATCCAGCCCTGGTTCCAACACCGTATTAAAATCTCCCCCCATTATCAGCTTTCCCATCTCTAGGTCCGGAATGCGTCCTAGCATCCGCCTCATAAAATTGGCATCATCCCAGTTCGGGGCATACACGTTTACCAAAACCACCGTCTCCCCCTGTAGTTTGCCACTCACCATAACGTATCTGCCCCCGTTATCCGCCACTATAGTCTTTGCCTCGAACATTACCCGCTTCCCCACTAATATAGCCACCCCCCTGTTTTTCGCATCTAGCCCCGAATGGAACACCTGCCCCACCCATCCTTTACGCAGCCTAACCTGGTCTATCAGTTTCAGGTGCGTTTCCTGTAACATAACCACATCTGCCTTAAGTTTCTTAAGGTGTGCGAGTACCCGTGCCCTCTTTATCGGCCCGTTCAGCCCTCTCACGTTCCACGTGATCAGCCGGGTTGGGGGGCTTCCTACCCCCCCCCCCCCCCCCTTGTCGATTAGCCATCCCCTTTTTCCAGCTCCTCACCCGGTTCCCACGCAGCTGTATCTCCCCCAGGCGGTGCCCCCCCGCCCATCCCCTCCCATACCAGCTCCCCCCTCTCCCCAGCAGCAGCAACCCAGTAATTCCCCCCTCCCACCCCCCCCGCTAGATCCCCCGCTAGCGTAATTACTCCCCCCATGTTGCTCCCAGAAGTCAGCAAACTCTGGCTGACCTCGGCTTCCCCCCGTGACCTCGGCTCGCACCGTGCGACGCCCCCTCCTTCCTGCTTCTCTATTCCCGCCATGATTATCATAGCGCGGGAACCAAGCCCGCACTTCTCCCTTGGCCCCGCCCCCAATGGCCAACGCCCCATCTCCTCCACCTCCCCTCCTCCCCCCATCACCACCTGTGGGAGAGAGAAAAGTTACCACATCGCAGGATTAGTACATAAAACTCCTCTTTCCCCCCTTTTTAACCCCCCTCTTCGCCCCCCACATTCGCCCCACCACTTTGTTCAAACGTTCTTTTTAATAGCCCGCTCATTCCAGTTTTTCTTCCACAATAAAAGTCCACGCTTCATCCGCCGTCTCAAAGTAGTGGTGCCTCCCTCGATATGTGACCCACAGTCTTGCCGGTTGCAGCATTCCAAATTTTATCTTCTTTTTATGAAGCACCGCCTTGGCCCGATTAAAGCTCGCCCTCCTTCTCGCCACCTCCGCACTCCAGTCTTGATAAACGCGGATCACCGCGTTCTCCCATTTACTGCTCCGAGTTTTCTTTGCCCATCTAAGGATCATTTCTCGATCCTTAAAAGGGAGGAATCTCACCACTATGGCTCTGGGAATTTCTCCTGCTCTCGGTCCTCGTGCCATCACTCGGTATGCTCCCTCCACCTCCAACGGACCCGCCGGGGCCTCCGCTCCCATTAACGAGTGCAGCATCGTGCTCACATATGCCCCGACGTCCGCTCCCTCCGCACCTTCAGGAAGACCAAGAATCCTCAGGTTGTTCCTCCTTGCGTTGTTTTCCAGTGCCTCCAACCTTTCCACACATCGTTTCTGATGTGCCTCATGCGTCTCCGTCTTCACCACCAGGCCCTGTATGTCGTCCTCATTCTCGGCTGCCTTTGCCTTCACGACCCGAAGCTCCCGCTCCTGGGTCTTTTGTTCCTCCTTTAGCCCTTCGATCGCCTGTAGTATCGGGGCCAACAGCTCTTTCTTCATTTCCTTTTTGAGCTCTTCCACGCAGCATTTCAAGAACTCTTGTTGTTCAGGGCCCCATGTTAAACTGCCACCTTCCGACGCCATCTTGGTTTTTGCTTGCCTTCCTTGCCGCTGTTCTAAAGGATCCACTGCAATCCGGCCACTTTCTCCTCCTTTTTTCATCCGTATCCAAGGGGGATTCCCTTCTGGTTTACCGCACAGTGTTTTTAGCCGTCAAAATTGCCGTTGGGGCTCCTATCAAGAGCCCAAAAGTCCGTTTCACCGGGAGCTGCCGAAACGTGAGACTCAGCTGGTCATCGCCGAACCCGGAAGTCCTCCAAATCACGTATTTGTCAAGACGCCTCCGTAACGTCACTATAGTCACTGCTTCCACCGCCTCCTCCGACAGCGAGTTCCAGGCACTCACTACCCTTCCACCGCCTCCTCCGACAGCGAGTTCCAGGCACTCACTACCCTTCCACCGCCTCCTCCGACAGCGAGTTCCAGGCACTCACTACCCTTCCAGCACCTCCTCCGACAGCGAGTTCCAGGCACTCACTACCCTTCCACCGCCTCCTCCGACAGCGAGTTCCAGGCACTCACTACCCTTCCACCGCCTCCTCCGACAGCGAGTTCCAGGCACTCACTACCCTTCCACCGTCTCCTCCGACAGCGAGTTCCAGGCACTCACTACCCTTCCACCGCCTCCTCCGGCAAAGAGTTCCAGGCACTCAGAACCCTTCCACCGCCTCCTCCGACAGCGAGTTCCAGGCACTCACTACCCTTCCAGCACCTCCTCCGACAGCGAGTTCCAGGCACTCACTACCCTTCCAGCACTTCCTCCGGCAGCGAGTTCCAGGCACCCACTACCCTTCCAGCACCTCCTCCGGCAGCGAGTTCCAGGCACTCACTACCCTTCCAGTTCCTCCTCCGACAGCGAGTTCCAGGCACTCACTATCCTTCCAGCACCTCCTCCGTCAGCGAGTTCCAGGCACTCACTACCCTTCCAGCACCTCCTCCGACAGCGAGTTCCAGGCACTCACTACCCTTCCACCGCCTCCTCCGACAGCGAGTTCCAGGCACTCACTACCCTTCCACCGCCTCCTCCGACAGCGAGTTCCAGGCACTCACTACCCTTCCACCGCCTCTTCCGACAGCGAGTTCCATCGCACTCACTACCCTTCCAGCACCTCCTCCGACAGCGAGTTCCATCGCACTCACTACCCTTCCACCGCCTCCTCCGACAGCGAGTTCCAGGCACTCACTACCCTTCCAGCACCTCCTCCGACAGCGAGTTCCAGGCACTCACTACCCTTCCAGCACCTCCTCCGGCAGCGGGTTCCAGGCACTCACTACCCTTCCAGCACCTCCTCCGACAGCGAGTTCCAGGCACTCACTACCCTTCCCCGCCTCCTCCGACAGCGAGTTCCAGGCACTCACTACCCTTCCACCGCCTCCTCCGACAGCGAGTTCCATCGCACTCACTATCCTTCCACCGCCTCCTCCGACAGCAAGTTCCATCGCACTCACTATCCTTCCACCGCCTCCTCCGACAGCGAGTTCCAGGCACTCACTACCCTTCCACCGCCTCCTCCGGCAGTGCGTTCCAGGCACTCACTACCCTTCCCCCGCCTCCTCCGACAGCGAGTTCCATCGCACTAACTATCCTTCCACCGCCTCCTCCGACAGCGAGTTCCAGGCACTCACTACCCTTCCACCGCCTCCTCCGGCAGTGAGTTCCAGGCACTCACTACCCTTCCCCCGCCTCCTCCGACAGCGAGTTCCATCGCACTAACTATCCTTCCACCGCCTCCTCCGACAGCGAGTTCCAGGCACTCACTACCCTTCCCCCGCCTCCTCCGACAGCGAGTTCCATTGCACTCACTACCCTTCCAGCACCTCCGCCGACAGCGAGTTCCAGGCACTCACTACCCTTCCAGCACCTCCCCCGACAGCGAGTTCCAGGCACCCACTACCCTTCCACCGCCTCCTCCGACAGCGAGTTCCAGGCACTCACTACCCTTCCAGCATCCCCCCCGACAGCGAGTTCCAGGCACCCACTACCCTTCCACCACCTCCTCCGGCAGCGAGTTCCAGGCACTCACTACCTTTCCACCGCCTCCTCCGACAGCGAGTTCCAGGCACTCACTACCCTTCCAGCACCTCCTCCGACAGCGATGTCCAGGCCCTCACAACCCTTCCAGCACCTCCTCCGACAGCGTGTTCCAGGCACTCACTATCCTTCCAGCGCCTCCTCCGACAGCGATTTCCAGGCACTCACTACCCTTCCAGCACCTCCTCCGACAGCAAGTTCCAGGCACCCACTACACTTCCACCAACTCCCCCGACAGCGAGTTCCCGGCACTCACTACCCTTCCACGGCCTCCTCCGGCAGCGAGTTCCATCGCACTCACTACCCTTCCAGCACCTCCTCCGGCAGCGAGTTCCAGGCACTCACTACCCTTCCAGCATCTCCTCCGACAGCGAGATCCATCGCACTCACTACCCTTCCAGCACCTCCTCCGACAGCGAGTTCCAGGCACTCACTACCCTTCCACCGCCTCCTCCGACAACGAGTTCCAGGCACTCACTACCCTTCCAGCACCTCCTCCGACAGCGAGTTCCAGGCACTCACTACCCTTCCCCCGCCTCCTCCGACAGTGAGTTCCATCGCACTCACTATCCTTCCACCGCCTCCTCCGACAGCGAGTTCCAGGCACTCACTACCCTTCCACTGCCTCCTCCGGCAGTGAGTTCCAGGCACTCACTACCCTACCCCCGCCTCCTCCGACAGCGAGTTCCATCGCACTCACTACCCTTCCAGCACCTCCCCCGACAGCGAGTTCCAGGCACCCACTACCCTTCCACCGCCTCCTCCGACAGCGTGTTCCAGGCACTCACTACCCTTCCAGCACCTCCCCCGACAGCGAGTTCCAGGCACCCACTACCCTTCCACCACCTCCTCCGGCAGCGTGTTCCAGGCACTCACTACCCTTCCAGCGCCTCCTCCGACAGCGAGTTCCAGGCACTCACTACCCTTCCAGCACCTCCTCCGACAGCGAGTTCCAGGCACTCACTACCCTTCCAGCACCTCCTCCGACAGCGAGTTTCAGGCACCCACTACCCTTCCACCGCCTCCTCCGACAGCGAGTTCCAGGCACTCACTACCCTACCAGCACCTCCTCCGACAGCGAGTTCCAGGCACCCACTACCCTTCCACCACCTCCCCCGACAGCGAGGTCCATCGCACTCACTACCCTACCAGCACCTCCACCGACAGCGAGTTTCAGGCACCCACTACCCTTCCACCGCCTCCTCCGACAGCGAGTTCCAGGCACTCACTACCCTACCAGCACCTCCTCCGACAGCGAGTTCCAGGCACCCACTACCCTTCCACCACCTCCTCCGACAGCGAGTTCCAGGCACTCATTACCCTTCTGGCACCTCCTCCGACAGCGAGTTCCAGGCACTCACTACCCTTCCATCGCCTCTTCCGACAGTGAGTTCCAGGCACTCACTACCCTTCCCCCGCCTCCTCCGACAGGGAGTTCCATCGCACTCACTACCCTTCCCCCGCCTCTTCCGACAGCGAGTTCCAGGCACTCACTTCCCTTCCAGCACCTCCTCCGACAGCGAGTTCCAGGCACTCATTACCCTTCTGGCACCTCCTCCGACAGCGAGTTCCAGGCACTCACTACCCTTCCAGCACCTCCTCCGACAGCGAGTTCCGGGCACTCACTACCCTTCCAGCACCTCCTCCGACAGCGAGTTCCAGGCACTCACTACCCTTCCAGCACCTCCTCCGACAGCGAGTTCCATCGCACTCACTACCCTTCCCTCGCCTCTTCCGACAGCGAGTTCCAGGCACTCACTACCCTTCCAGCACCTCCTCCGACAGCGAGTTCCATCACACTCACTACCCTTCCCCCGCCTCCTCCGACAGCGAGTTCCAGGCACTCACTACCCTTCCAGCACCTCCTCGGACAGCGAGTTCCATCGCACTCACTACCCTTCCCCCGCCTCCTCCGACAGCGAGTTCCAGGCACTCACTACCCTTCGAGCACCTCCTCCGACAGCGAGTTCCAGGCACTCACTACCCTTCCACCGCCTCCTCCGACAGCGAGTCCCAGGCACTCACTACCCTTCCCCCGCCTCCTCCGACAGCGAGTTCCAGGCACTCACTACCCTTCCACCACCTCTTCCGACAGCGAGTTCCATCGCACTCACTACCCTTCCCCCGACTCTTCCGACAGCGAGTTCCATCGCACTCACTACCCTTCCATCACCTCCTCCGGCAGCGAGTTCCAGGCACTCACTACCCTTCCAGCACCTCCTCCGACAGCGAGTTCCATCGCACTCACTACCCTTCCAGCACCTCCTCCGACAGCGAGTTCCAGGCACTCACTACCCTTCCACCGCCTCCTCCGACAGCGAGTTCCAGGCACTCACTACCCTTCCAGCACCTCCTCCGACAGCGAGTTCCAGGCACTCACTACCCTTCCGCCGCCTCCTCCGACAGTGAGTTCCATCGCACTCACAATCCTTCCACCGCCTCCTCCGACAGCGAGTTCCAGGCACTCACTACCCTTCCACCGCCTCCTCCGGCAGTGAGTTCCAGGCACTCACTACCCTTCCACCGCCTGCTCCGACAGCGTGTTCCAGGCACTCACTACCCTTCCAGCACCTCCCCCGACAGCGAGTTCCAGGCACCCACTACCCTTCCACCACCTCCTCCGGCAGCGTGTTCCAGGCACTCACTACCCTTCCAGCGCCTCCTCCGACAGCGAGTTCCAGGCACTCACTACCCTTCCAGCACCTACTCCGACAGCGAGTTCCAGGCACTCACTACCCTTCCAGCACCTCCTCCGACAGCGAGTTTCAGGCACCCACTTCCCTTCCACCGCCTCCTCCGACAGCGAGTTCCATCGCACTCACTACCCTTCCAGCACCTCCTCAGACAGCGAGGTCCATCGCACTCACTACCCTTCCAGCACCTCCTCCGACAGCGAGTTCTAGGCACTCACTACCCTTCCACCGCCTCCTCCGACAGCGAGTTCCATCGCACTCACTACCCTTCCACCACCTCCTCAGACAGCGAGGTTCATCGCACTCACTACCCTTCCAGCACCTCCTCCGACAGCGAGTTCTAGGCACTCACTACCCTTCCACCGCCTCCCCCGACAGCGAGTTCTAGGCACTCACTACCCTTCCACCACCTCCTCCGACAGCGAGTTCCAGGCACTCATTTAAAAGCTCTTACCTTTACAGGAGCAGCCCTTTGGATTTCGGCGGCAGCGGTGCGCAGGGGCCTTCTGGGAGGTGAGTAGTGAGTTTAAAAGCCTTGCCTGGTCCCGTGTCTGTTCTTCTTTTCTGTTTTATTTGTTTTTATATAAGGCGGGAACCGGAAGTTCGACCTCTGGCAAGTCCCCGCCCCCCCCCAACCAATAAATTCTGGTGGAGAGGAAACCCGAGACACTACACGTGTAGTGTCTCCCACCCGCCCTCCTCCTCTAACCTAATAATAAGACCCATTGGTGTAAGGTAAGTGCCATATTATATTATTATATTATTAGCATTGTGCAGGTCAAGGATCGGAGGTGGAGGAGCAGTCTCTGTCAGCGAGAGAACCTGAGAACATCTCAGACACTCAGAAGGTAAATAAGTGATTTTTACTCATTTTTACTTTGATACCTTTTATCAAATTGTGTGTGTCGGGGGGAAACTGAAGTGACATCACAGAAAAGCTGTGGCCAGAGTGGCTGGTTGGGAATCTACACTAAATTTAAAAAAAATTTGAGTATTTGGGAACTAATTAAACATAATAACTTAATTATAATTTAGAGGATATCTAAGCCAGAGATCGGAGAATATTATAGTTAGCTATCGCATTTCTATTAGAAATCTAGTGCTAGGAAACAGATAGTTGACAGTAACTTTGCAATTTAAAAAAAAAGTATTTAAAAAAAAAAAGACAAATTTTAATTTTAATTAATTGACGCAATGTCAGTTAGAGGGGTGCTGTGCTCTGACTGTGAGATGTGGCAGGTCCGGGAGGCTTCCAGCGTCCCGGATGGCTTCATCTGCAGAAAGTGCACCCAACTGGAGCTCCTCACAGACCGCATGGTTCGGTTGGAGCAGCAGTTGGATGCACTTAGGAGCATGCAGGTGGCGGAAAGCGTCATAGATCGCAGTTATGTAAATGTGGTCACACCCAAGGTGCAGGCAGAGAAATGGGTGACCACCAGAAAGGGCAGGCAGTCAGTGCAGGAATCCCCTGTGGTTCTCCCCCTCTCGAACAGATATACCCCTTTGGATACTGTCGGGGGGGATAGCCTATCAGGGGAAAACAGCAGCAGCCAGAGCAGTGGCACCACAGCTGGCTCTGATGTTCAGAAGGGAGGGTCAAAGCGCAGAAGAGTAATAGTAATAGGGGACTCTATAGTCAGGGGCACAGATAGGCGCTTCTGTGGACGTGAAAGAGACTCCAGGATGGTATATTGCCTCCCTGGTGCCAGGGTCCAGGATGTCTCCGAACGGGTAGAGGGAATCCTGAAGGGGGAGGGCAAACAGGCAGAGGTCGTTGTACATATTGGTACTAACGACATAGGCAGGAAGGGGCATGAGGTCCTGCAGCAGGAGTTCAGGGAGCTAGGCAGAAAGTTAAAAGACAGGACCTCGAGGGTTGTAATCTCGGGATTACTCCCTGTGCCACGTGCCAGTGAGGCTAGAAATAGGAAGATAGAGCAGACAAACACGTGGCTAAACAGCTGGTGTAGGAGGGAGGGTTTCCGTTATCTGGGCCACTGGGAGCTCTTCCGGGGCAGGTGTGACCTGTATAAGATGGACGGGTTGCATCTAAACCGGAGAGGCATAAATATCCTGGCCGCGAGGTTTGCTAGTGTCACACGGGAGGGTTTAAACTAGTATGGCAGGGGGGTGGGCACGGGAGCAATAGGTCAGAAGGTGAGGGCATTGAGGGAGAACTAGGGAATAGGGACAGTGTGGCTCTGAGGCAGAGCAGACGGGGAAAAGTTGCTGAACACAGCGGGTCTGGTGGCCTGAAGTGCATATGTTTTAATGCAAGGAGCATTACGGGTAAGGCAGATGAATTTAGAGCTTGGATTACTACTTGGAACTATGATGTTGTTGCCATTACAGAGACCTGGTTGAGGGAAGGGCAGGATTGGCAGCTAAACGTTCCAGGATTTAGATGTTTCAGGCGGGATAGAGGGGGATGTAAAAGGGGAGGCGGAGTTGCGCTACTTGTTCGGGAGAATATCACAGCGAGACTGCGAGAGGACACCTCAGAGGGCAGTGAGGCTATATGGGTAGAGATCAGGAATAAGAAGGGTGCAGTCACAATGTTGGGGGTATACTACAGGCCTCCCAACAGCCAGCGGGAGATAGAGGAGCAGATAGGTAGACAGATTTTGGAAAAGAGTAAAAACAACAGGGTTGTGGTGATGGGAGACTTCAACTTCCCCAATATTGACTGGGACTCACTTAGTGCCAGGGGCTTAGACGGGGCGGAGTTTGTAAGGAGCATCCAGGAGGGCTTCTTAAAACAATATGTAAACAGTCCAACTAGGGAAGGGGCGGTACTGGACCTGGTATTGGGGAATGAGCCCGGCCAGGTGGTAGATGTTTCAGTAGGGGAGCATTTCGGTAACAGTGACCACAATTCAGTAAGTTTTAAAGTACTGGTGGACAAGGATAAGAGTGGTCCGAGGATGAATGTGCTAAATTGGGGGAAGGCTAATTATAACAATATTAGGCGGGAACTGAAGAACATAGATTGGGGGCGGATGTTTGAGGGCAAATCAACATCTGACATGTGGGAGGCTTTCAAGTGTCAGTTGAAAGGAATACAGGACAGGCATGTTCCTGTGAGGAAGAAAGATAAATACGGCAATTTTCGGGAACCTTGGATGACGAGTGATATTGTAGGCCTCGTCAAAAAGAAAAAGGAGGCATTTGTCAGGGCTAAAAGGCTGGGAACAGACGAAGCCTGTGTGGCATATAAGGAAAGTAGGAAGGAACTTAAGCAAGGAGTCAGGAGGGCTAGAAGGGGTCATGAAAAGTCATTGGCAAATAGGGTTAAGGAAAATCCCAAGGCTTTTTACACGTACATAAAAAGCAAGAGGGTAGCCAGGGAAAGGGTTGGCCCACTGAAGGATAGGCAAGGGAATCTATGTGTGGAGCCAGAGGAAATGGGCGAGGTACTAAATGAATACTTTGCATCAGTATTCACCAAAGAGAAGGAATTGGTAGATGTTGAGTCTGGAGAAGGGGGTGTAGATAGCCTGGGTCACATTGTGATCCAAAAAGACGAGGTGTTGGGTGTCTTAAAAAATATTAAGGTAGATAAGTCCCCAGGGCCTGATGGGATCTCCCCCAGAATACTGAAGGAGGCTGGAGAGGAAATTGCTGAGGCCTTGACAGAAATCTTTGGATCCTCGCTGTCTTCAGGGGATGTCCCGGAGGACTGGAGAATAGCCAATGTTGTTCCTCTGTTTAAGAAGGGTAGCAAGGATAATCCCGGGAACTACAGGCCGGTGAGCCTTACTTCAGTGGTAGGGAAATTACTGGAGAGAATTCTTCGAGACAGGATCTACTCCCATTTGGAAGCAAATGGACGTATTAGTGAGAGGCAGCACGGTTTTGTGAAGGGGAGGTCGTGTCTCACTAACTTGATAGAGTTTTTCGAGGAGGTCACTAAGATGATTGATGCAGGTAGGGCAGTAGATGTTGTCTATATGGACTTCAGTAAGGCCTTTGACAAGGTCCCTCATGGTAGACTAGTACAAAAGGTGAAGTCACACGGGATCAGGGGTGAACTGGCAAGGTGGATACAGAACTGGCTAGGCCATAGAAGGCAGAGGGTAGCAATGGAGGGATGCTTTTCTAATTGGAGGGCTGTGACCAGTGGTGTTCCACAGGGATCAGTGCTGGGACCTTTGCTATTTGTAGTATATATAAATGATTTGGAGGAAAATGTAACTGGTCTGATTAGTAAGTTTGCAGACGACACAAAGGTTGGTGGAATTGCGGATAGCGATGAGGACTGTCTGAGGATACAGCAGGATTTAGATTGTCTGGAGACTTGGGCGGAGAGATGGCAGATGGAGTTTAATCCGGACAAATGTGAGGTAATGCATTTTGGAAGGGCTAATGCAGGTAGGGAATATACAGTGAATGGTAGAACCCTCAAGAGTATTGAAAGTCAAAGAGATCTAGGAGTACAGATCCACAGGTCATTGAAAGGGGCAACACAGGTGGAGAAGGTAGTCAAGAAGGCATACGGCATGCTTGCCTTCATTGGCCGGGGCATTGAGTATAAGAATTGGCAAGTCATGTTGCAGCTGTATAGAACCTTAGTTAGGCCACACTTGGAGTATAGTGTTCAATTCTGGTCGCCACACTACCAGAAGGATGTGGAGGCTTTAGAGAGGGTGCAGAAGAGATTTACCAGAATGTTGCCTGGTATGGAGGGCATAAGCTATGAGGAGCGATTGAACAAACTCGGTTTGTTCTCACTGGAACGAAGGAGGTTGAGGGGCGACCTGATAGAGGTATACAAAATTATGAGGGGCATAGACAGAGTGGATAGTCAGAGGCTTTTCCCCAGGGTAGAGGGGTCAATTACGAGGGGGCATAGGTTTAAGGTGAGAGGGGCAAGGTTTAGAGTAGATGTACGAGGCAGGTTTTTTACGCAGAGGGTAGTGGGTGCCTGGAACTCGCTACCGGAGGAGGTAGTGGAAGCAGGGACAATAGGGACATTTAAGGGGCATCTTGACAAATATATGAATAGGATGGGAATAGAAGGATACGGACCCAGGAAGTGTAGAAGATTGTAGTTGAGTCGGGCAGTATGGTCGGCACGGGCTTGGAGGGCCGAAGGGCCTGTTCCTGTGCTGTACATTTCTTTGTTCTTTGTTCTTTGTTCTCATTACCCTTCTGGTACCTCCTCCGACAGCGAGTTCCAGGCACTCACTACCCTTCCATCGCCTCTTCCGACAGTAAGTTCCAGGCACTCACTACCCTTCCCCCGCCTCCTCCGACAGGGAGTTCCATCGCACTCACTACCCTTCCCCCGCCTCTTCCGACAGCGAGTTCCAGGCACTCACTACCCTTCCAGCACCTCCTCCGACAGCGAGTTCCAGGCACCCACAACGCTTCCAGGACGTCCTCCGACAGCGAGTTCCAGGCACTCACTACCCTTCCAGCACCTCCTCCGACAGCGAGTTCCGGGCACTCACTACCCATCCAGCACCTCCTCCGACAGCGAGTTCCAGGCACTCACTACCCTTCCAGCACCTCCTCCGACAGCGAGTTCCATCGCACTCACTACCCTTCCCTCGCCTCTTCCGACAGCGAGTTCCAGGCACTCACTACCCTTCCAGCACCTCCTCCGAAAGCGAGTTCCATCGCACTCACTACCCTTCCCCCGCCTCCTCCGACAGCGAGTTCCAGGCACTCACTACCCTTCCAGCACCTCCTCGGACAGCGAGTTCCATCGCACTCACTACCCTTCCCCAGCCTCCTCCGACAGCGAGTACCAGGCACTCACTACCCTTCGAGCACCTCCTCCGACAGCGAGTTCCAGGCACTCACTACCCTTCCACCGCCTCCTCCGACAGCGAGTTCCAGGCACTCACTACCCTTCCCCCGCCTCCTCCGACAGCGAGTTCCAGGCACTCACTACCCTTCCACCACCTCTTTCGACAGCGAGTTCCATCGCACTCACTACCCTTCCAGCACCTCCTCCGACAGCGAGTTCCATCGCACTCACTACCCTTCCAGCACCTCCTCCGGCAGCGAGTTCCAGGCACTCACTACCCTTCCAGCACCTCCTCCGACAGCGAGTTCCATCGCACTCACTACCCTTCCAGCACATCCTCCGACAGCGAGTTCCAGGCACTCACTACCCTTCCCCCGCCTCCTCCGACAGCGAGTTCCAGGCACTCACTACCCTTCCACCGCCTCCTCCGACAGCGAGTTCCAGGCACTCACTACCCTTCCCTGCCTCCTCCGACAGCGAGTTGCAGGCACTCACTACCCTTCCACCACCTCTTCCGACAGCGAGTTCCATCGCACTCACTACCCTTCCCCCGCCTCCTCCGACAGCAAGTTCCATCGCACTCACTACCCTTCCAGCACCTCCTCCGACAGCGAGTTCCATCGCACTCACTACCCTTCCCCCGCCTCCTCCGACAGCAAGTTCCATCGCACTCAATACCTTCCAGCACCTCCTCCGGCAGCGAGTTCCATGCACTCACTACCCTTCCAGCACCTCCTCCGACAGCGAGTTCCATCGCACTCACTACCCTTCCCCCGCCTCCTCCGACAGCGAGTTCCATCGCACTCACTACCCTTCCAGCACCTCCTCCGACAGCGAGTTCCAGGCTCTCACTACCCTTCCACCACCTCCTCCGACAGCGAGTTGCAGGCACTCACTACCCTTCCCCCGCCTCCTCCGACAGCGAGTTCCAGACACTCACTACCCTTCCAGCACCTCCTCCGACAGCGAGTTCCATCGCACTCACTACCCTTCCACCAACTCCTCCGACAGCGAGTTCCAGGCACTCACTACCCTTCCAGCACCTCCTCCGACAGCGAGTTCCATCGCACCCAATACCCTTCCTCCGCCTCCTCCGACAGCGAGTTCCAGGCACTCACTACCCTTCCCCCGCCTCCTCCGTCAGCGAGTTCCAGGCACCCACTTCCCTTCCCCCGCCTCCTCCGTCAGCGAGTTCCAGGCACCCACTTCCCTTCCACCGCCTCCTCCGTCAGCGAGTTCCAGGCACCCACTTCCCTTCCACCGCCTCCTCCGACAGCGAGTTCCAGGCACTCACTACCCTTCCACCGCCTCCTCCGACAGCGAGTTCCAGGCATTCACTACCCTTCCACCGCCTCCTCCGGCAGCGAGTTCCAAGCACTCACTACCCTTCCCCAGCCTCCTCCGACAGCGAGTTCCAGGCACTCACTACCCTTCGAGCACCTCCTCCGACAGCGAGTTCCAGGCACTCACTACCCTTCCACCGCCTCCTCCGACAGCGAGTTCCAGGCACTCACTACCCTTCCCCCGCCTCCTCCGACAGCGAGTTCCAGGCACTCACTACCCTTCCACCACCTCTTCCGACAGCGAGTTCCATCGCACTCACTACCCTTCCAGCACCTCCTCCGATAGCGAGTTCCATCGCACTCACTACCCTTCCAGCACCTCCTCCGGCAGCGAGTTCCAGGCACTCACTACCCTTCCACCGCCTCCTCCGACAGCGAGTTCCAGGCACTCACTACCCTTCCCCCGCCTCCTCCGACAGCGAGTTCCAGGCACTCACTACCCTTCCACCACCTCTTCCGACAGCGAGTTCCATCGCACTCACTACCCTTCCAGCACCTCCTCCGACAGCGAGTTCCATCGCACTCACTACCCTTCCAGCACCTCCTCCGGCAGCGAGTTCCAGGCACTCACTACCCTTCCAGCACCTCCTCCGACAGCGAGTTCCATCGCACTCACTACCCTTCCACCACATCCTCCGACAGCGAGTTCCAGGCACTCACTACCCTTCCCCCGCCTCCTCCGACAGCGAGTTCCAGGCACTCACTACCCTTCCACCGCCTCCTCCGACAGCGAGTTCCAGGCACTCACTACCCTTCCCCGCCTCCTCCGACAGCGAGTTGCAGGCACTCACTACCCTTCCACCACCTCTTCCGACAGCGAGTTCCATCGCACTCACTACCCTTCCCCCGCCTCCTCCGACAGCAAGTTCCATCGCACTCACTACCCTTCCAGCACCTCCTCCGACAGCGGGTTCCATCGCACTCACTACCCTTCCCCCGCCTCCTCCGACAGCAAGTTCCATCGCACTCACTACCTTCCAGCACCTCCTCCGGCAGCGAGTTCCATGCACTCACTACCCTTCCAGCACCTCCTCCGACAGCGAGTTCCAGGCACTCACTACCCTTCCCCCGCCTCCTCCGACAGCGAGTTCCATCGCACTCACTACCCTTCCAGCACCTCCTCCGACAGCGAGTTCCAGGCTCTCACTACCCTTCCACCACCTCCTCCGACAGCGAGTTGCAGGCACTCACTACCCTTCCCCCGCCTCCTCCGACAGCGAGTTCCAGACACTCACTCCCCTTCCAGCACCTCCTCCGACAGCGAGTTCCATCGCACTCACTACCCTTCGACCAACTCCTCCGACAGCGAGTTCCAGGCACTCACTACCCTTCCAGCACCTCCTCCGACAGCGAGTTCCATCGCACCCAATACCCTTCCACCGCCTCCTCCGACAGCGAGTTCCAGGCACTCACTACCCTTCCCCCGCCTCCTCCGTCAGCGAGTTCCAGGCACCCACTTCCCTTCCCCCGCCTCCTCCGTCAGCGAGTTCCAGGCACCCACTTCCCTTCCACCGCCTCCTCCGTCAGCGAGTTCCAGGCACCCACTTCCCTTCCACCGCCTCCTCCGACAGCGAGTTCCAGGCACTCACTACCCTTCCACCGCCTCCTCCGACAGCGAGTTCCAGGCATTCACTACCCTTCCACCGCCTCCTCCGGCAGCGAGTTCCAAGCACTCACTACCCTTCCCCAGCCTCCTCCGACAGCGAGTTCCAGGCACTCACTACCCTTCGAGCACCTCCTCCGACAGCGAGTTCCAGGCACTCACTACCCTTCCACCGCCTCCTCCGACAGCGAGTTCCAGGCACTCACTACCCTTCCCCCGCCTCCTCCGACAGCGAGTTCCAGGCACTCACTACCCTTCCACCACCTCTTCCGACAGCGAGTTCCATCGCACTCACTACCCTTCCAGCACCTCCTCCGACAGCGAGTTCCATCGCACTCACTACCCTTCCAGCACCTCCTCCGGCAGCGAGTTCCAGGCACTCACTACCCTTCCAGCACCTCCTCCGACAGCGAGTTCCATCGCACTCACTACCCTTCCACCACCTCCTCCGACAGCGAGTTCCAGGCACTCACTACCCTTCCCCCGCCTCCTCCGACAGCGAGTTCCAGGCACTCACTACCCTTCCACCGCCTCCTCCGACAGCGAGTTCCAGGCACTCACTACCCTTCCCCGCCTCCTCCGACAGCGAGTTGCAGGCACTCACTACCCTTCCACCACCTCTTCCGACAGCGAGTTCCATCGCACTCACTACCCTTCCCCCGCCTCCTCCGACAGCAAGTTCCATCGCACTCACTACCCTTCCAGCACCTCCTCCGGCAGCGAGTTCCATGCACTCACTACCCTTCCAGCACCTCCTCCGACAGCGAGTTCCATCGCACTCACTACCCTTCCCCCGCCTCCTCCGACAGCGAATTCCATCGCACTCACTACCCTTCCAGCACCTCCTCCGACAGCGAGTTCCAGGCTCTCACTACCCTTCCACCACCTCCTCCGACAGCGAGTTGCAGGCACTCACTACCCTTCCCCCGCCTCCTCCGACAGCGAGTTCCAGACACTCACTACCCTTCCAGCACCTCCTCCGACAGCGAGTTCCATCGCACTCACTACCTTTCCACCAACTCCTCCGACAGCGAGTTCCAGGCACTCACTACCCTTCCAGCACCTCCTCCGACAGCGAGTTCCATCGCACCCAATACCCTTCCACCGCCTCCTCCGAAAGCGAGTTCCAGGCACTCACTACCCTTCCCCCGCCTCCTCCGTCAGCGAGTTCCAGGCACCCACTTCCCTTCCACCGCCTCCTCCGACAGCGAGTTGCAGGCACTCACTACCCTTCCACCGCCTCCTCCGACAGCGAGTTCCAGGCACCCACTACCCTTCCACCGCCTCCTCCGACAGCGAGTTCCAGGCACTCACTACCCTTCCACCGCCTCCTCCGACAGCGAGTTCCAGGCATTCACTACCCTTCCACCGCCTCCTCCGGCAGCGAGTTCCAAGCACTCACTACCCTTCCACCGCCTCCTCCAGCAGCAAGTTCCAGGCACTCACTACCCTTCCAGCACCTCCTCCGACATCGAGTTCCAGGCACTCACTACCCTTCCCCCGCCTCCTCCGACAGCGAGTTCCATCGCACTCACTACCCTTCCAGCACCTCCTCCGACAGCGAGTTCCAGGCACTCACTACCCTTCCACCACCTCCTCCGACAGCGAGTTCCAGGCACTCACTACCCTTCCCCCGCCTCCTCCGACAGCGAGTTCCAGGCACTCACTACCCTTCCAGCACCTCCTCCGACAGCGAGTTCCATCGCACTCACTACCCTTCCAGCACCTCCTCCGACAGCGAGTTCCAGGCACTCACTACCCTTCCAGCACCTCCTCCGACAGCGAGTTCCATCGCACTCACTACCCTTCCCTCGCCTCTTCCGACAGCGAGTTCCAGGCACTCACTACCCTTCCAGCACCTCCTCCGACAGCGAGTTCCATCACACTCACTACCCTTCCCCCGCCTCCTCCGCCAGCGAGTTCCAGGCACTCACTACCCTTCCAGCACCTCCTCGGACAGCGAGTTCCATCGCACTCACTACCCTTCCCCCGCCTCCTCCGACAGCGAGTTCCAGGCACTCACTACCCTTCGAGCACCTCCTCCGACAGCGAGTTCCAGGCACTCACTACCCTTCCACCGCCTCCTCCGACAGCGAGTTCCAGGCACTCACTACCCTTCCCCCGCCTCCTCCGACAGCGAGTTCCAGGCACTCACTACCTTCCACCACCTCTTCCGACAGCGAGTTCCATCGCACTCACTACCCTTCCCCCGCCTCCTCCGACAGCGAGTTCCATCGCACTCACTACCCTTCCAGCACCTCCTCCGCCAGCGAGTTCCAGGCACTCACTACCCTTCCAGCACCTCCTCCGACAGCGAGTTCCAACGCACTCACTACCCTTCCAGCACCTCCTCCGACAGCGAGTTCCATCGCACTCACTACCCTTCCCTCGCCTCTTCCGACAGCGAGTTCCAGGCACTCACTACCCTTCCAGCACCTCCTCCGACAGCGAGTTCCATCACACTCACTACCCTTCCCCCGCCTCCTCCGCCAGCGAGTTCCAGGCACTCACTACCCTTCCAGCACCTCCTCGGACAGCGAGTTCCATCGCACTCATTACCCTTCCCCCGCCTCCTCCGACAGCGAGTTCCAGGCATTCACTACCCTTCGAGCACCTCCTCCGACAGCGAGTTCCAGGCACTCACTACCCTTCCACCGCCTCCTCCGACAGCGAGTTCCAGGCACTCACTACCCTTCCCCCGCCTCCTCCGACAGCGAGTTCCAGGCACTCACTACCCTTCCACCACCTCTACCGACAGCGAGTTCCATCGCACTCACTACCCTTCCCCCGCCTCCTCCGACAGCAAGTTCCATCGCACTCACTACCCTTCCAGCACCTCCTCCGGCAGCGAGTTCCATGCACTCACTACCCTTCCAGCACCTCCTCCGACAGCGAGTTCCATCGCACTCACTACCCTTCCCCCGCCTCCTCCGACAGCGAATTCCATCGCACTCACTACCCTTCCAGCACCTCCTCCGACAGCGAGTTCCAGGCTCTCACTACCCTTCCACCACCTCCTCCGACAGCGAGTTGCAGGCACTCACTACCCTTCCCCCGCCTCCTCCGACAGCGAGTTCCAGACACTCACTACCCTTCCAGCACCTCCTCCGACAGCGAGTTCCATCGCACTCACTACCTTTCCACCAATTCCTCCGACAGCGAGTTCCAGGCACTCACTACCCTTCCAGCACCTCCTCCGACAGCGAGTTCCATCGCATCCAATACCCTTCCACCGCCTCCTCCGACAGCGAGTTCCAGGCACTCACTACCCTTCCCCCGCCTCCTCCGTCAGCGAGTTCCAGGCACCCACTTCCCTTCCACCGCCTCCTCCGACAGCGAGTTGCAGGCACTCACTACCCTTCCACCGCCTCCTCCGACAGCGAGTTCCAGGCACCCACTACCCTTCCACCGCCTCCTCCGACAGCGAGTTCCAGGCACTCACTACCCTTCCACCGCCTCCTCCGACAGCGAGTTCCAGGCATTCACTACCCTTCCACCGCCTCCTCCGGCAGCGAGTTCCAAGCACTCACTACCCTTCCACCGCCTCCTCCAGCAGCAAGTTCCAGGCACTCACTACCCTTCCAGCACCTCCTCCGACATCGAGTTCCAGGCACTCACTACCCTTCCCCCGCCTCCTCCGACAGCGAGTTCCATCGCACTCACTACCCTTCCAGCACCTCCTCCGACAGCGAGTTCCAGGCACTCACTACCCTTCCACCACCTCCTCCGACAGCGAGTTCCAGGCACTCACTACCCTTCCCCCGCCTCCTCCGACAGCGAGTTCCAGGCACTCACTACCCTTCCAGCACCTCCTCCGACAGCGAGTTCCATCGCACTCACTACCCTTCCAGCACCTCCTCCGACAGCGAGTTCCAGGCACTCACTACCCTTCCAGCACCTCCTCCGACAGCGAGTTCCATCGCACTCACTACCCTTCCCTCGCCTCTTCCGACAGCGAGTTCCAGGCACTCACTACCCTTCCAGCACCTCCTCCGACAGCGAGTTCCATCACACTCACTACCCTTCCCCCGCCTCCTCCGCCAGCGAGTTCCAGGCACTCACTACCCTTCCAGCACCTCCTCGGACAGCGAGTTCCATCGCACTCACTACCCTTCCCCCGCCTCCTCCGACAGCGAGTTCCAGGCACTCACTACCCTTCGAGCACCTCCTCCGACAGCGAGTTCCAGGCACTCACTACCCTTCCACCGCCTCCTCCGACAGCGAGTTCCAGGCACTCACTACCCTTCCCCCGCCTCCTCCGACAGCGAGTTCCAGGCACTCACTACCTTCCACCACCTCTTCCGACAGCGAGTTCCATCGCACTCACTACCCTTCCCCCGCCTCCTCCGACAGCGAGTTCCATCGCACTCTCTACCCTTCCAGCACCTCCTCCGCCAGCGAGTTCCAGGCACTCACTACCCTTCCAGCACCTCCTCCGACAGCGAGTTCCAACGCACTCACTACCCTTCCAGCACCTCCTCCGACAGCGAGTTCCATCGCACTCACTACCCTTCCCTCGCCTCTTCCGACAGCGAGTTCCAGGCACTCACTACCCTTCCAGCACCTCCTCCGACAGCGAGTTCCATCACACTCACTACCCTTCCCCCGCCTCCTCCGCCAGCGAGTTCCAGGCACTCACTACCCTTCCAGCACCTCCTCGGACAGCGAGTTCCATCGCACTCATTACCCTTCCCCCGCCTCCTCCGACAGCGAGTTCCAGGCATTCACTACCCTTCGAGCACCTCCTCCGACAGCGAGTTCCAGGCACTCACTACCCTTCCACCGCCTCCTCCGACAGCGAGTTCCAGGCACTCACTACCCTTCCCCCGCCTCCTCCGACAGCGAGTTCCAGGCACTCACTACCCTTCCACCACCTCTTCCGACAGCGAGTTCCATCGCACTCACTACCCTTCCCCCGCCTCCTCCGACAGCGAGTTCCATCGCACTCACTACCCTTCCAGCACTTCCTCCGGCAGCGAGTTCCAGGCACTCACTACCCTTCCAGCACCTCCTCCGACAGCGAGTTCCATCGCACTCACTACCCTTCCAGCACCTCCTCCGACAGCGAGTTCCAGGCTCTCACTACCCTTCCACCACCTCCTCCGACAGCGAGTTGCAGGCACTCACTACCCTTCCCCCGCCTCCTCCGACAGCGAGTTCCAGACACTCACTACCCTTCCAGCACCTCCTCCGACAGCGAGTTCCATCGCACTCACTACCCTTCCACCAACTCCTCCGACAGCGAGTTCCAGGCACTCACTACCCTTCCAGCACCTCCTCCGACAGCGAGTTCCATCGTACCCAATACCCTTCCACCGCCTCCTCCGACAGCGAGTTCCAGGCACTCACTACCCTTCCCCCGCCTCCTCCGTCAGCGAGTTCCAGGCACCCACTTCCCTTCCACCGCCTCCTCCGACAGCGAGTTCCAGGCACTCACTACCCTTCCACCGCCTCCTCCGACAGCGAGTTCCAGGCACTCACTACCCTTCCACCGCCTCCTCCGACAGCGAGTTCCAGGCACTCACTACCCTTCCACCGCCTCCTCCGACAGCGAGTTCCAGGCATTCACTACCCTTCCACCGCCTCCTCCGGCAGCGAGTTCCAAGCACTCACTACCCTTCCACCGCCTCCTCCGACAGCGAGTTCCTGGCACTCACTACCCTTCCAGCACCTCCTCCGACAGCGAGTTCCATCGCACTCACTACCCTTCCAGCAACTCCTCCGACAGCGAGTTCCAGGCACTCACTACCCTTCCAGCACCTCCTCCGACAGCGAGTTCCATCGCACTCACTACCCTTCCCTCGCCTCTTCCGACAGCGAGTTCCAGGCACTCACTACCCTTCCAGCACCTCCTCCGACAGCGAGTTCTATCGCACTCACTACCCTTCCCCCGCCTCCTCCGACAGCGAGTTCCAGGCACTCACTACACTTCCAGCACCTCCTCGGACAGCGAGTTCCATCGCACTCACTACCCTTCCCCCGCCTCCTCCGACAGCGAGTTCCAGGCACTCACTACCCTTCGAGCACCTCCTCCGACAGCGAGTTCCAGGCACTCACTACCCTTCCACCGCCTCCTCCGACAGCGAGTTCCAGACACTCACTACCCTTCCCCCGCCTCCTCCGACAGCGAGTTCCAGGCACTCACTACCCTTCCACCACCTCTTCCGACAGCGAGTTCCATCGCACTCACTACCCTTCCCCCGCCTCCTCCGACAGCGAGTTCCATCGCACTCACTACCCTTCCAGCACCTCCTCCGACAGCGAGTTCCAGGCACTCACTACCGTTCCACCGCCTCCTCCGACAGCGAGTTCCATGGAACTCACTACCCTTCCCCCGCCTCCTCCGACAGCGAGTTCCAGGCACTCACTACCCTTCCACCACCTCTTCCGACAGCGAGTTCCATCGCACTCACTACCCTTCCCCCGCCTCCTCCGACAGCGAGTTCCATCGCACTGACTACCCTTCCAGCACCTCCTCCGGCAGCGAGTTCCAGGCACTCACTACCCTTCCAGCACCTCCTCCGACAGCGAGTTCCATCGCACTCACTACCCTTCCAGCACCTCCTCCGACAGCGAGTTCCAGGCACTCACTACCCTTCCACCGCGTCCTCCGACAGCGAGTTCCAGGCACTCACTACCCTTCCAGCACCTCCTCCGACAGCGAGTTCCAGGCACTCACTACCCTTCCCCCGCCTCCTCCGACAGTGAGTTCCATCGCACTCACTATCCTTCCATGGCCTCCTCCGACAGCGAGTTCCAGGCACTCACTACCCTTCCACCACCTCCTCCGACAGCGAGTTTCAGGCACTCATTACCCTTCTGGCACCTCCTCCGACAGCGAGTTCCAGGCACTCACTACCCTTCCATCGCCTCTTCCGACAGTGAGTTCCGGGCACTCACTACCCTTCCCCCGCCTCCTCCGACAGGGAGTTCCATCGCACTCACTACCCTTCCCCCGCCTCTTCCGACAGCGAGTTCCAGGCACTCACTACCCTTCCAGCACCTCCTCCGACAGTGAGTTCCAGGCACCTACAACGCTTCAAGGACGTCCTCCGACAGCGAGTTCCAGGCACTCACTACCCTTCCAGCAGCAAGTTCCAGGCACTCACTACCCTTCCACCGCCTCCTCCGACAGCGAGTTCCAGGCACTCACTCCCCTTCCACCGCCTCCTCCGACATCGAGTTCCAGGCACTCACTACCCTTCCAGCACCTCCCCCGACATCGAGTTCCAGGCACTCACTACCCTTCCCCCGCCTACTCCGACAGCGAGATCCATCGCACTCACTACCCTTCCAGCACCTCCTCCGACAGCGAGTTCCAGGCACTCACTACCCTTCCACCACCTCCTCCGACAGCGAGTTCCAGGCACTCACTACCCGTCCCTCGCCTCCTCCGACAGCGGGTTCCAGGCACTCACTACCCTTCCAGCACCTCCTCCGACAGCGAGTTCCATCGCATTCACTACCCTTCCACCACCTCCTCTGACAGCGAGTTCCAGGCACTCACTACCCTTCCAGCACCTCCTCCGACAGCGAGTTCCATCGCACTCACTACCCTTCCAGCACCTCCTCCGACAGCGAGTTCCATCGCACCCACTACCCTTCCACCGCCTCCTCCGACAGCGAGTTCCAGGCACTCACTACCCTTCCCCCGCCTCCTCCGTCAGCGAGTTCCAGGCACCCACTACCCTTCCACCGCCTCCTCCGACAGCGAGTTCCAGGCACTCACTACCCTTCCACCGCCTCCTCCGACAGCGAGTTCCAGGCACCCACTACCCTTCCACCGCCTCCTCCGGCAGCGAGTTCCAGGCACCCACTACCCTTCCACCGCCTCCTCCGACAGCGAGTTCCAGGCACTCACTACCCTTCCACCGCCTCCTCCGGCAGCGAGTTCCAGGCACTCACTACCCTTCCACCGCCTCCTCCGACAGCGAGTTCCAGGCACTCACTACCCTTCCAGCACCTCCTCCAGCAGCGAGTTCCAGGCACTCACTACCCTTCCAGCACCTCCTCCGACATCGAGTTCCAGGCACACACTACCCTTCCAGCACATCCCCCGACATCGAGTTCCAGGCACTCACTACCCTTCCACCACCTCCTCCGACAACGAGTTCCAGGCACTCACTACCCTTCCCCCGCCTCCTCCGGCAGCGTGTTCCAGGCATTCACTACCCATCCAGCACCTCCTCCGACAGCGAGTTCCAGGCACTCACTACCCTTCCAGCACCTCCTCCGGCAGCGAGTTCCAGGCACTCACTACCCTTCCAGCACCTCCTCTGACATTGAGTTCCAGGCACTCACTACCCTTCCAGCACCTCCCCGACATCGAGTTCCAGGCACTCGCTACCCTTCCACCACCTCCTCCGACAGCGAGTTCCAGGCACTCACTACCCTTCCACCGCCTCCTCCGACAGCGAGTTCCAGGCACCCACTACCCTTCCACCGCCTCCTCCGGCAGCGAGTTCCAGGCACCCACTACCCTTCCACCGCCTCCTCCGACAGCGAGTTCCAGGCACTCACTACCCTTCCACCGCCTCCTCCGGCAGCGAGTTCCAGGCACTCACTACCCTTCCACCGCCTTCTCCGACAGCGAGTTCCAGGCACTCACTACCCTTCCAGCACCTCCTCCAGCAGCGAGTTCCAGGCACTCACTACCCTTCCAGCACCTCCTCCGACATCGAGTTCCAGGCACACACTACCCTTCCAGCACATCCCCCGACATCGAGTTCCAGGCACTCACTACCCTTCCACCACCTCCTCCGACAACGAGTTCCAGGCACTCACTACCCTTCCCCCGCCTCCTCCGGCAGCGTGTTCCAGGCATTCACTACCCATCCAGCACCTCCTCCGACAGCGAGTTCCAGGCACTCACTACCCTTCCAGCACCTCCTCCGGCAGCGAGTTCCAGGCACTCACTACCCTTCCAGCACCTCCTCTGACATTGAGTTCCAGGCACTCACTACCCTTCCAGCACCTCCCCGACATCGAGTTCCAGGCACTCACTACCCTTCCACCACCTCCTCCGACAGCGAGTTCCAGGCACTCACTACCCTTCCCCCGCCTCCTCCGACAGCGAGTTCCAGGCACTCACTACCCTTCCAGCACCTCCTCCGACAGCGAGTTCCATCGCACCCAATACCCTTCCACCGCCTCCTCCGACAGCGAGTTCCAGGCACTCACTACCCTTCCCCCGCCTCCTCCGTCAGCGAGTTCCAGGCACCCACTTCCCTTCCACCGCCTCCTCCGACAGCGAGTTGCAGGCACTCACTACCCTTCCACCGCCTCCTCCGACAGAGAGTTCCAGGCACCCACTACCCTTCCACCGTCTCCTCCGACAGCGAGTTCCAGGCACTCACTACCCTTCCACCGCCTCCTCCGACAGCGAGTTCCAGGCATTCACTACCCTTCCACCGCCTCCTCCGGCAGCGAGTTCCAGGCACTCACTACCCTTCCCCAGCCTCCTCCGACAGCGAGTTCCAGGCACTCACTACCCTTCGAGCACCTCCTCCGACAGCGAGTTCCAGGCACTCACTACCCTTCCACCGCCTCCTCCGACAGCGAGTTCCAGGCACTCACTACCCTTCCACCGCCTCCTCCGACAGCGAGTTCCAGGCACTCACTACCCTTCCAGCACCTCCTCCGACAGCGAGTTCCAGGCACTCACTACCCTTCCCCCGCCTCCTCCGACAGTGAGTTCCATCGCACTCACTATCCTTCCACCGCCTCCTCCGACAGCGAGTTCCAGGCACTCACTACCCTTCCACCACCTCCTCCGACAGCGAGTTTCAGGCACTCATTACCCTTCTGGCACCTCCTCCGACAGCGAGTTCCAGGCACTCACTACCCTTCCATCGCCTCTTCCGACAGTGAGTTCCAGGCACTCACTACCCTTCCCCCGCCTCCTCCGACAGGGAGTTCCATCGCACTCGCTACCCTTCCCCCGCCTCTTCCGACAGCGAGTTCCAGGCACTCACTACCCTTCCAGCACCTCCTCCGACAGTGAGTTCCAGGCACCCACAACGCTTCAAGGACGTCCTCCGACAGCGAGTTCCAGGCACTCACTACCCTTCCAGCAGCAAGTTCCAGGCACTCACTACCCTTCCAGCACCTCCTCCGACATCGAGTTCCAGGCACTCACTACCCTTCCAGCACCTCCCCCGACATCGAGTTCCAGGCACTCACTACCCTTCCCCCGCCTACTCCGACAGCGAGTTCCATCGCACTCACTACCCTTCCAGCACCTCCTCCGACAGCGAGTTCCAGGCACTCACTACCCTTCCACCACCTCCTCCGACAGCGAGTTCCAGGCACTCACTACCCGTCCCTCGCCTCCTCCGACAGCGAGTTCCAGGCACTCACTACCCTTCCAGCACCTCCTCCGACAGCGAGTTCCATCGCATTCACTACCCTTCCACCACCTCCTCTGACAGCGAGTTCCAGGCACTCACTACCCTTCCAGCACCTCCTCCGACAGCGAGTTCCATCGCACTCACTACCCTTCCAGCACCTCCTCCGACAGCGAGTACCATCGCACCCACTACCCTTCCATCGCCTCCTCCGACAGCGAGTTCCAGGCACTCACTACCCTTCCCCCGCCTCCTCCGTCAGCGAGTTCCAGGCACCCACTACCCTTCCACCGCCTCCTCCGACAGCGAGTTCCAGGCACTCACTACCCTTCCACCGCCTCCTCCGACAGCGAGTTCCAGGCACCCGCTACCCTTCCACCGCCTCCTCCGGCAGCGAGTTCCAGGCACCCACTACCCTTCCACCGCCTCCTCCGACAGCGAGTTCCAGGCACTCACTACCCTTCCACCGCCTCCTCCGGCAGCGAGTTCCAGGCACTCACTACCCTTCCACCGCCTCCTCCGACAGCGAGTTCCAGGCACTCACTACCCTTCCAGCACCTCCTCCAGCAGCGAGTTCCAGGCACTCACTACCCTTCCAGCACCTCCTCCGACATCGAGTTCCAGGCACTCACTGCCCTTCCAGCACCTCCCCCGACATCGAGTTCCAGGCACTCACTACCCTTCCACCACCTCCTCCGACAACGAGTTCCAGGCACTCACTACCCTTCCCCCGCCTCCTCCGGCAGCGTGTTCCAGGCATTCACTACCCATCCAGCACCTCCTCCGACAGCGAGTTCCAGGCAATCACTACCCTTCCAGCACCTCCTCCGGCAGCGAGTTCCAGGCACTCACTACCCTTCCAGCACCTCCTCTGACATTGAGTTCCAGGCACTCACTACCCTTCCAGCACCTACCCCGACATCGAGTTCCAGGCACTCACTACCCTTCCACCACCTCCTCCGACAGCGAGTTCCAGGCACTCACTACCCTTCCACCGCCTCCTCCGACAGCGAGTTCCAGGCACTCACTACCCTTCCAGCACCTCCTCCGACAGCGAGTTCCATCGCACTCACTACCCTTCCAGCACCTCCTCCGACAGCGAGTTCCAGGCACTCACTACCCTTCCACCGCCTCCTCCGACAGCGAGTTCCAGGCACTCACTACCCTTCCACCGCCTCCTCCGACAGCGAGTTCCAGGCATTCACTACTCTTCCACCGCCTCCTCCGGCAGCGAGTTCCAAGCACTCACTACCCTTCCCCAGCCTCCTCCGACAGCGAGTTCCAGGCACTCACTACCCTTCGAGCACCTCCTCCGACAGCGAGTTCCAGGCACTCACTACCCTTCCACCGCCTCCTCCGACAGCGAGTTCCAGGCACTCACTACCCTTCCCCCGCCTCCTCCGACAGTGAGTTCCAGGCACTCACTACCCTTCCACCACCTCTTCCGACAGCGAGTTCCATCGCACTCACTACCCTTCCAGCACCTCCTCCGACAGCGAGTTCCATCGCACTCACTACCCTTCCAGCACCTCCTCCGGCAGCGAGTTCCAGGCACTCACTACCCTTCCAGCACCTCCTCCGACAGCGAGTTCCATCGCACTCACTACCCTTCCACCACCTCCTCCGACAGCGAGTTCCAGGCACTCACTACCCTTCCCCCGCCTCCTCCGACAGCGAGTTCCAGGCACTCACTACCCTTCCCCGCCTCCTCCGACAGCGAGTTGCAGGCACTCACTACCCTTCCACCACCTCTTCCGACAGCGAGTTCCATCGCACTCACTACCCTTCCCCCGCCTCCTCCGACAGCAAGTTCCATCGCACTCACTACCCTTCCAGCACCTCCTCCGGCAGCGAGTTCCAGGCACTCACTACCCTTCCAGCACCTCCTCCGACAGCGAGTTCCATCGCACTCACTACCCTTCCACCACCTCCTCCGACAGCGAGTTCCAGGCACTCACTACCCTTCCCCCGACTCCTCCGACAGCGAGTTCCATCGCACTCACTACCCTTCCAGCACCTCCCCCGACAGCGAGTTCCAGGCACCCACTACCCTTCCACCGCCTCCTCCGGCAGCGTGTTCCATGCACTCACTACCCTTCCAGCACCTCCTCCGACAGCGAGTTCCATCGCACTCACTACCCTTCCCCCGCCTCCTCCGACAGCGAGTTCCATCGCACTCACTACCCTTCCAGCACCTCCTCCGACAGCGAGTTCCAGGCTCTCACTACCCTTCCACCACCTCCTCCGACAGCGAGTTGCAGGCACTCACTACCCTTCCCCCGCCTCCTCCGACAGCGAGTTCCAGACACTCACTACCCTTCCAGCACCTCCTCCGACAGCGAGTTCCATCGCACTCACTACCTTTACACCAACTCCTCCGACAGCGAGTTCCAGGCACTCACTACCCTTCCAGCACCTCCTCCGACAGCGAGTTCCATCGCACCCAATACCCTTCCACCGCCTCCTCCGACAGCGAGTTCCAGGCACTCACTACCCTTCCCCCGCCTCCTCCGTCAGCGAGTTCCAGGCACCCACTTCCCTTCCACCGCCTCCTCCGACAGCGAGTTGCAGGCACTCACTACCCTTCCACCGCCTCCTCCGACAGCGAGTTCCAGGCACCCACTACCCTTCCACCGCCTCCTCCGACAGCGAGTTCCAGGCACTCACTACCCTTCCACCGCCTCCTCCGACAGCGAGTTCCAGGCATTCACTACCCTTGCACCGCCTCCTCCGGCAGCGAGTTCCAAGCACTCACTACCCTTCCACCGCCTCCTCCAGCAGCAAGTTCCAGGCACTCACTACCCTTCCAGCACCTCCTCCGACATCGAGTTCCAGGCACTCACTACCCTTCCCCCGCCTCCTCCGACAGCGAGTTCCATCGCACTCGCTACCCTTCCAGCACCTCCTCCGACAGCGAGTTCCAGGCACTCACTACCCTTCCACCACCTCCTCCGACAGCGAGTTCCAGGCACTCACTACCCTTCCCCCGCCTCCTCCGACAGCGAGTTCCAGGCACTCACTACCCTTCCAGCACCTCCTCCGACAGCGAGTTCCATCGCACTCACTACCCTTCCAGCACCTCCTCCGACAGCGAGTTCCAGGCACTCACTACCCTTCCAGCACCTCCTCCGACAGCGAGTTCCATCATACTCACTACCCTTCCCCCGCCTCCTCCGCCAGCGAGTTCCAGGCACTCACTACCCTTCCAGCACGTCCTCGGACAGCGAGTTCCATCGCACTCACTACCCTTCGAGCGCCTCCTCCGACAGCGAGTTCCAGGCACTCACTACCCTTCCAGAACCTCCTCCGACAGCGAGTTCCAGGCTCTCACTACCCTTCCACCACCTCCTCCGACAGCGAGTTCCAGGCACTCACTACCCTTCCCCCGCCTCCTCCGACAGCGAGTTCCAGACACTCACTACCCTTCCAGCACCTCCTCCGACAGCGAGTTCCATCGCACTCACTACCTTTCCACCAACTCCTCCGACAGCGAGTTCCAGGCACTCACTATCCTTCCAGCACCTCCTCCGACAGCGAGTTCCATCGCACCCAATACCCTTCCACCGACTCCTCCGACAGCGAGTTCCAGGCACTCACTACCCTTCCAGCACCTCCTCCGACAGCGAGTTCCAACGCACTCACTACCCTTCCCTCGCCTCTTCCGACAGCGAGTTCCAGGTACTCACTACCCTTCCAGCACCTCCTCCGACAGCGAGTTCCATCGCACTCACTACCCTTCCCCCGCCTCCTCCGACAGCGAGTTCCAGGCACTCACTACCCTTCCAGCACCTCCTCCGACAGCGAGTTCCATCGCACTCACTAACCTTCCCCCGCCTCCTCCGACAGCGAGTTCCAGGCACTCACTACCCTTCGAGCACCTCCTGCGACAGCGAGTTCCAGGCACTCACTACCCTTCCACCGCCTCCTCCGACAGCGAGTTCCAGACACTCACTACCCTTCCCCCGCCTCCTCCGACAGCGAGTTCCAGGCACTCACTACCCTTCCACCACCTCTTCCGACAGCGAGTTCCATCGCACTCACTACCCTTCCCCCGCCTCCTCCGACAGCGAGTTCCATCGCACTCACTACCCTTCCAGCACTTCCTCCGGCAGCGAGTTCCAGGCACTCACTACCCTTACAGCACCTCCTCCGACAGCGAGTTCCATCGCACTCACTACCCTTCCAGCACCTCCTCCGACAGCGAGTTCCAGGCTCTCACTACCCTTCCACCACCTCCTCCGACAGCGAGTTGCAGGCACTCACTACCCTTCCCCCGCCTCCTCCGACAGCGAGTTCCAGACACTCACTACCCTTCCAGCACCTCCTCCGACAGCGAGTTCCATCGCACTCACTACCCTTCCACCAACTCCTCCGACAGCGAGTTCCAGGCACTCACTACCCTTCCAGCACCTCCTCCGACAGCGAGTTCCATCGTACCCAATACCCTTCCACCGCCTCCTCCGACAGCGAGTTCCAGGCACTCACTACCCTTCCCCCGCCTCCTCCGTCAGCGAGTTCCAGGCACCCACTTCCCTTCCACCGCCTCCTCCGACAGCGAGTTCCATCGCACTCACTACCCTTCCATCACCTCCTCCGACAGCGAGTTCCAGGCACTCACTACCCTTCGAGCACCTCCTCCGACAGCGAGTTCCAGGCACTCACTACCCTTCCACCGCCTCCTCCGACAGCGAGTTCCAGGCACTCACTACCCTTCCCCCGCCTCCTCCGACAGCGAGTTCCAGGCACTCACTACCCTTCCACCACCTCTTCCGACAGCGAGTTCCATCGCACTCACTACCCTTCCCCCGCCTCCTCCGACAGCGAGTTCCATCGCACTCACTACCCTTCCAGCACTTCCTCCGGCAGCGAGTTCCAGGCACTCACTACCCTTACAGCACCTCCTCCGACAGCGAGTTCCATCGCACTCACTACCCTTCCAGCACCTCCTCCGACAGCGAGTTCCAGGCTCTCACTACTCTTCCACCACCTCCTCCGACAGCGAGTTGCAGGCACTCACTACCCTTCCCCCGCCTCCTCCGACAGCGAGTTCCAGACACTCACTACCCTTCCAGCACCTCCTCCGACAGCGAGTTCCATCGCACTCACTACCCTTCCACCAACTCCTCCGACAGCGAGTTCCAGGCACTCACTACCCTTCCAGCACCTCCTCCGACAGCGAGTTCCATCGTACCCAATACCCTTCCACCGCCTCCTCCGACAGCGAGTTCCAGGCACTCACTACCCTTCCCCCGCCTCCTCCGTCAGCGAGTTCCAGGCACCCACTTCCCTTCCACCGCCTCCTCCGACAGCGAGTTCCAGGCACTCACTACCCTTCCACCGCCTCCTCCGACAGCGAGTTCCAGGCACTCACTACCCTTCCACCGCCTCCTCCGACAGCGAGTTCCAGGCACTCACTACCCTTCCACCGCCTCCTCCGACAGCGAGTTCCAGGCATTCACTACCCTTCCACTGCCTCCTCCGGCAGCGAGTTCCAAGCACTCACTACCCTTCCACCGCCTCCTCCAGCAGCAAGTTCCAGGCACTCACTACCCTTCCAGCACCTCCTCCGACATCGAGTTCCAGGCCCTCACTACCCTTCCCCCGCCTCCTCCGACAGCGAGTTCCATCGCACTCACTACCCTTCCATCACCTCCTCCGACAGCGAGTTCCAGGCACTCACTACCCTTCCACCACCTCCTCCGACAGCGAGTTCCAGGCACTCACTACCCTTCCCCCGCCTCCTCCGACAGCGAGTTCCTGGCACTCACTACCCTTCCAGCACCTCCTCCGACAGCGAGTTCCATCGCACTCACTACCCTTCCAGCACCTCCTCCGACAGCGAGTTCCAGGCACTCACTACCCTTCCAGCACCTCCTCCGACAGCGAGTTCCATCGCACTCACTACCCTTCCCTCGCCTCTTCCGACAGCGAGTTCCAGGCACTCACTACCCTTCCAGCACCTCCTCCGACAGCGAGTTCCATCGCACTCACTACCCTTCCCCCGCCTCCTCCGACAGCGAGTTCCAGGCACTCACTACCCTTCCAGCACCTCCTCGGACAGCGAGTTCCATCGCACTCACTACCCTTCCCCCGCCTCCTCCGACAGCGAGTTCCAGGCACTCACTACCCTTCCACCGCCTCCTCCGACAGCGAGTTCCAGGCACTCACTACCCTTCCCCCGCCTCCTCCGACAGCGAGTTCCAGGCACTCACTACCCTTCCACGACCTCTTCCGACAGCGAGTTCCATCGCACTCACTACCCTTCCCCCGCCTCCTCCGACAGCGAGTTCCATCACACTCACTACCCTTCCAGCACCTCCTCCGACAGCGAGTTCCAGGCACTCACTACCCTTCCAGCACCTCCTCCGACAGCGAGTTCCATCGCACTCACTACCCTTCCCTCGCCTCTTCCGACAGCGAGTTCCAGGTACTCACTACCCTTCCAGCACCTCCTCCGACAGCGAGTTCCATCGCACTCACTACCCTTCCCCCGCCTCCTCCGACAGCGAGTTCCAGGCACTCACTACCCTTGAGCACCTCCTCGGACAGCGAGTTCCATCGCACTCACTACCCTTCCCCCGCCTCCTCCGACAGCGAGTTCCAGGCACTCATTACCCTTCGAGCACCTCCTCCGACAGCGAGTTCCAGGCACTCACTACCCTTCCACCGCCTCCTCCGACAGCGAGTTCCATGGAACTCACTACCCTTCCCCCGCCTCCTCCGACAGCGGGTTCCAGGCACTCACTACCCTTCCACCACCTCTTCCGACAGCGAGTTCCATCGCACTCACTACCCTTCCCCCGCCTCCTCCGACAGCGAGTTCCATCGCACTCACTACCCTTCCAGCACCTCCTCCGGCAGCGAGTTCCAGGCACTCACTACCCTTCCAGCACCTCCTCCGACAGCGAGTTCCATCGCACTCACTACCCTTCCAGCACCTCCTCCGACAGCGAGTTCCAGGCACTCACTACCCTTCCACCGCCTCCTCCGACAACGAGTTCCAGGCACTCACTACCCTTCCAGCACCTCCTCCGACAGCGAGTTCCAGGCACTCACTACCCTTCCCCCGCCTCCTCCGACAGTGAGTTCCATCGCACTCACTATCCTTCCACCGCCTCCTCCGACAGCGAGTTCCAGGCACTCACTACCCTTCCACCACCTCCTCCGACAGCGAGTTTCAGGCACTCATTACCCTTCTGGCACCTCCTCCGACAGCGAGTTCCAGGCACTCACTACCCTTCCATCGCCTCTTCCGACAGTGAGTTCCAGGCACTCACTACCCTTCCCCCGCCTCCTCCGACAGGGAGTTCCATCGCACTCACTACCCTTCCCCCGCCTCTTCCGACAGCGAGTTCCAGGCACTCACTACCCTTCCAGCACCTCCTCCGACAGTGAGTTCCAGGCACCTACAACGCTTCAAGGACGTCCTCCGACAGCGAGTTCCAGGCACTCACTACCCTTCCAGCAGCAAGTTCCAGGCACTCACTACCCTTCCACCGCCTCCTCCGACAGCGAGTTCCAGGCACTCACTACCCTTCCACCGCCTCCTCCGACAGCGAGTTCCAGGCACTCACTACCCTTCCACCACCTCCTCTGACAGCGAGTTCCAGGCACTCACTACCCTTCCAGCACCTCCTCCGACAGCGAGTTCCATCGCACTCACTACCCTTCCAGCACCTCCTCCGACAGCGAGTTCCATCGCACCCACTACCCTTCCACCGCCTCCTCCGACAGCGAGTTCCAGGCACTCACTACCCTTCCCCCGCCTCCTCCGTCAGCGAGTTCCAGGCACCCACTACCCTTCCACCGCCTCCTCCGACAGCGAGTTCCAGGCACTCACTGCCCTTCCACCGCCTCCTCCGACAGCGAGTTCCAGGCACCCACTACCCTTCCACCGCCTCCTCCGGCAGCGAGTTCCAGGCACCCACTACCCTTCCACCGCCTCCTCCGACAGCGAGTTCCAGGCACTCACTACCGTTCCACCGCCTCCTCCGGCAGCGAGTTCCAGGCACTCACTACCCTTCCAGCACCTCCACCGACAGCGAGTTCCATCGCACTCACTACCCTTCCACCACCTCCTCCGACAGCGAGTTCCAGGCACTCATTACCCTTCCCCCGCCTCCTCCGACAGCGAGTTCCAGGCACTCACTACCCTTCCACCGCCTCCTCCGACAGCGAGTTCCAGGCACTCACTACCCTTCCCCGCCTCCTCCGACAGCGAGTTGCAGGCACTCACTACCCTTCCACCACCTCTTCCGACCGCGAGTTCCATTGCACTCACTACCCTTCCCCCGCCTCCTCCGACAGCAAGTTCCATCGCACTCACTACCCTTCCAGCACCTCCTCCGGCAGCGAGTTCCATGCACTCACTACCCTTCCAGCACCTCCTCCGACAGCGAGTTCCATCGCACTCACTACCCTTCCCCCGCCTCCTCCGACAGCGAGTTCCATCGCACTCACTACCCTTCCAGCACCTCCTCCGACAGCGAGTTCCAGGCTCTCACTACCCTTCCACCACCTCCTCCGACAGCGAGTTGCAGGCACTCACTACCCTTCCCCCGCCTCCTCCGACAGCGAGTTCCAGGCACTCACTACCCTTCCCCCGCCTCCTCCGTCAGCGAGTTCCAGGCACCCACTTCCCTTCCACCGCCTCCTCCGACAGCGAGTTGCAGGCACTCACTACCCTTCCACCGCCTCCTCCGACAGCGAGTTCCAGGCACCCACTACCCTTCCACCGCCTCCTCCGACAGCGAAATCCAGGCACTCACTACCCTTCCACCGCCTCCTCCGACAGCGAGTTCCAGGCATTCACTACCCTTCCACCGCCTCCTCCGGCAGCGAGTTCCAAGCACTCACTACCCTTCCACCGCCTCCTCCAGCAGCAAGTTCCAGGCACTCACTACCCTTCCAGCACCTCCTCCGACATCGAGTTCCAGGCACTCACTACCCTTCCCCCGCCTCCTCCGACAGCGAGTTCCATCGCACTCGCTACCCTTCCAGCACCTCCTCCGACAGCGAGTTCCAGGCACTCACTACCCTTCCACCACCTCCTCCGACAGCGAGTTCCAGGCACTCACTACCCTTCCCCCGCCTCCTCCGACAGCGAGTTCCAGGCACTCACTACCCTTCCAGCACCTCCTCCGACAGCGAGTTCCATCGCACTCACTACCCTTCCAGCACCTCCTCCGACAGCGAATTCCAGGCACTCACTACCCTTCCAGCACCTCCTCCGACAGCGAGTTCCATCGCACTCACTACCCTTCCCTCGCCTCTTCCGACAGCGAGTTCCAGGCACTCACTACCCTTCCAGCACCTCCTCCGACAGCGAGTTCCATCACACTCACTACCCTTCCCCCGCCTCCTCCGCCAGCGAGTTCCAGGCACTCACTACCCTTCCAGCACCTCCTCGGACAGCGAGTTCCATCGCACTCACTACCCTTCCCCCGCCTCCTCCGACAGCGAGTTCCAGGCACTCACTACCCTTCGAGCACCTCCTCCGACAGCGAGTTCCAGGCACTCACTACCCTTCCACTGCCTCCTCCGACAGCGAGTTCCAGGCACTCACTACCCTTCCCCCGCCTCCTCCGACAGCGAGTTCTAGGCACTCACTACCCTTCCACCACCTCTTCCGACAGCGAGTTCCATCGCACTCACTACCCTTCCCCCGCCTCCTCCGACAGCGAGTTCCATCGCACTCACTACCCTTCCAGCACCTCCTCCGACAGCGAGTTCCAGGCACTCACTACCCTTCCAGCACCTCCTCCGACAGCGAGTTCCAACGCACTCACTACCCTTCCCTCGCCTCTTCCGACAGCGAGTTCCAGGTACTCACTACCCTTCCAGCACCTCCTCCGACAGCGAGTTCCATCGCACTCACTACCCTTCCCCCGCCTCCTCCGACAGCGAGTTCCAGGCACTCACTACCCTTCCAGCACCTCCTCGGACAGCGAGTTCCATCGCACTCACTACCCTTCCCCCGCCTCCTCCGACAGCGACTTCCAGGCACTCACTACCCTTCGAGCACCTCCTCCGACAGCGAGTTCCAGGCACTCACTACCCTTCCACCGCCTCCTCCGACAGCGAGTTCCAGGCACTCACTACCCTTCCCCCGCCTCCTCCGACAGCGAGTTCCAGGCACTCACTACCCTTCCACCACCTCTTCCGACAGCGAGTTCCATCGCACTCACTACCCTTGCCCCGCCTCCTCCGACAGCGAGTTCCATCGCACTCACTACCCTTCCAGCACCTCCTCCGGCAGCGAGTTCCATCGCACTCACTACCCTTCCAGCACTTCCTCCGGCAGCGAGTTCCAGGCACTCACTACCCTTCCAGCACCTCCTCCGACAGCGAGTTCCATCGCACTCACTACCCTTCCAGCACCTCCTCCGACAGCGAGTTCCAGGCTCTCACTACCCTTCCACCACCTCCTCCGACAGCGAGTTGCAGGCACTCACTACCCTTCCCCCGCCTCCTCCGACAGCGAGTTCCAGACACTCACTACCCTTCTAGCACCTCCTCCGACAGCGAGTTCCATCGCACTCACTACCCTTCCACCAACTCCTCCGACAGCGAGTTCCAGGCACTCACTACCCTTCCAGCACCTCCTCCGACAGCGAGTTCCATCGTACCCAATACCCTTCCACCGCCTCCTCCGACAGCGAGTTCCAGGCACTCACTACCCTTCCCACGCCTCCTCCGTCAGCGAGTTCCAGGCACCCACTTCCCTTCCACCGCCTCCTCCGACAGCGAGTTCCAGGCACTCACTACCCTTCCACCGCCTCCTCCGACAGCGAGTTCCAGGCACTCACTACCCTTCCACCGCCTCCTCCGACAGCGTGTTCCAGGCACTCACTACCCTTCCACCGCCTCCTCCGACAGCGAGTTCCAGGCATTCACTACCCTTCCACCGCCTCCTCCGACAGCGAGTTCCAGGCACTCACTACCCTTCCACCGCCTCTTCCGACAGCGAGTTCCAGGCACTCACTACCCTTCCACCGCCTCCTCCGGCAGCGAGTTCCAAGCACTCACTACCCTTCCACCGCCTCCTCCAGCAGCAAGTTCCAGGCACTCACTACCCTTCCAGCACCTCCTCCGACATCGAGTTCCAGGCACTCACTACCCTTCCCCCGCCTCCTCCGACAGCGAGTTCCATCGCACTCACTACCCTTCCATCACCTCCTCCGACAGCGAGTTCCAGGCACTCACTACCCTTCCACCACCTCCTCCGACAGCGAGTTCCAGGCACTCACTACCCTTCCCCCGCCTCCTCCGACAGCGAGTTCCTGGCACTCACTACCCTTCCAGCACCTCCTCCGACAGCGAGTTCCATCGCACTCACTACCCTTCCAGCACCTCCTCCGACAGCGAGTTCCAGGCACTCACTACCCTTCCAGCACCTCCTCCGACAGCGAGTTCCATCGCACTCACTACCCTTCCCCCGCCTCCTCCGACAGCGAGTTCCAGGCACTCATTACCCTTCGAGCACCTCCTCCGACAGCGAGTTCCAGGCACTCACTACCCTTCCACCGCCTCCTCCGACAGCGAGTTCCATGGAACTCACTACCCTTCCCCCGCCTCCTCCGACAGCGGGTTCCAGGCACTCACTACCCTTCCACCACCTCTTCCGACAGCGAGTTCCATCGCACTCACTACCCTTCCCCCGCCTCCTCCGACAGCGAGTTCCATCGCACTCACTACCCTTCCAGCACCTCCTCCGGCAGCGAGTTCCAGGCACTCACTACCCTTCCAGCACCTCCTCCGACAGCGAGTTCCATCGCACTCACTACCCTTCCAGCACCTCCTCCGACAGCGAGTTCCAGGCACTCACTACCCTTCCACCGCCTCCTCCGACAGCGAGTTCCAGGCACTCACTACCCTTCCAGCACCTCCTCCGACAGCGAGTTCCAGGCACTCACTACCCTTCCCCCGCCTCCTCCGACAGTGAGTTCCATCGCACTCACTATCCTTCCACCGCCTCCTCCGACAGCGAGTTCCAGGCACTCACTACCCTTCCACCACCTCCTCCGACAGCGAGTTTCAGGCACTCATTACCCTTCTGGCACCTCCTCCGACTGCGAGTTCCAGGCACTCACTACCCTTCCATCGCCTCTTCCGACAGTGAGTTCCAGGCACTCACTACCCTTCCCCCGCCTCCTCCGACAGGGAGTTCCATCGCACTCACTACCCTTCCCCCGCCTCTTCCGACAGCGAGTTCCAGGCACTCACTACCCTTCCAGCACCTCCTCCGACAGTGAGTTCCAGGCACCTACAACGCTTCAAGGACGTCCTCCGACAGCGAGTTCCAGGCACTCACTACCCTTCCAGCAGCAAGTTCCAGGCACTCACTACCCTTCCACCGCCTCCTCCGACAGCGAGTTCCAGACACTCACTACCCTTCCACCGCCTCCTCCGACAGCGAGTTCCAGGCACTCACTACCCTTCCACCACCTCCTCTGACAGCGAGTTCCAGGCACTCACTACCCTTCCAGCACCTCCTCCGACAGCGAGTTCCATCGCACTCACTACCCTTCCAGCACCTCCTCCGACAGCGAGTTCCATCGCACCCACTACCCTTCCACCGCCTCCTCCGACAGCGAGTTCCAGGCACTCACTACCCTTCCCCCGCCTCCTCCGTCAGCGAGTTCCAGGCACCCACTACCCTTCCACCGCCTCCTCCGACAGCGAGTTCCAGGCACTCACTACCCTTCCACCGCCTCCTCCGACAGCGAGTTCCAGGCACCCACTACCCTTCCACCGCCTCCTCCGGCAGCGAGTTCCAGGCACCCACTACCCTTCCACCGCCTCCTCCGACAGCGAGTTCCAGGCACTCACTACCGTTCCACCGCCTCCTCCGGCAGCGAGTTCCAGGCACTCACTACCCTTCCAGCACCTCCACCGACAGCGAGTTCCATCGCACTCACTACCCTTCCACCACCTCCTCCGACAGCGAGTTCCAGGCACTCATTACCCTTCCCCCGCCTCCTCCGACAGCGAGTTCCAGGCACTCACTACCCTTCCACCGCCTCCTCCGACAGCGAGTTCCAGGCACTCACTACCCTTCCCCGCCTCCTCCGACAGCGAGTTGCAGGCACTCACTACCCTTCCACCACCTCTTCCGACCGCGAGTTCCATCGCACTCACTACCGTTCCCCCGCCTCCTCCGACAGCAAGTTCCATCGCACTCACTACCCTTCCAGCACCTCCTCCGGCAGCGAGTTCCATGCACTCACTACCCTTCCAGCACCTCCTCCGACAGCGAGTTCCATCGCACTCACTACCCTTCCCCCGCCTCCTCCGACAGCGAGTTCCATCGCACTCACTACCCTTCCAGCACCTCCTCCGACAGCGAGTTCCAGGCTCTCACTACCCTTCCACCACCTCCTCCGACAGCGAGTTGCAGGCACTCACTACCCTTCCCCCGCCTCCTCCGACAGCGAGTTCCAGACACTCACTACCCTTCTAGCACCTCCTCCGACAGCGAGTTCCATCGCACTCACTACCCTTCCACCAACTCCTCCGACAGCGAGTTCCAGGCACTCACTACCCTTCCAGCACCTCCTCCGACAGCGAGTTCCATCGTACCCAATACCCTTCCACCGCCTCCTCCGACAGCGAGTTCCAGGCACTCACTACCCTTCCCACGCCTCCTCCGTCAGCGAGTTCCAGGCACCCACTTCCCTTCCACCGCCTCCTCCGACAGCGAGTTCCAGGCACTCACTACCCTTCCACCGCCTCCTCCGACAGCGAGTTCCAGGCACTCACTACCCTTCCACCGCCTCCTCCGACAGCGTGTTCCAGGCACTCACTACCCTTCCACCGCCTCCTCCGACAGCGAGTTCCAGGCATTCACTACCCTTCCACCGCCTCCTCCGACAGCGAGTTCCAGGCACTCACTACCCTTCCACCGCCTCTTCCGACAGCGAGTTCCAGGCACTCACTACCCTTCCACCGCCTCCTCCGGCAGCGAGTTCCAAGCACTCACTACCCTTCCACCGCCTCCTCCAGCAGCAAGTTCCAGGCACTCACTACCCTTCCAGCACCTCCTCCGACATGGAGTTCCAGGCACTCACTACCCTTCCCCCGCCTCCTCCGACAGCGAGTTCCATCGCACTCACTACCCTTCCATCACCTCCTCCGACAGCGAGTTCCAGGCACTCACTACCCTTCCACCACCTCCTCCGACAGCGAGTTCCAGGCACTCACTACCCTTCCCCCGCCTCCTCCGACAGCGAGTTCCTGGCACTCACTACCCTTCCAGCACCTCCTCCGACAGCGAGTTCCATCGCACTCACTACCCTTCCAGCACCTCCTCCGACAGCGAGTTCCAGGCACTCACTACCCTTCCAGCACCTCCTCCGACAGCGAGTTCCATCGCACTCACTACCCTTCCCTCGCCTCTTCCGACAGCGAGTTCCAGGCACTCACTACCCTTCCAGCACCTCCTCCGACAGCGAGTTCCATCGCACTCACTACCCTTCCCCCGCCTCCTCCGACAGCGAGTTCCAGGCACTCACTACCCTTCCAGCACCTCCTCGGACAGCGAGTTCCATCGCACTCACTACCCTTCCCCCGCCTCCTCCGACAGCGAGTTCCAGACACTCACTACCCTTCGAGCACCTCCTCCGACAGCGAGTTCCAGGCACTCACTACCCTTCCACCGCCTCCTCCGACAGCGAGTTCCAGGCACTCACTACCCTTCCCCCGCCTCCTCCGACAGCGAGTTCCAGGCACTCACTACCCTTCCACCACCTCTTCCGACAGCGAGTTCCATCGCACTCACTACCCTTCCCCCGCCTCCTCCGACAGCGAGTTCCATCGCACTCACTACCCTTCCAGCACCTCCTCCGACAGCGAGTTGCAGGCACTCACTACCCTTCCAGCACCTCCTCCGACAGCGAGTTCCATCGCACTCACTACCCTTCCCTCGCCTCTTCCGACAGCGAGTTCCAGGTACTCACTACCCTTCCAGCACCTCCTCCGACAGCGAGTTCCATCGCACTCACTACCCTTCCCCCGCCTCCTCCGACAGCGAGTTCCAGGCACTCACTACCCTTGAGCACCTCCTCGGACAGCGAGTTCCATCGCACTCACTACCCTTCCCCCGCCTCCTCCGACAGCGAGTTCCAGACACTCACTACCCTTCGAGCACCTCCTCCGACAGCGAGTTCCAGGCACTCACTACCCTTCCACCGCCTCCTCCGACAGCGAGTTCCAGGCACTCACTACCCTTCCCCCGCCTCCTCCGACAGCGAGTTCCAGGCACTCACTACCCTTCCACCACCTCTTCCGACAGCGAGTTCCATCGCACTCACTACCCTTCCCCCGCCTCCTCCGACAGCGAGTTCCATCGCACTCACTACCCTTCCAGCACCTCCTCCGACAGCGAGTTCCAGGCACTCACTACCCTTCCAGCACCTCCTCCGACAGCGAGTTCCATTGCACTCACTACCCTTCCCTCGCCTCTTCCGACAGCGAGTTCCAGGTACTCACTACCCTTCCAGCACCTCCTCCGACAGCGAGTTCCATCGCACTCACTACCCTTCCCCCGCCTCCTCCGACAGCGAGTTCCAGGCACTCACTACCCTTGAGCACCTCCTCGGACAGCGAGTTCCATCGCACTCACTACCCTTCCCCCGCCTCCTCCGACAGCGAGTTCCAGGCACTCACTACCCTTCGAGCACCTCCTCCGACAGCGAGTTCCAGGCACTCACTACCCTTCCACCGCCTCCTCCGACAGCGAGTTCCATGGAACTCACTACCCTTCCCCCGCCTCCTCCGACAGCGAGTTCCATCGCACTCACTACCCTTCCAGCACCTCCTCCGGCAGCGAGTTCCAGGCACTCACTACGCTTCCAGCACCTCCTCCGACAGCGAGTTCCATCGCACTCACTACCCTTCCAGCACCTCCTCCGACAGCGAGTTCCAGGCACTCACTACCCTTCCACCGCCTCCTCCGACAGCGAGTTCCAGGCACTCACTACCCTTCCAGCACCTCCTCCGACAGCGAGTTCCAGGCACTCACTACCCTTCCCCCGCCTCCTCCGACAGTGAGTTCCATCGCACTCACTATCCTTCCACCGCCTCCTCCGACAGCGAGTTCCAGGCACTCACTACCCTTCCACCACCTCCTCCGACAGCGAGTTTCAGGCACTCATTACCCTTCTGGCACCTCCTCCGACAGCGAGTTCCAGGCACTCACTACCCTTCCACCGCCTCCTCTGACAGGGAGTTCCATCGCACTCACTACCCTTCCCCCGCCTCTTCCGACAGCGAGTTCCAGGCACTCACTACCCTTCCAGCACCTCCTCCGACAGTGAGTTCCAGGCACCCACAACGCTTCAAGGACGTCCTCCGACAGCGAGTTCCAGGCACTCACTACCCTTCCAGCAGCAAGTTCCAGGCACTCACTACCCTTCCACCGCCTCCTCCGACAGCGAGTTCCAGGCACTCACTCCCCTTCCACCGCCTCCTCCGACAGCGAGTTCCAGGCACTCACTACCCTTCCAGCACCTCCTCCGACATCGAGTTCCAGGCACTCACTACCCTTCCAGCACCTCCCCCGACATCGAGTTCCAGGCACTCACTACCCTTCCCCCGCCTACTCCGACAGCGACTTCCATCGCACTCACTACCCTTCCAGCACCTCCTCCGACAGCGAGTTCCAGGCACTCACTACCCTTCCACCACCTCCTCCGACAGCGAGTTCCAGGCACTCACTACCCTTCCCTCGCCTCCTCCGACAGCGAGTTCCAGGCACTCACTACCCTTCCAGCACCTCCTCCGACAGCGAGTTCCATCGCATTCACTACCCTTCCACCACCTCCTCTGACAGCGAGTTCCAGGCACTCACTACCCTTCCAGCACCTCCTCCGACAGCGAGTTCCATCGCACTCACTACCCTTCCAGCACCTCCTCCGACAGCGAGTTCCATCGCACCCACTACCCTTCCACCGCCTCCTCCGACAGCGAGTTCCAGGCACTCACTACCCTTCCCCCGCCTCCTCCGTCAGCGAGTTCCAGGCACCCACTACCATTCCACCGCCTCCTCCGACAGCGAGTTCCAGGCACTCACTACCCTTCCACCGCCTCCTCCGGCAGCGAGTTCCAGGCACCCACTACCCTTCCACCGCCTCCTCCGACAGCGAGTTCGAGGCACTCACTACCCTTCCACCGCCTCCTCCGGCAGCGAGTTCCAGGCACTCACTACCCTTCCACCGCCTCCTCCGACAGCGAGTTCCAGGCACTCACTACCCTTCCAGCACCTCCTCCAGCAGCGAGTTCCAGGCACTCACTACCCTTCCAGCACCTCCTCCGACATCGAGTTCCAGGCACTCACTACCCTTCCAGCACCTCCCCCGACATCGAGTTCCAGGCACTCACTACCCTTCCACCACCTCCTCCGACAACGAGTTCCAGGCACTCACTACCCTTCCCCCGCCTCCTCCGGCAGCGTGTTCCAGGCATTCACTACCCATCCAGCACCTCCTCCGACAGCGAGTTCCAGGCACTCACTACCCTTCCAGCACCTCCTCCGGCAGCGAGTTCCAGGCACTCACTACCCTTCCAGCACCTCCTCTGACATTGAGTTCCAGGCACTCACTACCCTTCCAGCACCTCCCACGACATCGAGTTCCAGGCACTCACTACCCTTCCACCACCTCCTCCGACAGCGAGTTCCAGGCACTCACTACCCTTCCCCCGCCTCCTCCGACAGCGAGTTCCAGGCACTCACTACCCTTCCAACGCCTCCTCCGACAGCGAGTTCCAGGCACCCACTACCCTTCCAGCACCTCGTCCGACAGCGAGTTCCAGGCACTCACTACCCTTCCCCCGCCTCCTCCGGCAGCGAGTTCCAGGCACTCACTACTCTTCCAGCACCTCTTCTGGCAGCGAGTTCCAGGCACTCACTACCCTTCCACCGCCTCCTCCGGCAGCGAGTTCCTGGCACTCACTACCCTTCCACCGTCTCCTCCGACAGCGAGTTCCAGGCACTCACTACCCTTCCACCGCCTCCTCCGACAGCGAGTTCCTGGCACTCACTACCCTTCCACCGCCTCCTCCGACAGCGAGTTCCTGGCACTCACTACCCTTCCACCGTCTCCTCCAACAGCGAGTTCCAGGCACTCACTTCCCTTCCACCGCCTCCTCCGGCAGCGAGTTCCTGGCACTCACTACCCTTCCACCGTCTCCTCCGACAGCGCGCAATCAGAGGCTCAGTGGAGTCTCAGAACAGCCCATTCCTCCTGACGCTTCAGCCCACTCCCAGTACTCACCACTCCGTTGATCCCATTCTTCACGGCCGTCGATTTTAGTGGCACTACCACCAGGTACGTCTTTATCTCCTTCTCCCGCAAATACTCATTCCTCGTTTCCCCTTCTCCCGGTTCGAGTTCGAACTCTCCATTCAGACAATTACAAGTGCTCTGGGAGATATGGACTCTCCTGTTAACAGAGGTTACAATCAGTACTTTCCCATTCCTGTCCCTCACTGCCAGCACAACACAGCCAGACGAAGGAGCTGGACAAGAGGAATCCACAACGGAAATGTGAGCTGCTGCCTCTGTCTGGGCATCGGGAAGAAAGTGTTCACAACCCCCACTCCGGAGACTTCAAAACGTAATCCAAACCGACACCCCACGGTCAGTACTGAGGGAGTGCTGCACTGTCAGAGAGTCAGTACTGAGGGAGTGCTGCACTGTCAGAGGGTCAGTACTGAGGGAGTGCTGCACTGTCAGAGGGTCAGTACTGAGGGAGTGCCGCACTGTCAGAGGGTCAGTACTGAGGGAGTGCCGCACTGTCAGAGGGTCAGTACTGAGGGAGTGCCGCACTGTTAGAGGGTCAGTACTGAGGGAGTGCCGCACTGTGAGAGGGTCGGTACTGAGGGAGTGCTGCACTGTCAGAGGATCAGTACTGAGGGAGAGCTGCACTGTTAGAGGGTCAGTACTGAGGGAGTGCCGCACTGTGAGAGGGTCGGTACTGAGGGAGTGCTGCACTGTCAGAGGGTCAGTACTGAGGGAGTGCCGCACTGTCAGAGGGTCAGTACTGAGGGAGTGCCGCACTGTCAGAGGGTCAGTACTGAGGGAGTGCCGCACTGTCAGAGGGTCAGTACTGAGGGAGTGCCGCACTGTCAGAGGGTCAGTACTGAGGGAGTGCTGCACTGTCAGAGGGTCAGTACTGAGGGAGTGCCGCACTGTCAGAGGGTCAGTACTGAGGGAGTGCCGCACTGTCAGAGGGTCAGTACTGAGGGAGTGCCGCACTGTCAGAGGGTCAGTACTGAGGGAGTGCCGCACTGTCAGAGGGTCAGTACTGAGGGAGTGCCGCACTGTCAGAGGATCAGTACTGAGGGAGTGCTGCACTGTCAGAGGGTCAGTACTGAGGGAGTGCCGCACTGTTAGAGGGTCAGTACTGAGGGAGTGCCGCACTGTGAGAGGGTCGGTACTGAGGGAGTGCTGCACTGTCAGAGGGTCAGTACTGAGGGAGTGCTGCACTGTCAGAGGGTCAGTACTGAGGGAGTGCCGCACTATCGGAGGGTCTGTACTGAGGGAGTGCCGCACAGTCAGAGAGTCAGTACTGAGGGAGTGCTGCACTGTCAGAGGGTCAGTATTGAGGGAGTGCCGCACTGTCAGAGGGTCAGTACTGAGGGAGTGCTGCACTGTCAGAGGGTCAGTACTGAGGGAGTGCCGCACTGTCAGAGGGTCAGTACTGAGGGAGTGCAGCACTGTCAGAGGGTCAGTACTGAGGGAGTGCTGAACTGTCAGAGGGTCAGTACTGAGGGAGTGCTGCACTGTCAGAGGGTCAGTACTGAGGGAGTGCCGCACTGTCAGAGGGTCAGTACTGAGGGAGTGCCGCACTGTCACAGTGTCAGTACTGAGGGAGTGCTGCACTGTCAGAGGGTCAGTACTGAGGGAGTGCCGCACTGTCAGAGTGTCAGTACTGAGGGAGTGCTGCACTGTCAGAGGGTAAGTACTGAGGGAGTGCCGCACTGTCAGAGGGCCAGTACTGAGGGAGTGCCGCACTGTCAGAGGGTCAGTACTGAGGGAGTGCTGCACTGTCAGAGGGCCAGTACTGAGGGAGTGCTGCACTGTCAGAGGGTCAGTACTGAGGGAGTGCCGCACTGTCAGAGGGTCAGTACTGAGGGAGTGCTGCACTGTCAGAAGGTCAGTACTGAGGGAGTGCTGCACTGTCAGAGGGTCAGTACTGAGGGAGTGCTGCACTGTCAGAGGGTCAGTACTGAGGGAGTGCCGCACAGTCAGAGAGTCAGTACTGTGGGAGTGCCGCACTGTCAGAGGGTCAGTGCTGAGGGAGTGCTGTACTGTCAGAGGGTCAGTGCTGAGGGAGTGCTGCACTGTCAGAAGGTCAGTACTGAGGGAGTGCTGCACTGTCAGAGGGTCAGTACTGAGGGAGTGCTGCACTGTCAGAGGGTCAGTACTGAGGGTGTGCTGCACTGTCAGAGGGTCAGTACTGAGGGAGTGCTGCACTGTCAGAGGGTCAGTACTGAGGGAGTGCTGCACTGTCAGAGGGTCAGTACTGAGGGAGTGCGGCACTGTCAGAGGGTCAGTACTGAGGGAGTGCCGCACTGTCAGAGTGTCAGTACTGAGGGAGTGCTGCACTGTCAGAGGGTCAGTACTGAGGGAGTGCTGAACTGTCAGAGGGTCAGTACTGAGGGAGTGCTGCACTGTCAGAGGGTCAGTACTGAGGGAGTGCCGCACTGTCAGAGGGTCAGTACTGAGGGAGTGCCGCACTGTCACAGTGTCAGTACTGAGGGAGTGCTGCACTGTCAGAGGGTCAGTACTGAGGGAGTGCCGCACTGTCAGAGTGTCAGTACTGAGGGAGTGCTGCACTGTCAGAGGGTAAGTACTGAGGGAGTGCCGCACTGTCAGAGGGCCAGTACTGAGGGAGTGCCGCACTGTCAGAGGGTCAGTACTGAGGGAGCGCTGCACTGTCAGAGGGCCAGTACTGAGGGAGTGCTGCACTGTCAGAGGGTCAGTACTGAGGGAGTGCCGCACTGTCAGAGGGTCAGTACTGAGGGAGTGCTGCACTGTCAGAAGGTCAGTACTGAGGGAGTGCTGCACTGTCAGAGGGTCAGTACTGAGGGAGTGCTGCACTGTCAGAGGGTCAGTACTGAGGGAGTGCCGCACAGTCAGAGAGTCAGTACTGTGGGAGTGCCGCACTGTCAGAGGGTCAGTGCTGAGGGAGTGCTGTACTGTCAGAGGGTCAGTGCTGAGGGAGTGCTGCACTGTCAGAAGGTCAGTACTGAGGGAGTGCTGCACTGTCAGAGGGTCAGTACTGAGGGAGTGCTGCACTGTCAGAGGGTCAGTACTGAGGGTGTGCTGCACTGTCAGAGGGTCAGTACTGAGGGAGTGCTGCACTGTCAGAGGGTCAGTACTGAGGGAGTGCTGCACTGTCAGAGGGTCAGTACTGAGGGAGTGCGGCACTGTCAGAGGGTCAGTACTGAGGGAGTGCCGCACTGTCAGAGTGTCAGTACTGAGGGAGTGCTGCACTGTCAGAGGGTCAGTACTGAGGGAGTGCTGCACTGTCAGAGGGTCAGTACTGAGGGAGTGCCGCACTGTCAGAGGGTCAGTACTGAGGGAGTGCCGCACTGTCAGAGGGTCAGTACTGAGGGAGTGCCGCACTGTCGGGGTCAGTATTGAGGGAGTGCCGCACTGTCAGAGGGTCAGTACTGAGGGAGTGCCGCACTGTCAGAGGGTCAGTACTGAGGGAGTGCCGCACTGTCGGGGTCAGTACTGAGGGAGTGCCGCACTGTCAGAGGGTCAGTACTGAGGGAGTGCCGCACTGTCAGAGGGTCAGTACTGAGGGAGTGCTGCACTGTCAGAGGGTCAGTACTGAGGGAGTGCCGCACTGTCAGAGGGTCAGTACTGAGGGAGTGCTGCACTGTCAGAGGGTCAGTACTGAGGGAGTGCTGCACTGTCAGAGGGTCAGTACTGAGGGAGAGCCGCACTGTCAGAGGGTCAGTACTGAGGGAGTGCCGCACTGTCAGAGGGTCAGTACTGAGGGAGTGCCGCACTGTCAGAGGGTCAGTACTGAGGGAGTGCCGCACTGTCAGAGGGTCAGTACTGAGGGAGTGCTGCACTGTCAGAGGGTCAGCACTGAGGGAGTGACGCACTGTCAGAGGGTCAGTACTGAGGGAGTGCCGCACTGTCAGAGGGTCAGTACTGAGGGAGTGCTGCACTGTCAGAGGGTCAGTACTGAGGGAGTGCTGCACTGTCAGAGGGTCAGTACTGAGGGAGAGCCGCACTGTCAGAGGGTCAGTACTGAGGGAGTGCTGCACTGTCAGAGGGTCAGTACTGAGGGAGTGCCGCACTGTCAGAGGGTCAGTACTGAGGGAATGCCGCACTGTCAGAGGGTCAGTACTGAGGGAGTGCCGCACTGTCAGAGGGTCAGTACTGAGGGAGTGCTGCACTGTCAGAGGGTCAGCACTGAGGGAGTGCCGCACTGTCAGAGGGTCAGTACTGAGGGAGTGCCGCACTGTCAGAGGGTCAGCACTGAGGGAGTGCCGCACTGTCAGAGGGTCAGTACTGAGGGAGTGCTGCACTGTCAGAGGGTCAGCACTGAGGGAGTGCTGCACTGTCAGAGGGTCAGTACTGAGGGAGTGCCGCATTGTCAGAGGGTCAGTACTGAGGGAGAGCCGCACTGTCAGAGGGTCAGTACTGAGGGAGTGCTGCACTGTCAGAGTACCGAGTGAACGTTGCAGTGGAGCTTCACTCCGAGGCGACACTCTCTCAATCCCAGAGCCCGCGGAGGGGAGGCTGCCGTCTCAGGGGGCGAGCATGTGAATGGAGATCTATTTGGGGCAGAAGGGGCACATGGGGGTCAAGACTTAGTTGGGGGGGCGGAGGCGCGGGGACAGCTCATGTGAAAATGGTCATTGAGAGAATCCCCCCCGCCTCGGGTGACCTGTAGCTGAACCCCTCCAGCCAGAGTCCGCACTCAGGTTGAGTATGAAGTGGCCTCACTCACCCCACATCAAACTGCTGGCAGCTCAGGGTGGGTGCTTTAACGTGGCAGAGAGGGCACCCTGGTAATGTCCTCCCCCCCCGCCTCACCCAGCTGAATGTTTGTTATGGGTGAGAGTTGCCCAGTCCAGGGGCAGAGCTTCTCTCCAGCTGCCCGCAATGATCCCAGGAATGGTAGGCCTAACATACGATGAACGTCTGAGGATCCTGGGATTATATTCATTGGAGTTTAGGAGGTTGAGGGGAGATCTAATAGAAACTTACAAGATAATGAATGGCTTAGATAGGGTGGATGTAGGGAAGTTGTTTCCATTAGCAGGGGAGAAATCATTGAATTTACAGTGCAGAAGGAGGCCATTTGGCCCATCCAGTCTGCACCGGCTCTTGTAAAGGGCACCCCACCCAAGCCCACACTCCCACCCTATCCCCATAACCCAGCAACCCCACCCAACACTAAGGGCAATTTTGGACACTAAGGGCAATTTATCACGGCCAATCCACCTAACCTGCACATCTTTGGACTGTGGGAGGAAACCGGAGCACCCGGAGGAAACCCACGCACACACGGGGAGGATGTGCAGACTCCGCACAGACAGTGACCCAAGCCAGGAATCGAACCTGGGATCCTGGAGCTGTGAAGCAATTGTTCTATCCACAATGCTACCGTGCTGCCTGAGACTAGGACCCGGGGGCACAGCCTCAGAATAAAAGGGAGTCACTTTAGACAGAGATGAGGAGAAATTTCTTCAGCCAGAGAGTGGTGGGTCTGTGGAATTCATTGCCACAGAGGGCAGTGGAGGCCGGGACGTTGAGTGTCTTTAAGACAGAAGTTGGTAAATTCTTGATTTCTCGAGGAATTATGGGCTATGGAGCGAGAGCGGGTAAATGGAGTAGAAATCAGCCATGATTGAATGGTGGAGTGGACTCGATGGGCCGAATGGCCTCACTTCCGCTCCTATGACTTATGGTCTTAATGCCCACCCAGGAATGCCGCCAGCCTCCATCTTGTTTGCGAGCGTCACGTCGGTCGACCAGACATCATATTGCCAGTTTCGCTGGCCCAGGACTCCGCCAAGCACCGTTCCCGTGTGGATACCGACCCTCATATTCACCTCTGTCTGAGTCTTCTCCCGGACATACCTAAACGAGAGAGACCTGTGAGCGAGCTGGCCCCGGCACCCAGCACCCACCCCCCAACCCCCACCCCCGGCACCCAGCCCCGGCCCCGAGCCCCCACCCCCGCCACCCAGCCCCGGCACCCAGCACGCAGCACCCAGCACCCTGCACCCAGCACCCCGCCCCGGCCCCGGCACCCAGCCCTCAGCATGCAGCACCCAGCACCCAGCCCCGGCCCCGGCACCCAGCACGCAGCACCCAGCACCCTGCACCCAGCACCCAGCCCCGGCCCCGGCACCCAGCCCCGGCACCCAGCCCCCACCCCCGGCACCCAGCACCCAGCCCCGGCCCCGGCACCCAGCACGCAGCACCCAGCACCCTGCACCCAGCACCCAGCCCCGGCACCCAGCCCTCAGCATGCAGCACCCAGCACCCAGCCCCAGCCCCCAGCCCCCACCCCCGGCACCCAGCCCAGGCCCTGGCACCCAGCACCCAGCCCCGGCCCCGAGCCCCCACCCCCGGCACCCTGCACCCAGCCCCGGCCCCGGCACCCAGCACGCAGCACCCAGCACCCTGCACCCAGCACCCAGCCCCGGCCCCGGCACCCAGCCCTCAGCATGCAGCACCCAGCACCCAGCCCCGGCCCCCAGCCCCCACCCCCGGCACCCAGCCCCGGCCCCGAGTCCCCACCCCCGGCACCCAGCCCCGGCCCTGGCACCCAGCACCCAGCACCCAGCCCCGGCCCCCAGCCCCCACCCCCGGCACCCAGCCCCGGCCCCGAGCCCCCACCCCCGGCACCCAGCCCAGGCCCTGGCACCCAGCACCCAGCCCCGGCCCCCAGCCCCCACCCCCAGCCCCCAGCCCCCACCCCTGGCACCCAGCCCCGGCCCCGGCACCCAGCCCTCAGCACGCAGCACCCAGCACCCAGCCCCGGCCCCCAGCCCCCACCCCCGGCAACCCAGCCCCGGCCCCGGCACCCAGCCCCGGCACCCAGCCCCCACCCCCGGCACCCAGCACCCAGCCCCGGCCCCGGCACCCAGCCCCGGCCCCGGCACCCAGCCCCGGCCCCGGCACCCAGCCCCCACCCCCGGCACCCAGCACCCAGCCCCGGCCCCGGCACCCAGCCCCGGCCCCGGCACCCAGCCCCGGCACCCAGCCCCGGCCCCGGCACCCAGCCCCGGCCCCGGCACCCAGCCCCGGCCCCCAGCACCCAGCCCCGGCCCCGGCACCCAGCCCCGGCACCCAGCACCCAGCCGCGGCCCTGGCACCCAGCACCCAGACCTGGCCCCGGCACCCAGCCCCGGCCCCGGCACCCAGCCCCGGCACCCAGCACCCAGCCCCGGCCCCCAGCCCCCACCCCCAGCACCCAGCCCCGGCACCCAGCCCCGGCACCCAGCACCCAGCCCCGGCCCCGGCACCCAGCCCCGGCACCCAGCACCTGGCACCCAGCACCCAGCCCCAGCACCCAGCCCTGGCACCCGGCACCCAGCCCCGGCACCCAGCACGCAGCACCCAGCACCCGGCACCCAGCACCCAGCACCTGGAACCCAGCACCCGGCACCCAGCACCCGGCACCCAGCACCTGGCACCCAGCACCCAGCCCCAGCACCCAGCCCTGGCACCCGGCACCCAGCCCCGGCACCCAGCACGCAGCACCCAGCACCCGGCACCCAGCACCCAGCACCTGGAACCCAGCACCCGGCACCCAGCACCCAGCCCCGGCACCCAGCCCCGGCACCCAGCACCCAGCCCCTGGCACCCAGCACCCAACCCCGGCACCCAGCACCCAGCACCCGGCACCCAGCACCCAGCCCCCGGCACCCAGCACCCAGCCCCGGCACCCAGCCCCGGCACCCAGCACCCAGCCCCGGCACCCAGCACCCAGCCCCGGCACCCAGCACCCAGCACCCAGCACCCAGCCCCCGGCACCCAGCACCGGCACCCAGCCCCCACCCCCGGCACCCAGCACCCAGCCCCGGCCCCGGCACCCAGCCCCGGCCCCGGCACCCAGCCCCGGCCCCGGCACCCAGCCCCGGCCCCCAGCACCCAGCCCCGGCCCCGGCACCCAGCCGCGGCACCCAGCACCCAGCCCCGGCCCTGGCACCCAGCACCCAGACCTGGCCCCGGCACCCAGCACCCAGCCCCGGCCCCGGCACCCAGCCCCGGCACCCAGCCCCGGCCCCGGCACCCAGCCCCGGCCCCGGCACCCAGCCCCGGCCCCCAGCACCCAGCCCCGGCCCTGGCACCCAGCACCCAGACCTGGCCCCGGCACCCAGCACCCAGCCCCGGCCCCGGCACCCAGCCCCGGCACCCAGCACCCAGCCCCGGCCCCCACCCCCAGCACCCAGCCCCGGCACCCAGCCCCGGCACCCAGCACCCAGCCCCGGCCCCGGCACCCAGCCCCGGCCCCGGCACCCAGCCCCGGCAGCCAGCACCCAGCCCCGGCACCCAGCCCCGGCACCCAGCCCCGGCCCGGCACCCAGCCCCGGCACCCAGCCCCGGCACCGGCACCCAGCCCTGGCACCCAACCCCGGCACCCAGCCCCGGCCCCGGCACCCAGCACCCAGCACCCAGCACCCAGCCCCGGCACCCAGCCCCGGCACCCAACCCCGGCACCCAGCCCCGGCCCCGGCACCCAGCCCCAGCCCCGGCCCCAGCCCCGGCACCCAACCCCGGCACCCAACCCCGGCACCCAGCCCCGGCACCGGCACCCAGCCCCGGCACCCAACCCCGGCACCCGGCCCCGGCACCCAGCACCTGGCACCCAGCACCCGGCACCCAGCACCCGGCACCCAGCACCTGGCACCCTGCACCCAGCCCCAGCACCCAGCCCTGGCACACGGCACCCAGCCCCGGCACCCAGCACGCAGCACCCAGCACCCGGCACCCAGCACCCAGCACCTGGCACCCAGCACCCGGCACCCAGCACCCGGCACCCAGCACCCGGCACCCAGCACCCAGCCCCCGGCACCCAGCACCCAGCCCCGGCACCCAGCACCCAGCACCCGGCACCCAGCACCCAGCCCCGGCACCCAGCCCCGGCACCCAGCACCCAGCCCCCGGCCCCCGGCACCCAGCACCCAGCCCCAGCACCCAGCCCCCGGCCCCCGGCACCCAGCACCCAGCCCCAGCACCCAGCCCCGGCACCCAGCCCCGGCACCCAGCACCCAGCCCCGGCACCCAGCATCCAGCCCCGGCACCCAGCACCCAGCCCCCGGCACCCAGCCCCGGCACCCAGCCCCGGCACCCAGCACCCAGCCCCGGCACCCAGCACCCAGCACCCAGCACCCAGCACCCAGCCCCCGGCACCCAGCACCCGGCCGCGGAACCCAGCCCCGGCACCCAGCCCCGGCCCCCGGCACCCAGCACCCGGCACCCGGCCCCGGCACCCAGCCCCCGGCCCCGGCACCCAGCCCCCGGCCCCCAGCACCCAGCCCCCGGCACCCGGCACCCGGCACCCAGCACCCAGCACCCAGCCCCGGACACCAAGCACCCAGCACCCAGCCCCGGACACCAAGCACCCAGCACCCAGCACCGTCACCGGGCACCAAGCACCAAGCACCCAGCCCCGGCACCCAGCCCCATCACTGGGCACCAAGCACCCAGCACCCAGCCCCGGCACCCAGCCCCATCACTGGGCACCAAGCACCAAGCACCCGGCCCCATCACTGGGCACCAAGCACCCAGCACCCAGTCCCGGCACCCAGCCCCATCACTGGGCACCAAGCACCAAGCACCCAGCACCCAGCCCTGGCACCCAGCCCCGTCACCGGGCACCCAGCACCCAGCACCCAGCCCCGGCACCCGGCCCCATCACTGGGCACCAAGCACCAAGCACCCAGCCCCGGCACCCAGCCCCGTCACCGGGCACCAAGCACCCAGCACCCAGTCCCGGCACCCAGCCCCGGCACCCAGCCCCGTCACCGGGCACCAAGCACCAAGCACCCGGCCCCATCACTGGGCACCAAGCACCCAGCACCCAGTCCCGGCACCCAGCCCCCGGCACCCAGCCCCCGGCACCCGGCACCCAGCCCCCGGCACCCAGCCCCCGGCACCCGGCACCCAGCCCCGGCACCCAGCCCCGGCACCCAGCCCCCGGCACCCAGCCCCCGGCACCCGGCACCCAGCCCCCGGCACCCAGCCCCCGGCACCCGGCACCCAGCCCCCGGCACCCGGCACCCAGCCCCCGGCCCCCAGCACCCAGCCCCCGGCACCCAGCCCCCGGCACCCAGCCCCGGCACCCAGCCCCGGCACCCGGCACCCAGCCCCCGGCACCCGGCACCCAGCCCCCGGCCCCCAGCACCCAGCCCCCGGCACCCGGCACCCAGCACCCAGCACCCAGCCCCAGACACCAAGCACCCAGCACCCAGCCCCGGCACCCAGCACCCAGCACCTTGCCCCGGGCACCAAGCACCCAGCACCCAGCACCCAGCACCGTCACCGGGCACCAAGCACCCAGCACCCAGCCCCAGCACCCAGCACCCAGCCCCGGCACCCGGCCCCATCACTGGGCACCAAGCACCAAGCACCCAGCCCCGGCACCCAGCCCCGTCACCGGGCACCAAGCACCCAGCCCCGGCACTCAGCACCCAGTCCCGGCACCCAGCACCCAGCCCCGGCACCCCGCACCCAGCCCCGGCACCCAACACCCAGCACCCAACACCCAGCACCCACTGCTAATCCCCACACCCAGCACTCAAACATCATGAACACTCAAATTTCCAGCACCCAGCTGGGCCCTGCGGTAATCCAGGGTTTGTCAAATTGTGCTCACGAGATGGCGTCAACCATGGCCAGGCCCATGTGAATGGAGCAGGCAGCGTGATCATCCCGGTTAACAGGTAATCCACAGATGCAGTAGTAACAATCCCCCAGGATCTTGATCCGTAGCTGATGGTATTTCTAAGGAATGGAGGAAGATTTTACTCATTGTGAAGAATCAGAAGGTCAGACTCACTCGCTACCCACTCTCACCGCCTGCTGCCAGCCCGCGTTACACCCAGTCTGAGTCTGCAACTGGCTTGAGTGTGTGCCCGGTGCGAGTATGTTGGCTTTGTGAGTGCAAGCATCGCGTAAGTGTGCACACGTGTGTGCGCGGTGTGAGTGTGCACGCAGTGTACGTGTGCCGATTATGTGTGACGTGTCTGTGTGTTTGCACCATGTGAGTGTGCACTCAGCGTGAGTGCAACATGAAAGTGTGCTTGGCATGAGTGTGTGCAGTGTGAGTGTGTGCTGAGTGTCAGTAGTGTGAATGTGTGCTGAGTGTGTGCAGTGTGAGTGTGTGCTGAGTGTGAGTGTGTGCAGTGTGAGTGTGTGCTGCGAGTGAGTGCAGTGTGAGTGTGTGCTGAGTGTGAGTAGTGTGAATGTGTGCTGAGTGTGTGTGCAGTGTGAGTGTGTGCTGAGTGTGAGTAGTGTGAATGTGTGCTGAGTGTGAGTGTGTGCAGTGTGAGTGTGTGCTGAGAGTGAGTGCAGTGTGAGAGTGTGCTGCGAGTGAGTGTGTGCAGTGTGAGTGTGTGCTGCGAGTGAGTGTGTGCAGTGTGAGCGTGTGCTGCGAGTGAGTGTGTGCAGTGTGCGTGTGTGCTGAGTGAGTGTGTGCACAGTGAGTGTGTGCAGTGTGAGTGTGTGCTGCGAGTGAGTGTGTGCACAGTGAGTGTGTGCAGTGTGAGTGTGTGCTGCGAGTGAGTGTGTGCACAGTGAGTGTGTGCACAGTGAGTGTGTGCACAGTGAGCATGTGCTGCGAGTGAGTGTGTGCACAGTGAGTGTGTGCACAGTGGGTGTGTTCTGGGAGTGAGTGTGTGCACAGTGAGTGTGTGCACAGTGAGTGTGCGCACAGTGAGTGTGTGCTGCGAGTGAGTGTGTGCACAGTGAGTGTGTGCACAGTGAGTGTGTGCACAGTGAGTGTGTGCACAGTATGTGCTGCGAGTGAGTGTGTGCACAGTGTGTGTGTGCACAGTGAGTGTGTGCACAATGAGTGTGTGCTGTGAGTGAGTGTGTGCACAGTGAGTGTGTGCACAGTGAGTGTGTGCTGCGAGTGAGTGTGTGCACAGTGAGTGTGTGCACAGTGAGTGTGTGCACAGTATGTGCTGCGAGTGAATGTGTGCACAGTGAGTGTGTGCACAGTGAGTGTGTGCACAGTGAGTGTGTGCACAGTGAGTGTGTACCATCAGGACAGTCTCACCGCTGCCAGTTTATCGAAGCGAGCGAAGAGCTCGTTGAGGAGTTTCACCAGTTCCTGAGCGCTGCAGCTCGATGATAACCGAGTGAAACCGACAATATCCGCAAAGAGAATGCTGAGGGCAAGAGAAACACAGTTACTGCAGCCCCACCCCCACCCCGCCCCCACCCCACCCCACCAACATACCCAGCACCCACTCCCCCACCCAGTACCCACCCCTCCCCCACCCCACACCCATCCCACTCCCCCCGGACCCCATCCCCCTACCCCACCCAGTACCCACCCTAACCCACCCCCATCCCACCCAACACCCACTCTCCCCCCGGACCCCATCCCCCTACCCCACCCAGTACCCACCCCACCCCACCAGCGTACCCAGCACCCACTCCCCCCCCCACCCCACCCCACCCCCATCCCACTCCCCCCCGGACCACATCCCCCTACCCCACCCAGTACCCACCCCACCCCACCAGCGTACCCAGCACCCACTCCCCCACCCAGTATCCACCCCGCCCCACCCCACCCCCATCCCACTCCCCCCCGGACCCCATCCCCCTACCCCACCCAGTACCCACCCCACCCCACCAGCGTACCCAGCACCCACTCCCCCACCCAGTACCCACCCCGCCCTACCCCACCCCATCCCACTCCCCCCCGGACCCCATCCCCCTACCCCACCCAGTACCCACCCCACCCCACCAGCGTACCCAGCACCCACTCCCCCACCCAGTACCCACCCCGCCCCACCCCCATCCCACTCCCCCCCGGACCCCATCCCCCTACCCCACCCAGTACCCACCCCACCCCACCCCACCAGCGTACCCAGCACCCACTCCCCCACCCAGTACCCACCCCGCCCCACCCCCATCCCACTCCCCCCCGGACCCCATCCCCCTACCCCACCCAGTACCCACCCCACCCCACCCCACCAGCGTACCCAGGGAGCAGCCAAACCCTCTGGGTTGGAGAATTCCAAAGATTCCTAACCCTTTTCCCCCCAGCTCAATCCTAAATGATCTTTATCCAGAGATTGTGACCCCGTGTTTTCGATTCTCCGCCCACTCAGGATAAACATCCCCTCTCCCCAATCAAACCCCCCATTTGTAACTTTCACTCAGACCACTTCTCATTCTTCTAAACACCAGAGAATATGGAGCGGATTTACTCTCTCTCGTCACAGGACCTCCCATCCAGCACCAAGTGACCTGCCCAGCATCCGCATCCCAGCATTAGCAACCAGGACCCGGAACGCCCACGACACCCAGCATCTGATTAACACAGCGTCCCTCACCCCAGGGTGGCATCGGGTAAGCTGCAGAAACCTCTTCTCAATCTGGATTTAACACCCAAACGTCTATCAATGGCCCTCCCTCTCTCCCCACCTTTGAACCCAGCTTCATCTTTATTTCTCTCTCTTTCCATCTCTCTCTCTGCCAGTGTTTGCGCTCTATTCCTCTCCCTCAGTCTCTGCTCTGTACCTGACTCTCACATGTCAGTACATGTCACTGTCATGTCAGTACATGTCACTGTCATGTCGGTACATGTATCTCATGTCAGTACATGTCACTGTCATGTCAGTACATGTCACTGTCATGTCGGTACATGTTTCTCTGTACCTGACTCTCTCATGTCGGTACATGTCACTGTCATGTCGGTACATGTCACTGTCATGTCGGTACATGTATCGCATGTCAGTACATGCCACTGTCATGTCAGTACGTCACTGTCATGTCGGCACATGTCTCTCTGTACCTGACTCTCTCATGTCAGTACATGTCACTGTCATGTCGGTACATGTCTCTCTGTACCTGACTCTCTCATGTCGGTACATGTCACTGTCATGTCAATACATGTCACTGTCATGTCGGTACATGTCTCTCTGTACCTGACTCGTGTCGGTACATGTTACTGTCATGTCGGTACATGTCTCTCTGTACCTGACTCTCTCATGTCGGTACATGTCACTGTCATGTCGGTACATGTCACTGTCATGTCGGTACATGTCTCTGTACCTGACTCTCTCATGTCGGTACATGTCACTGTCATGTCGGTACATGTCTCTCTGTACCTGACTCTCTCATGTCGGTACATGTCACTGTCATGTCGGTACATGTCACTGTCATGTCGGTATATGTCTCTCTGTACCTGACTCTCTCGTGTCGGTACAAGTTACTGTCATGTCGGTACATGTCTCTCTGTACCTGACTCTCTCGTGTTGGTACATGTTACTGTCATGTCGGTACATGTCTCTCTGTACCTGACTCTCTCGTGTCGGTACATGTTACTGGCATGTATGTACATGTCTCTCTGTACCTGACTCTCTCATGTCGGTACATGTCACTGTCATGTCGGTACATGTCTCTCTGTACCTGACTCTCTCATGTCGGTACATGTCACTGTCATGTTAGTACATGTCACTGTCATGCCGGTACATGTGTCTCTGTACCTGACTCTCTCGTGTCGGTACATGTTACTGTCATGTCGGTACATGTCTCTCTGTACCTGGCTCTCTCATGTCGGTACATGTTACTGTCATGTCGGTACATGTCACTGTCATGTCGGTACATGTCACTGTCATTTCGGTACATGTCTTTCTGTACCTGACTCATGCCGGTACATGTCACTGTCATGTCGGTACATGTCACTGTCATGTCGGTACATGTCTCTCTGTACCTGACTCTCTCATGTCGGTACATGTCACTGTCATGTCGGTACATGTCTCTGTACCTGACTCTCTCGTGTCGGTACATGTTACTGTCACGTCGGTACATGTCTCTCTGTACCTGACTCTCTCGTGTCGGTACATGTTACTGTCATGTCGGTACATGTCTCTCTGTACCTGACTCTCATGTCGGTACATGTCACTGTCATGTCGGTACATGTCTCTGTACCTGACTCTCTCGTGTTGGTACATGTTACTGTCATGTCGGTACATGTCTCTCTGTACCTGACTCTCTCATGTCGGTACATGTTACTGTCATGTCGGTACATGTCACTGTCATGTCAGTACATGTCACTGTCATGTCGGTACATGTCCCTCTGTACCTGACTCTCTCGTGTCGGTACATGTTACTGTCATGTCGGTACATGTCTCTCTGTACCTGACTCTCTCGTGTCGGTACATGTCACTGTCATGTCGGTACATGTCTCTCTGTACCTGACTCTCTCATGTCGGTACATGTTACTGTCATGTCGGTACATGTCTCTCTGTACCTGACTCTCTCATGTCGGTACATGTTACTGTCATGTCGGTACATGTCACTGTCATGTCAGTACATGTCACTGTCATGTCGGTACATGTCCCTCTGTACCTGACTCTCTCGTGTCGGTACATGTTACTGTCATGTCGGTACATGTCTCTCTGTACCTGACTCTCTCGTGTCGGTACATGTCACTGTCATGTCGGTACATGTCTCTCTGTACCTGACTCTCTCATGTCGGTACATGTTACTGTCATGTCGGTACATGTCTCTCTGTACCTGACTCTCTCATGTCGGTACATGTACATGGTGTTGAACTGTTGCAGCTCCTTTGACTCTTTGTCCTTTTTCATATCGTTTAACATCTCGTCTGCAATGTGTTTTGGTAGAATAGACAGAAGGAGACGTTCCTGAAAAAGAAGAAACATGGTGATGGGGGGGCTCCGACACTAAAAGAGGGGGGGGGCACAGTGGGTTAGCCCTGCTGCCTCACGGCGCTGAGGTCCCAGGTTCGATCCCGGCTCTGGGTCACTGTCCGTGTGGAGTTTGCACATTCTCCCCGTGTCTGCGTGGGTTTCGCCCCCACAACCCAAAGATGTGCAGGGTAGGTGGATTGGCCGTGCTAAATTGCCCCTGAATTGGAAAAATAAATCATCATGATTTATGCACGGTAGCACAGTGGTTAGCACTGTGGCTTCACAGCGCCAGGGTCCCAGGTTCGATTCCCCGCTGGGTCACTGTCTGTGCGGAGTTTGCACGTTCTCCCCGTGTCCGCGTGGGTTTCCTCCGGGTGCTCCGGTTTCCTCCCACAGTCCAAAGACGTGCAGGTTAGGTGGATTGGCCGTGCTAAATTACCCGTAGTGTCCATAAGGGTTGGGAGGGGTTATTGGGTTGCGGGGATAAGGTGGAAGTGAGGGATTAATGTGGGTCGGTGCAGACTCGATGGGCCGAATGGCCTCCTTCTGCACTGTATGTTCTATGTAATCTATGCCAATGAATAGCCGATTTAACTGAGGACCAGAGTCCAGGCAGAGAGAATGGACAGGAATAACGCAGGGAGCATATGGGCAATGGTGTACTCAGGGGGGTGGGAGGAGATTGAAATGATGGGCACAGTGTACGGTGAGGTGGAACGTTTAGCTGCAGAGCGAGATTATTTATTGACTATTTTGTATCATTGTTGACAAGTGAAGAAAATTGGACAAAATATCAGGAGTGGAGGTTGTGGAGGTAATGGATGGGGTGAGAATTGAGAGGCTGGGAAGTTGGTTCCATCAGGAGCGGTACATCACTGTTATATATGTGGGCAATATCTCTTTAATAACATGCGAGACATCATTCAGTGACTTTGCGGCTATTTGGGGGCCAAACCGCGTACAGTGAGGTGGTATTTAATAAACCTCCGCGGGCCTTGCATTAAACCCACATCCTTCAAAATCCATTTATTTGGGACTGTTAGTCCAAAGATACATCAGTCACCTGGGTCAGGTGGCTTCAAGCCTTGGTTGCAAAAGAGAATGGGAGTGGGGACAAGGGCTTGTCATAATCTTCCATAAACTTCCCTAGATACGGCGGAGAGGTGCCGGAGGATTGGAGACTGGCAAATGTGACACCCTTATTGAAGGAAGTGTAATCCAGTACCGACAGGGCGGTCAGTTAAACATCATTGGGTAAGGTTTCTAAAACAATCATCAGGTAACAAAAAACAGACACTTTGAGAGAGCTCTGTAGCTGGGTCAATATCCTGGAACTCCCTCCCTAACAGCACAGCGGGTGTACCTACACCTCACGGGCTACAGCGGTTCAAGAAGGCAGCTCACCCCCAATAAATGCCGGCCTAGCCAGCGACACCCACATCCCATAAATTAATTTTCAGAAGGCCCTGTCTTGTCTCCGCTGCAGTAAATGGGCCGAGGGAGATTGCGACGGCCGTGATGACGATACTGAGCTCCCGACAGCAGAGTCTGTAAACAGGAAAGGCCAGTCAGGGGAGAGTTTCCCGGAAGGCAGTTCAAACTTTTAATGAGGCAACATTAAAGTCCCTGGGCACAGTGACCAAATTAGAGTGAGAGCAATCCCAGGGAGACTAAAGCCCAGTTACAATGACAAAGAAATAAAACTGGTAGACCTTGAGCAACATGGATTTATGAAGGGAAAATCATGCTTGACAAATCTGTTGGAAGTCTTTGAAGATGTAACCAGTACAGTCGACAAGGGGGAGCCAGTCGATGTGGTATATTTGGACTTTCAGAAGGCGTTTGACAAAGTCCCGCAGAAGAGATTATTGTGCAAAATTAAAGCACATGGGATTGGGGGAAATGTATTGAGGTGGATAGAAAACTGGTTGGCAGAGAGGAAACAAAGAGTAGGGATTAATGAGTCCTTTTCAAATGACCAGGCAGTAACCAGTGGGGTACCACAGGGATCGGTGCTGGGACCCCAGCTATTCACAATATATATTAGGGGCTGGATTATCACAGTGGGCTAAACAGCTGGCTTGTAATGTAGAACAATGCCAGCAGCGCGGGTTCAATTCCCGTTCCAGCCTCCCCGAACAGGCGCCGGAATGTGGCGACTAGGAGCTTTTCACAGTAACTTCATTGAAGCCTATGTGTGACAATAAGCTATTATTATTTTTATTATTATTAATGATTTGGATGAGGGAACAAAATGTAACATCTCAAAGTTTGCAGATGATACCAAGTTGGGTGGGAGGGTGAATTGTGACGAGGATGCAGGGATCCTACAGCAAGATCTGGACAGGTTGGACGAGTGGGCAAACCAATGGCAGATGCAGTATAATTTGGATAAGTGTGAGGTTATTCATTTTGGAAGCAAAAACAGGAAGGAGATTACTACCTGAATGGTTGTAAATTGGGAGAGGGGAGCGTGCAGCGGGACCTGGGTGTCCTTGTGCACCAGTCGCTGAAGGTAAGCAGCAGGTACAGCAGGCGGTAAAGAAGGCTAATGGTATGTTGGCCTTCATAGCGAGAGGTTTCGAGTACAGGAGCAGGGATGTGTTGCTGCAATTATACAGGGCCTTGGTGAGGCCACACCTGGAGTATTGTGGGCAGTTTTGGTCTCCTTCTCTGAGGAAGGATGTTCTTGCTCTCGAGGGAGAGCAGCGAAGGTTTACCAGACTGATTCCAGGGATGGCGGGACTGTCGTACGAGGAGAGATTGACTAGACAAAAGAACAAAGAAATGTACAGCACAGGAACAGGCCCTTCGGCCCTCCAAGCCCGTGCCGACCATGCTGCCCGACTAAACTACAATCTTCTACACTCCCTGGGTCCGTATCCCTCTATTCCCATCCTATTCATATATTTGTCAAGATGCCCCTTAAATGTCCCTATCGTCCCTGCTTCCACCACCTCCTCCGGTAGCGAGTTCCAGGCACCCACTACCCTCTGCGTAAAAAACTTGCCTCGTACAACTACTCTAAACCTTGCCCCTCTCACCTTAAACCTATGCCCCCTAGTAATTGACCCCTCTACCCTGGGGAAAAGCCTCTGACTATCCACCCTGTCTATGCCCCTCATAATTTTGTAGACCTCTATCAGGTCACCCCTCAACCTCCTTCGTTCCAGTGAGAACAAACCGAGTTTATTCAATCGCTCCTCATAGCTTATGCCCTCCATACCAGGCAACATTCTGGTAAATCTCTTCTGCACCCTCTCTAAAGCCTCCACATCCTTCTGGTAGTGTGGCGACCAGAATTGAACACTATACTCCAAGTGTGGCCTAACTAAGGTTCTTAGTTAGGCCACCTCTTAGTTAAGGTTCCTGTGCTGCACTTAACTAAGGTTCGACAGCTGCAACTAAGGTTCTCTATACAGTTCTATACAGACTCGGTTGGGATTGTTCTCGCTGAAGTTCAGAAGAATGAGGGGGGATCTCAAAGAGACTTATAAAAATCGAACAGGACTGGAGAGGGTCGATGCAGGGAAGATGTTACCAAGATGGGGTTAGTGTATAGCGAGCTTTACTCTGTATCTAACCCCGTGCTGTACCTGTCCTGGGAGTGTTTGATGCGGACAGTGTAGAGGGAGCTTTACTCTGTATCTAACCCCGTGCTGTACCTGTCCTGGGAGTGTTTGATGGGGACAGTGTAGAGGGAGCTTTACTCTGTATCTAACCCCGTGCTGTACCTGTCCTGGGAGTGTTTGATGGGGACAGTGTAGAGGGAGCTTTACTCTGTATCTAACCCCGTGCTGTACCTGACCTGGGAGTGTTTGAAGGGGACAGTGTATAGCGAGCTTTACTCTGTATCTAACCCCGTGCTGTACCTGTCCTGGGAGTGTTTGATCAGGACAGTGTAGAGGGAGCTTTACTCTGTATCTAACCCCGTGCTGTACCTGTCCTGGGAGTGTTTGATGAGGACAGTGTAGAGGGAGCTTTACTCTGTATCTAACCCCGTGCTGTACCTGACCTGGGAGTGTTTGATGGGGACAGTGTAGAGGGAGCTTTACTCTGTATCTAACCCCGTGCTGTACCTGCCCTGGGAGTGTTTGATGGGGACAGTGTGGAGGGAGCTTTACTCTGTATCTAACCCTGTGCTGTACCTGTCCTGGGAGTGTTTGATGGTGCAGTGTATAGCGAGCTTTACTCTGTATCTAACCCCGTGCTGTACCTGTCCTGGGAGTGTTTGATGGGGACAGTGCGGAGGGAGCTTTACTCTGTATCTAACCCCGTGCTGTACCTGTCCTGGGAGTGTTTGATGGGGACAGTGTAGAGGGAGCTTTACTCTGTATCTAACCCCGAGCTGTACCTGTCCTGGGAGTGTTTGATGGGGACAGTGTAGAGGGAGCTTTATTCTGTATCTAACCCCGTGCTGTCCCTATCCTGGGAGTGTTGATGGCGACAGTGTAGAGGGAGCTTTACTCTGTATCTAACCCCGTGCTGTACCTGTCCTGGGAGTGTTGATGGGGACAGCGTAGAGAGAGCTTTACTCTGTATCTAACCCCATGCTGTACCAGTCCTGGGAGTGTTTGATGGGGACAGTGTGGAGGGAGCTTTACTCTGTATCTAACCCCATGCTGTACCTGTCCTGGGAGTGTTTGATGGGGACAGTGTAGAGGGAGCTTTACTCTGTATCTAACCCCGTGCTGTACCTGACCTGGGAGTGTTTGATGGGGACAGTGTTGCGGGAGCTTTACTCTGTATCTAACCCCGTGCTGTACCTGTCCTGGGACTGTTTGATGGGGACAGTGTGGAGGGAGCTTTACTCTGTATGTAACCCCGTGCTTTACCTGACCTGGGAGTGTTTGATGGGGACAGTGTGGAGGGAGCTTTACTCTGTATCTAACCCCGTGCTGTACCTGTCCTGGGAGTGTTTGATGGGGACAGTGTAGAGGGAGCTTTACTCTGTATCTAACCCCGTGCTGAAACTGTCCTGCGAGTGTTTGATGGGGACGGTGTAGAGGGAGATTTACTCTGTATCTAACCCCGTGCTGTACCTGTCCTGGGAGTGTTCAATGGGGACTGTGTAGAGGGAGATTTACTCTGTATCTAACCCCGTGCTGTGCCTGTCCTGGGAGTGTTTGATGGGGACTGTGTAGAGGGAGATTTACTCTGTATCTAACCCCGTGCTGTACCTGTCCTTGGAGTGTTTGATGGGGACAGTGTAGAGGGAGCTTTACTCTGTATCTAACCCCGTGCTGTACCTGTCCTGGGAGTGTTTGATGGGGACAGTGTAGAGGGAGCTTTACTCTGTATCTAACCCCGTGCTGTCCCTGTCCTGGGAGTGTTTGATGGGGACTGTGTAGAGGGAGATTTACTCTGTATCTAACCCCGTGCTGTCCCTGTCCTGGGAGTGTTTGATGGGGACAGTGTAGAGGGAGCTTTACTCTGTATCTAACCCCGTGCTGTACCTGTCCTTGGAGTGTTTGATGGGGACAGTGTAGAGGGAGCTTTACTCTGTATCTAACCCCGTGCTGTACCAGTCCTGGGAGTGCTTGATGGGGACAGTGTAGAGGGAGCTTTACTCTGTATCTAACCCCGTGCTGTACCTGTCCTGGGAGTGTTTGATGGGGACAGTGTAGAGGGAGCTTTACTCTGTATCTAACCCCGTGCTGTACCTGTTCTGGGAATGTTTGGTGGGGACAGTGTAGAGGGAGCTTTACTCTGTATCTAACCCCGTGCTGTCCCTGTCCTGGGAGTGTTTGATGGGGACTGTGTAGAGGGAGCTTTACTCTGTATCTAACCCCGTGCTGTCCCTGTCCTGGGAGTGTTTGATGGGGACAGTGTGGAGGGAGCTTTACTCTGTATCTAACCCCGTGCTGTATCTGTCCTGGGAGTGTTTGATGGGGACAGTGTAGAGGGAGCTTTACTCTGTATCTAACCCCGTGCTGTACCTGTCCTGGGAGTGTTTGATGGGGACAGTGTAGAGGGAGCTTTACCCTGTATCTAACCCCGTGCTGTACCTGTCCTGGGAGTGTTTGATGGGGACAGTGTAGAGGGAGCTTTACCCTGTATCTAACCCCGTGCTGTACCTGTCCTGGGAGTGTTTGATGGGGACAGTGTAGAGGGAGCTTTACTCTGTATCTAACCCCGTGCTGTACCTGTCCTGGGAGTGTTTGATGGGGACAGTGTAGAGGGAGATTTACTCTGTATCTAACCCCGTGCTGTACCTGTCCTTGGAGTGTTTGATGGGGACAGTGTAGAGGGAGCTTTACTCTGTATCTAACCCCGTGCTGTACCTGTCCTGGGAGTGTTTGATGGGGACAGTGTAGAGGGAGCTTTACTCTGTATCTAACCCCGTGCTGTCCCTGTCCTGGGAGTGTTTGATGGGGACTGTGTAGAGGGAGATTTACTCTGTATCTAACCCCGTGCTGTCCCTGTCCTGGGAGTGTTTGATGGGGACAGTGTAGAGGGAGCTTTACTCTGTATCTAACCCCGTGCTGTACCTGTCCTTGGAGTGTTTGATGGGGACAGTGTAGAGGGAGCTTTACTCTGTATCTAACCCCGTGCTGTACCAGTCCTGGGAGTGCTTGATGGGGACAGTGTAGAGGGAGCTTTACTCTGTATCTAACCCCGTGCTGTACCTGTCCTGGGAGTGTTTGATGGGGACAGTGTAGAGGGAGCTTTACTCTGTATCTAACCCCGTGCTGTACCTGTTCTGGGAATGTTTGGTGGGGACAGTGTAGAGGGAGCTTTACTCTGCATCTAACCCCGTGCTGTCCCTGTCCTGGGAGTGTTTGATGGGGTCTGTGTAGAGGGAGCTTTACTCTGTATCTAACCCCGTGCTGTCCCTGTCCTGGGAGTGTTTGATGGGGACAGTGTGGAGGGAGCTTTACTCTGTATCTAACCCCGTGCTGTATCTGTCCTGGGAGTGTTTGATGGGGACAGTGTAGAGGGAGCTTTACTCTGTATCTAACCCCGTGCTGTACCTGTCCTGGGAGTGTTTGATGGGGACAGTGTAGAGGGAGCTTTACCCTGTATCTAACCCCGTGCTGTACCTGTCCTGGGAGTGTTTGATGGGGACAGTGTAGAGGGAGCTTTACCCTGTATCTAACCCCGTGCTGTACCTGTCCTGGGAGTGTTTGATGGGGACAGTGTAGAGGGAGCTTTACTCTGTATCTAACCCCGTGCTGTACCTGTCCTGGGAGTGTTTGATGGGGACAGTGTAGAGGGAGCTTTACTCTGTATCTAACCCCGTGCTGTACCTGTCCTGGGAGTGTTTGATGGGGACAGTGTAGAGGGAGCTTTACCCTGTATCTAACCCCGTGCTGTACCTGTCCTGGGAGTGTTTGATGGGGACAGTGTAGAGGGAGCTTTACCCTGTATCTAACCCCGTGCTGTACCGGTCCTGGGAGTGTTTGATGGGGACAGTGTAGAGGGAGCTTTACTCTGTATCTAACCCCGTGCTGTACCTGTCCTGTGAGTGTTTGATGGGGACAGTGTAGAGGGAGCTTTACTCTGTATCTAACCCCATGCTGTACCTGTCCTGGGAGTGTTTGATGGGGACAGTGTAGAGGGAGCTTTACTCTGTATCTAACCCCGTGCTGTACCTGTCGTGGGAGTGTTTGATGGGGACAGTGTAGAGGGAGCTTTACTCTGTATCTCACCCCGGGCTGTACCTGTCTTGGGAGTGTTTGATGGGGACAGTGTAGAGGGAGCTTTACTCTGTATCTAACCCCGTGCTGTACCTGTCCTGGGAGTGTTTGATGGGGACAGTGTAGAGGGAGCTTTACTCTGTATCTAACCCTATGCTGTACCTGTCCTGGGAATGTTTGATGGGGACAGTGTAGAGGGAGCTTTACCCTGTATCTAACCCCATGCTGTAATTGGAATGGTGTGAGGCTCGGCCCCAAGAACAGTCTAAATTCAGTGTGAGTGACAGGAGTAGTGTCTTGTGGTGTCTCCAGTTTGTGCTGTCCAGTTACAGGAGTTAAGTCTGTCGGGTTTTACCACAAACACATAGATGATGTCTCCTTGCTGAATATTTGAATGGAAGGCAGCTGTGGACCCCTCACCTGCTGCTGGCTCTGCTCTTCCAGGTTGAGTTTAACCTCGAGAGATTGCCGGGCCTCGAGGAATGCTTTGCGATGCTTACGGTCCGCCATGTAGTAGGACATGATCCCCACAGTGATGACACACAGGTAGATACTGACATTGGCCATGAGCTGACAGAGGGAAAGGGACACACAGGAGAATTAAAGAGCTGGTTAGAGTGTTGAACAGAAATGTTATCACTGCAGCCCTATTGATCAGACATTGGCCAATGGTTAAATAACTATTGGTCAATCACCGAGTACTGACTGATCAATCATTGGCCAATAATGGACAGCAAAGAGGAGATGGTGATGTGGTGATATTGTCACTGATTGGGTAGCCCAGAGCCCAGGCGAATATTCGGGTGGAATTTAAATACAAATTTAAATCTGGAATAGAAAGCTAGGCCGGAACGTCCCATTCGTGCCGGTGGATCCACCATTCCCACTGGGCGCACCCACATCCCGGGAGTCCCAGCAGCGAGGGTGCATTCAACGGGAAACGCTATTGACAACGATAGGACCGAAACATCCCTCCGCTGTCCAATGGACAGTCTCCTCGGTCTCCGCTAAACATGTGGTGGGTAGGGAGATTATCCCCCCAGTCTCAGTAACCCTGCCCACGCAATTACCACTGATTTCTGGAAAAGCCTTCTCTGTTCACCAATATCTTATCGGAAAGGAAATCGCCCATCCTTACCCAGTCTGGTCTACATCAATGTGCTAGATTCTTCAATGCCGTCTGAAATGGCCCAGCAATCCATTCAATTCAAGGAAAATTAGGGATGGACAACAAAGAATGGCCTTGCCAATAACGTCGCTTAGATTCCAGTCGGTAACTCACCCCCTGTTACAGCCTGTTAATAATAACAGCCTGGTATCTGTTATTCTGTATATAAACCACCCCGAACCCCTCGATTAGATTCCAGTCTGTAACTCACTCCCGGGTATCTGTTATTCTGTATATAAACCACCCTGAACCCCTCGATTAGATTCCAGTCTGTAACTCACTCCCGGGTGTCTGTTATTCTATATATAAACCACCCTGAACCCCTCGATTAGATTCCAGTCTGTAACTCACTCCCGGGTATCTGTTATTCTATATATAAACCACCCCGAACCCCTCGATTAGATTCCAGTCTGTAACTCACTCCCGGGTATCTGTTATTCTGTATATAAACCACCCTGAACCCCTCGATTAGATTCCAGTCTGTAACTCACTCCCGGGTATCTGTTATTCTGTATATAAACTACCCGAACCCCTCGATTAGATTCCAGTCTGTAACTCACTCCCGGGTATCTGTTATTCTATATATAAACCACCCCGAACCCCTCGATTAGATTCCAGTCTGTAACTCACTCCCGGGTATCTGTTATTCTATATATAAACCACCCCGAACCCCTCGATTAGATTCCAGTCTGTAACTCACTCCCGGGTATCTGTTATTCTATATATAAACCACCCTGAACCCCTCGATTAGATTCCGGTCTGTAACTCACTCCCGGGTATCTGTTATTCTATATATAAACCACCCCGAACCCCTAGATTAGATTCCAGTCTGTAACTCACTCCCGGGCATCTGTTATTCTATATATAAACCACCCTGAACCCCTCGATTAGATTCCGGTCTGTAACTCACTCCCGGGTATCTGTTATTCTATATATAAACCACCCCGAACCCCTAGATTAGATCCCAGTCTGTAACTCAGTCCCGGGTATCTGTTATTCTATATATAAACTCCCCGAACCCCTCGATTAGATTCCAGTCTGTAACTCACTCCCGGGTATCTGTTATTCTGTATATAAACTACCCGAACCCCTCGATTATATTCCAGTCTGTAACTCACTCCCGGGTATCTGTTATTCTATATATAAACCACCCCGAACCCCTCGATTAGATTCCAGTCTGTAACTCACTCCCGGGTATCTGTTATTCTATATATAAACCACCCCGAACCCCTCGATTAGATTCCAGTCTGTAACTCACTCCCGGGTATCTGTTATTCTATATATAAACCACCCTGAACCCCTCGATTAGATTCCGGTCTGTAACTCACTCCCGGGTATCTGTTATTCTATATATAAACCACCCCGAACCCCTAGATTAGATCCCAGTCTGTAACTCAGTCCCGGGTATCTGTTATTCTATATATAAACTCCCCGAACCCCTCGATTAGATTCCAGTCTGTAACTCACTCCCGGGTATCTGTTATTCTATATATAAACTACCCCGAACCCCTCGATTAGATTCCAGTCTGTAACTCACTCCCGGGTATCTGGTATTCTGTATATAAACTACCCGAACCCCTCGATTAGATTCCAGTCTGTAACTCACTCCCGGGTATCTGTTATTCTGTATATAAACTACCCGAACCCCTCGATTATATTCCAGTCTGTAACTCACTCCCGGGTATCTGTTATTCTATATATAAACCACCCCGAACCCCTCGATTAGATTCCAGTCTGTAACTCACTCCCGGGTATCTGTTATTCTATATATAAACCACCCCGAACCCCTCGATTAGATTCCAGTCTGTAACTCACTCCCGGGTATCTGTTATTCTATATATAAACCACCCTGAACCCCTCGATTAGATTCCGGTCTGTAACTCACTCCCGGGTATCTGTTATTCTATATATAAACCACCCCGAACCCCTCGATTAGATTCCAGTCTGTAACTCAGTCCCGGGTATCTGTTATTCTATATATAAACTCCCCGAACCCCTCGATTAGATTCCAGTCTGTAACTCACTCCCGGGTATCTGTTATTCTATATATAAACTACCCCGAACCCCTCGATTAGATTCCAGTCTGTAACTCACTCCCGGGTATCTGTTATTCTACATATCAAACACCCTGAACCCCTCGATTAGATTCCAGTCTGTAACTCACTCCCGGGTATCTGGTATTCTATATATAAACTCCCCGAACCCCTCGATTAGATTCCAGTCTGTAACTCACTCCCGGGTATCTGTTATTCTGTATATAAACTACCCGGACCCCTCGATTAGATTCCAGTCTGTAACTCACTCCCGGGTATCTGTGATTCAATATATAAACCACCCTGAACCCCTCGATTAGATTCCAGTCTGTAACTCACTCCCGGGTATCTGTTATTCTATATCTAAACCACCCCGAACCCCTCGATTAGATTCCAGTCTGTAACTCACTCCCGGGTATCTGGTATTCTACATATAAACCACCCCGAACCCCTCGATTATATTCCAGTCTGTAACTCACTCCCGGGTATCTGTTATTCTGTATATAAACTACCCGAACCCCTCGATTAGATTCCAGTCTGTAACTCACTCTCGGGTATCTGTTATTCTGTATATAAACTACCCGAACCCCTCGATTAGATTCCAGTCTGTAACTCACTCCCGGGTATCTGGTATTCTATATATAAACTCCCCGAACCCCTCGATTAGATTCCAGTCTGTAACTCACTCCCGGGTATCTGTTATTCTGTATATAAACTACCCGAACCCCTCGATTAGATTCCAGTCTGTAACTCACTCCCGGGTATCTGTTATTCTGTATATAAACTACCCGAACCCCTCGATTAGATTCCAGTCTGTAACTCACTCCCGGGTATCTGTTATTCTGTATATAAACTACCCGAACCCCTCGATTATATTCCAGTCTGTAACTCACTCCCGGGTATCTGTTATTCTGTATATAAACTACCCGGACCCCTCGATTAGATTTCAGTCTGTAACTCACTCCCAGGTATCTGTTATTCTGTATATAAACTACCCGGACCCCTCGATTAGATTCCAGTCTGTAACTCACTCCCGGGTATCTGTTATTCTGTATATAAACCACCCCGAACCCCTCGATTATATTCCAGTCTGTAACTCACTCCCGGGTATCTGTTATTCTGTATATAAACCGCCCGAACCCCTCGATTAGATTCCAGTCTGTAACTCACTCCCGGGTATCTGTTATTCTATATATAAACCACCCTGAACTCCTCGATTAGATTCCAGTCTGTAACTCACTCCCGGGTATCTGTTATTCTATATATAAACCACCCTGAACCCCTCGATTAGATTCCAGTCTGTAACTCACTCCCGAGTATCTGTTATTCTATATATAAACCACCCCGAACCCCTCGATTAGATTCCAGTCTGTAACTCACTCCCGAGTATCTGTTATTCCATATATAAACCACCCCGAACCCCTCGATTAGATTCCAGTCTGTAACTCACTCCCGGGTATCTGTTATTCTGTATATAAACTACCCGAACCCCTCGATTATATTCCAGTCTGTAACTCACTCCCGGGTATCTGTTATTCTATATATAAACCACCCTGAACCCCTCGATTAGATTCCAGTCTGTAACTCACTCCCGAGTACCTGTTATTCTATATATAAACCACCCCGAACCCCTCGATTATATTCCAGTCTGTAACTCACTCCCGGGTATTTGTTATTCTATATATAAACTACCCGAACCCCTCGATTAGATTCCAGTCTGTAACTCACTCCCGGGTATCTGTTATTCTATATATAAACCCCCGAACCCCTCGATTAGATTCCAGTCTGTAACTCACTCCCGGGTATCTGTTATTCTATATATAAACCACCCCGAACCCCTCGATTAGATTCCAGTCTGTAACTCACTCCCGGGTATCTGTTATTCTATATATAAACCACCCCGAACCCCTCGATTAGATTCCAGTCTGTAACTCACTCCCGGGTGTCTGTTATTCTATATATAAACCACCCCGAACCCCTCGATTAGATTCCAGTCTGTAACTCACTCCCGGGTATCTGTTATTCTACATATAAACCACCCCGAACCCCTCGATTAGATTCCAGTCTGTAACTCACTCCCGGGTATCTGTTATTCTACATATAAACCACCCCGAACCCCTCGATTAGATTCCAGTCGGTAACTCACTCCCGGGTATCTGTTATTCTATATATAAACCCCCGAACCCCTCGATTAGATTCCAGTCTGTAACTCACTCCCGGGTATCTGTTATTCTATATATAAACCACCCCGAACCCCTCGATTAGATTCCAGTCTGTAACTCACTCCCGGGTATCTGTTATTCTATATATAAACCACCCCGAACCCCTCGATTAGATTCCAGTCTGTAACTCACTCCCGGGTGTCTGTTATTCTATATATAAACCACCCCGAACCCCTCGATTAGATTCCAGTCTGTAACTCACTCCCGGGTATCTGTTATTCTACATATAAACCACCCCGAACCCCTCGATTAGATTCCAGTCGGTAACTCACTCCCGGGTATCTGTTATTCTATATATAAACCACCCCGAACCACTCGATTAGATTCCAGTCTGTAACTCACTCCCGGGTATCTGTTATTCTATATATAAACCACCCCGAACCCCTCGATTAGATTCCAGTGTGTAACTCACTCCCGGGTATCTGTTATTCTATATATAAACTACCCGAACCCCTCGATTAGATTCCATTCTGTAACTCACTCCCGGGTATCTGTTATTCTATATATAAACCATCCTGAACCCCTCGATTAGATTCCAGTCTGTAACTCACTCCCGGGTATCTGTTATTCTATACATAAACCACCCCGATATTATCGCAATTTTCCTTTCCCCAGTTTAGCCCCTTAACGCGAGGGTTACTCTCATCCCTGTCCAAAAGTACCCCAAAACTTACAGAATTGTGGTCACTACTCCCAAAATGTTCCCCGACTGAAACCTCAGCCACCTGTCCGGGCTCATTCCCCATTGCCAGGTCCAGTACTGCCCCTTCCCGAGTTGGACGATCTACATATTGCATCAAGACGCCTTCCTGGAGACACCTTACAAACTCCGCCCCACCCACACCCCGAGCACTAAGTGAGTCCCAGTCAATATCGGGGAAATTAAAATCCCCGACCACAACAACCCTGTTACTTTCGCACCTTTCCAAAATCTCTCTGCCTATCAGCTCCTCTATCTCTCGCTGGCAGGTGGGGGGCCTGTAATAAACCCCCAACATTGTGATTGCCCCCTTCCTGTTCCTGAGCTCTATCCAGATTGCCTCATTGTGTGAGCCCTCCGAGGTGTCCTCCCGCAGTACGGCTATAATATTCTCCTTAAACAGCAGCGCTACTCCCCACCCCTTTTACACCCCTCTCTATCCGCCAACCTCACCCACCCACACTCCCCACATCCCCCAACCTCACCCACCCACACTCCCCACATCCCCCAACCTCACCCACCCACACTCCCCACATCCCCAACCTCTCCCACCCACTCCCCACATCCCCAACCTCTCCCACCCACACTCCCCACATCCCCAACCTCTCCCACCCACTCCCCACAACCCCCAACCTCACCCACCCACACTCCCCACATCCCCCAACCTCACCCACCCCACACTCCCCACATCCCCAACCTCTCCCACCCACTCCCCCACAACCCCCAACCTCACCCACCCACTCCCCACATCCCCCAACCTCACCCACCCACACTCCCCACATCCCCCAACCTCACCCACCCACACTCCCCACATCCCCAACCTCTCCCACCCACTCCCCACAACCCCCAACCTCACCCACCCACTCCCCACATCCCCCAACCTCACCCACCCACACTCCCCACATCCCCCAACCTCACCCACCCACACTCCCCACATCCCCAACCTCTCCCACCCACTCCCCACAACCCGCAACCTCACCCACCCACACCCCATACCCCCCAACCTCACCCACCCACACTCCCCACATCCCCAACCTCTCCCACCCACTCCCCACATCCCCCAACCTCACCCACCCACACCCCATACCCCCCAACCTCACCCACCCACACTCCCCATATCCTCCAACCTCACCCACCCACTCCCCACATCCCCCAACCTCACCCACCCACACTCCCCACAACCCCCAACCTCACCCACCCACACTCCCCATATCCTCCAACCTCACCCACCCACACCCCACATCCCCCAACCTCACCCACCCACACTCCCCACATCCCCCAACCTCACCCACCCACTCCCCACATCCCCAACCTCACCCACCCACACCCCATATCCCCCAACCTCACCCACACTCCCCACATCCCCCAACCTCACCCACCCACACTCCCCACATCCCCCAACCTCACCCACCCACTCCCCACATCCCCAACCTCTCCCACCCACTCCCCACAACCCCCAACCTCACCCACCCACTCCCCACATCCCCCAACCTCACCCACCCACACCCCATACCCCCCAACCTCACCCACCCACACTCCCCACATCCCCCAACCTCACCCACCCACTCCCCACATCCCCAACCTCTCCCACCCACTCCCCAGAACCCCCAACCTCACCCACCCACTCCCCACATCCCCCAACCTCACCCACCCACACCCCATACCCCCCAACCTCACCCACCCACATCCCCCAACCTCACCCACCCACTCCCCACATCCCCAACCTCTCCCACCCACTCCCCATATCCCCCAACCTCACCCACCCACACTCCCCATATCCCCCAACCTCAGCCACCCACACCCCACATCCCCAACCTCTCCCACCCACTCCCCATATCCCCCAACCTCACCCACCCACACTCCCCATATCCCCAACCTCACCCACCCACCCCCCATATCCCCCAACCTCACCCACCCACTCCCCACATCCCCCAACCTCACCCACCCACTCCCCATATCCCCCCTCACCCACCCACACACCCCATGTCCCCCAACCTCACCCACCCACACTCCCCACATCCCCCAACCTCACCCACCCACTCCCCACATCCCCCAACCTCACCCACCCACTCCCCACATCCCCCAACCTCACCCACCCCATATCCCCCAACCTCACCCACCCCATATCCCCCAACCTCTCTGTTATAAGCTGCCTACTTACCATTGGCTGGGGACGAATGACTATCCCACAATCCTGTGGGAGTATGAACTTCCCCAATGAGGGGGGCGGAGAAACCATTAGTAAACTCCTAGTATAAATAAGCTGGCCAGTTCAGGAACCAGCAGGAAGGAGAAGGTAGCAAGGGAAGTTACTGCTACTGTTGTGTATATATTGTTATAGTAAATAAACGTTATTATTTTGTATCCTTAAAACTCGTGCTGGATTCTTCGTGGCCCTTACAAAACTCTCCCACCCACACTCCCCATATCCCCAACCTCACCCACCCACACCCCACATCCCCAACCTCACCCACCCACTCCCCACTCCCCACAACCTCACCCACCCACACTCCCCATATCCCCCAACCTCACCCACCCACTCCCCACAACCTCTCCCACCCACACTCCCCATATCCCCAACCTCACCCACCCACTCCCCATATCCCCCAACCTCACCCACCCACTCCCCACATCCCCAACCTCACCCACCCACCCCCACAACCCGCAACCTCACCCACCCACTCCCCACAACCTCTCCCACCCACACTCCCCATATCCCCAACCTCACCCACCCACTCCCCATATCCCGCAACCTCTCCCACCCACTCCCCACATCCCCCAACCTCACCCACCCACTCCCCATATCCCCCCTCACCCACCCACTCCCCATATCCCCAACCTCACCCACCCACTCCCCACATCCCCAACCTCTCCCACCCACTCCCCACAACCCGCAACCTCTCCCACCCACTCCCCATATCCCCCTCACCCACCCACCCCCCATATCCCCCAACCTCTCCCACCCACTCCCCACATCCCCCAACCTCACCCACCCACACCCCATATCCCCCCTCACCCACCCACTCCCCATATCCCCAACCTCACCCACCCACACTCCCCACAACCCGCAACCTCTCCCACCCACACTCCCCACATCCCCAACCTCACCCACCCACACTCCCCACAACCTCTCCCACCCACACTCCCCATATCCCCAACCTCACCCACCCACACCCCACATCCCCAACCTCACCCACCCACACTCCCCACAACCTGCAACCTCTCCCACCCACACTCCCCCAACCTCACCCACCCACACTCCCCACAACCCGCAACCTCTCCCACCCACACTACCCCAATCTCACCCACCCACTCCCCATATCCCCCAACCTCACCCACACTCCCCACATCCCCCAACCTCACCCACCCACACTCCCCACATCCCCCAACCTCACCCACCCACACTCCCCACATCCCCCAACCTCACCCACCCACTCCCCACATCCCCCAACCTCACCCACCCACTCCCCACATCCCCCAACCTCACCCACTCCCCATATCCCCCAACCTCACCCACTCCCCACATCCCCCAACCTCACCCACCCACTCCCCACAACCCCCAACCTCACTCACCCACTCTCCACATCCCCCAACCTCACCCACTCCCCATATTCCCCAACCTCACCCACCCACTCCCCACATCCCCCAACCTCACCCACCCACTCCCCACATCCCCCCAACCTCACCCACCCACTCCCCACAACATTCAACCTCACCCACACTCCCCACATCCCCCAACCTCACCCACCCACTCCCCATATCCCCAACCTCACCCACACCCCATATCCCCCAACCTCACCCACCCACACACCATATCCCCAGTGCCATTTCGCTCCTTATTTCTTTCTCTACATTGAAAGCAGCCACGTGCTGCACAAACATCATGTCCCTTTAGCTGAGGTTTCTCCCTGGATGTAGAGTCCACCCGAGGAGCCCACGCAAACAGCCATCACGGTACCTGCTGCATCAGCGCTGGGCTGTCCACCTGGTCCTGCTGTTGTTGTGCAATGGTGACCCCCAGGACAAGGGTGTGAATCGCACACGTGATTGTCGTGATGAGGACAATGGGCGTCAGCTGGAGCGGGAGAGTGATGAAGAACGAGAAGGCAAAGAAAGCTTGCCAGCCCACACTGTCACTGGCCTCATGGGAGCGGGAGAAGTTCAGGCCGAGATAGGAGAAGATCTGGGCAGCGATGAGGACCCAGAGGGTGTATGGAACCACCTTCTGGGAGATTCTATCTGGGAGAAGGCCAAACCGACACAGGACAAAGAGGATGAGATGAGCAGTCAGTCCGACTGCAGCCACCAGGAGCAAGGTCAGCTTGTCGCTGGAGTAGAGCACGGCACATGTCAGGATGATGTAACAGTCGAAGAGAGCCGCAAATACCACCAACACCAGCAGAGTCTCGTGCCGTTGCCGACGGAAGTAGGTCTGGTACAGATTCTCCAGGGACTCAGGGACAAAGGTCAGTCTCATGAACCGGGGGAGGCATAGACAGCAGCCAGATGTGCGAACCGTCACCTCCCGGCTTCTCTCCACACTCTGCTCAGGGTCCGAGGGCAGGCTGACTGAGCATTCTGCCGAATACTCTGCTTCTGAGAAGGCACGGTTCCTGGGCATTGTGTGATGCTGCCAATCGCTTCTGGGCGAGATGGTCTCCACTCTGTTCCTGGGCTGGTCTGGGTTGTCAAAATTGTTCCCCAGTTGCCCTGTGCCAATTGATCATGGACAAGTTGATATTAACTGGTGCCAGGCAGGTGAGTGGGTGCTGGAGGTCGGTGTCGAGCTGGGCATTCGATGTCCACTCTGCTGCCAGGCAGTTGAGGCTGGACAGTCAGTGATGAACAATTGGTGCCAGTCTGGACAGTCCAGGTTGAGCAGTGGGTGATGGGTAATCAGAGTCAAATCTGCTGCCAATCTGCAGCAGGCAGAATTGTTGGTGCGGGGGAAGGAGCTGGGCAGTGTGGACTGGGCAGTGGGGGCCGGACAGTCTGGACTGGGCAGTGGGGGCCGGACAGTCTGGACTGGGCAGTGGGGGTGGACAGTCTGGACTGGGCAGTGGGGGCCGGACAGTCTGGACTGGGCAGTGGGGGTGGGACAGTCTGGACTGGGCAGTGGGGGCCGGACAGTCTGGGACTGGGCAGTTAGGGCTGGACAGTCGGTGATTGACAGTCGGGTCGAGACGGGGATGGACAGGCAGCACAGGGACAGTCAAGTTGCAAACGGACAGTCAGAAAGGGGACGGTTGGCACGGGAACAGTCGGGTTATGGACAGTCGGGGATGGTCAGGACGGGAACGGGCAGTTGGGAAGGGGACGGGGCGGCCAGTTGGGATGGTGGCGGGAAGGGGACAGTCGGGGTTGGGAAGGGAGCAGTCGGAATGGGGACAGTCGGAATGGAGAGTTGGGATGCAGACAGTTGGGTTGGGTTTGGACAGTCGGGATAGGGACAGTTGGGAATGGGACAGGGATGGTCACGGCTGGTCAGTTGTGGACGGTCACGGCTGGTCAGTTGGGATGGTGACGGGAAGAGGCAGTTGGGATGATGACAGGAAGGGGGCAGTTCGGAAGGGGGCAGTTGGGATGGGGACTGTCTGGCTCCGGGATGGGGAGGGGGACAGTGGGGATGGGGGGACGGGATGGGGATGGGTGGGTCGTGATGGGGACAGTGGGGATGGGGGTACGGGATGGGGATGGGGGGGGGATGGGATGGGGACAGTCGGGATGGGATGGGGAGGGGGGCAGTCGGGATGGGGACAGTCGGGAGGGGGGCAGTCGGGGGGGGGACGGGATGGGGGGATGGGATGGATACAGTCGGGATGAGGAGGGGGGACAGTCAGGAGGGGGGACAGTCGGGTCGGGATGGGGAGGGGGACAGTCGGGACGGGGGGGGGGAGGGGGACAGTCGGGTCGGGATGGGGACAGTCGGGAGGGGGGACAGTCGGGTCGGGAGGGGGACAGTCGGGAGGGGGGACAGTCGGGTCGGGAGGGGGACAGTCGGGAGGGGGATGGGGACAGTCGGGAGGGGGACAGTCGGGTCGGGAGGGGGACAGTCGGGTCGGGAGGGGGACAGTCGGGAGGGGGACAGTCGGGTCGGGAGGGGGACAGTCGGGATGGGGAGAGTCGGGACGGGAGGGGGACAGTCGGGAGGGGGACAGTCGGGACGGGATGGGGAGGGGGGCAGTCGGGATGGGGACAGTCGGGAGGGGGACAGTCGGGACGGGATGGGGACAGTCGGGAGGGGGACAGTCGGGTCGGGATGGGGACAGTCGGGACGGGAGGGGGACAGTCGGCAGGGGGACAGTCGGGACGGGATGGGGACAGTCGGGAGGGGGACAGTCGGGAGGGGGACAGTCGGGTCGGGATGGGGACAGTCGGGTCGGGATGGGGACAGTCGGGTCGGGGATGGGGACAGTCGGGAGGGGTACAGTCGGGTCGGGATGGGGACAGTCGGGTCGGGAGGGGGACAGTCGGGAGGGGGACAGTCGGGACGGGAGGGGGACAGTCGGGAGGGGGACAGTCGGGGACGGGAGGGGGACAGTCGGGAGGGGGACAGTCGGGCCGCTCCCGCACCGCCCGCTCCGCCGGGCCCGGGCCTCCCGCCGCCTCTCCCCCGCTCCGGGCGCCGGGATCCGGAGCCGGAACCTCCCCGGGAGCCGCTTCCCCCAAACCGGGAAAACCCGGGAAAAATCACCTGAGAAACCGGGAAAACCAGAGACACCAAACAGCGGCCGAGAGAGAGAATGAGAGAGAATGAGAGAGAGAGAATGTGAGAGAGAGAGAATGAGAGAGAATGAGAGAGAGAGAATGTGAGAGAGAGAGAATGAGAGAGAATGAGAGAGAGAGAATGTGAGAGAGAGAATGAGAGAGAGAATGTGAGAGAGAGAGAATCAGAGAGAGAGAATGAGAGAGAGAATGTGAGAGAGAGAATGAGAGAGAGAATGTGAGAGAGAGAGAATGAGAGAGAATGAGAGAGAGAGAAATGTGAGAGAGAGAATGAGAGAGAGAATGTGAGAGAGAGAGAATCAGAGAGAGAGAATGAGAGAGAGAATGTGAGAGAGAGAGAGAGAGAGAGAATGAGAGAGAGAATGTGAGAGAGAGAATGAGAGAGAGAATGAGAGAGAGAGAATGTGAGAGAGAGAGAATGAGAGAGAGAATATGAGAGAGAGAATGAGAGAGAGAATGTGAGAGAGAGAGAATGAGAGAGAGAATATGAGAGGAGAATGAGAGAGAGAATGAGAGAGAGAGAGAATGAGAGAGAGAGAGAATGAGAGAGAATGTGAGAGAGAGAATGAGAGAGAGAGAATGAGAGAGAGAGAATGTGAGAGAGAGAGAATGAGAGAGAGAATATGAGAGAGAGAATGAGAGAGAGAATGTGAGAGAGAGAATGAGAGAGAGAGAATGAGAGAGAGAATGTGAGAGAGAGAGAATGAGAGAGAGATAATGAGAGAGAGAATGAGAGAGAGAATGAGAGAGAGAGAGAATGTGAGAGAGAGAGAATGAGAGAGAGAGAATGAGAGAGAGAATGAGAGAGAGAGAATGAGAGAGAATGAGAGAGAGAGAATGTGAGAGAGAGAATGAGAGAGAGAATGTGAGAGAGAGAATCAGAGAGAATGAGAGAGAGAATGTGAGAGAGAGAGAATGAGAGAGAGAATATGAGAGAGAGAATGAGAGAGAGAGAGAATGTGAGAGAGAGAGAATGAGAGAGAGAGAATGTGAGAGAGAATGAGAGAGAGAGAATGAGAGAGAGAATGAGAGAGAGAGAATGTGAGAGAGAGAGAATGAGAGAGAGAATGTGAGAGAGAGAATGAGAGAGAGAATGTGAGAGAGAGAATGAGAGAGAGAATGTGAGAGAGAGAATGAGAGAGAGAGAGAATGTGAGAGAGAGAGAATGAGAGAGAGAATGTGAGAGAGAGAATGTGAGAGAGAGAATGAGAGAGAGAATGTGAGAGAGAGAGAATCAGAGAGAGAATGAGAGAGAGAATGTGAGAGAGAGAGAATGAGAGAGAGAATATGAGAGAGAGAATGAGAGAGAGAATGAGAGAGAGAGAGAATGTGAGAGAGAGAGAATGAGAGAGAGAGAATGTGAGAGAGAATGAGAGAGAGAGAATGAGAGAGAGAATGAGAGAGAGAGAATGTGAGAGAGAGAATGAGAGAGAGAGAATGTGAGAGAGAGAGAATGAGAGAGAGAATGTGAGAGAGAGAATGAGAGAGAGAATGTGAGAGAGAGAATGAGAGAGAGAATGTGAGAGAGAGAGAATCAGAGAGAGAATGAGAGAGAGAATGTGAGAGAGAGAGAATGAGAGAGAGAATATGAGAGAGAGAATGAGAGAGAGAGAATGAGAGAGAGAATGAGAGAGAGAGAGAATGTGAGAGAGAGAGAATGAGAGAGAGATGTGAGAGAGAGAATGAGAGAGAGAATGAGAGAGAGAGAATGAGAGAGAGAATGAGAGAGAGAGAATGTGAGAGAGAGAGAATGAGAGAGAGAGAATGTGAGAGAGAGAGAATGAGAGAGAGAGAATGTGAGAGAATGAGAGAGAGAATGAGAGAGAGAATGAGAGAGAGAAGTGAGAGAGAGAGAATGTGAGAGAGAATGAAGAGAGAGAATGAGAGAGAGAGAATGTGAGAGAGAGAGAATGAGAGAGAGAGAATGAGAGAGAATGTGAGAGAGAATGTGAGAGAGAGAATGAGAGAGAGAGAATGTGAGAGAGAATGAGAGAGAGAATGAGAGAGAGAATGGAGAGAGAGAATGTGAGAGAGAGAGAATGAGAGAGAGAATGAGAGAGAGAGAATGTGAGAGAGAGAATGAGAGAGATGAGAGAGAGAATGAGAGAGAGAGAATGAGAGAGAGAATGTGAGAGAGAGAATGAGAGAGAGAATGAGAGAGAGAATGTGAGAGAGAGAATGAGAGAGAGAATGTGAGAGGAGAATGTGAGAGAGAGAATGAGAGAGAGAGAATGAGAGAGAGAATGAGAGAGAGAGAGAATGAGAGAGAGAATGTGAGAGAGAGAGAATGAGAGAGAGAGAATGAGAGAGAGAATGTGAGAGAGAGAGAATGAGAGAGAGAGAATGAGAGAGAGAATGTGAGAGAGAGAATGAGAGAGAGAGAATGAGAGAGAGAATGAGAGAGAGAGAGGATGAGAGAGAGAATGTGAGAGAGAGAGAATGAGAGAGAGAGAATGAGAGAGAGAATGTGAGAGAGAGAATGAGAGAGAGAGAATGAGAGAGAGAATGTGAGAGAGAGAATGAGAGAGAGAATGTGAGAGGGAGAATGTGAGAGAGAGAGAATTGAGAGAGAGAATGAGAGAGAGAGAATGAGCAAGAATGTGAGAGAGAGAGAATGAGAGAGAGAATGTGAGAGAGAGAATGAGAGAGAGAATGAGAGAGAGAGAATGAGAGAGAATGTGAGAGAGAGAGAATGAGAGAGTGAATGAGAGAGAGAATGTGAGAGAGAATGAGAGAGAGAGAGAATGTGAGAGAGAGAATGAGAGAGAGAGAATGAGAGAGTGAATGAGAGAGAGAATGTGAGAGAGAATGAGAGAGAGAGAGAATGAGAGAGAGAATGTGAGAGAGAGAATGAGAGAGAGAGAGAATGTGAGAGAGAGAATGAGAGAGAGAATGAGAGAGAGAATGTGAGAGAGAGAATGAGAGAGAGAGAATTGAGAGAGAGAAATGTGAGAGAGAGAGAATGAGAGAGAGAGAATGAGAGAGAGAATGAGAGAGAGAATGAGAGAGAGAGAGAATGTGAGAGAGAGAATTGAAGAGAGAGAGAGAATGAGAGAGAGAATTGAGAGAGAGAATGAGAGAGAGAATGTGAGAGAGAGAATGTGAGAGAGAGAATGAGAGAGAGAGAATGAGAGAGAGAGAATTGAGAGAGAGAATGAGAGAGAGAGAATGTGAGAGAGAGAATGAGAGAGAGAGAATGAGAGAGAGAATGTGAGAGAGAGAATGAGAGAGAGAATGAGA